>NC_089685.1:1532500-1834807 GCF_031753505.1 Anomalospiza imberbis | reverse complement strand
GGATCACTTGGAATTGTGGCTTCAGAGCAGTGATGGTGACAACCTTTGTGTCTTTTTGCATCAAATTTTTCTGTAATTGCTCCATCTAATCCCTTATTAGGCTTTAATATTGCTCCTGTCATGTCAGACTTTTTCAAAGGTCATTTAAATGAAACACTGACAGTATTTTCCCTCTAATTTGTCCCTTTCCTGGCTGCTTCAGAGATTGTTGTGGCATTAATGATGATTTCATGGTCAGGCCCTGCTCCTCCATAGGAGTGATGCAATTTTGCCCCCGCTGTGTCTTCAAACAAGGAATCTTCAAATGTCCCTGGGATGTCTCCCACTGCTCCAGAAGATTTGATAAAATGGAGAGCTGATAAAGCAATCAAACAAATCCTATTTATGCATCTTTGGGAGGATAATTCATGCACCAGTGAGCGCTGGCAATGGGAAATTACCATTGGAGTTGAAATTTCCATTCCAAAGTTGCATTGTACTTTTGTTTTTGCAGGCTGTGAGTTTCTGCTTGAAATTTATATCCAGTTGCCACTTGTACTGTACAAGCAAGAAGCTTGAATACAAAATATTTAATGCTCTTGTCTATAAATTGATATTTTGTAATAGTTTACTCGATGCTGCTGAATTTTACATTTTGTCTCTGGCATCTCAATAGCTCAGACATACAGTCCTTTATGTGAGGGGTGTTCTTCTTAAATCTAAATAACAAAAACAGCAGTTGGAAATTGATTTTCTGGGCATTGTTCAACATCCTCTCATCCCTTGTACTCTGTCATCGTCACTCACTTGGGGGTTTATTTGGGATATAAAAAAGTGGGAGATAAAAACAAGAAATTTGAGGTCTGGGTTTTTTGTGGTGGTTTTTTTTTGTTTTGTTTTGTTTTGTTTTGTTTTGTTTTGGGTTTTTTTTGGTTTTTTTTTTTTTTTTTTTTTTTGTTTTGTTTTTTTTTTTTTTTTTTTTTTTTTCCTGGATTCTTCATGGAAAGGGCTGGAAGAGCATTGGAAGGAGCTGCCCAGGGCAGTGGGGAGTCCCCATTCCTGGAGGGGTTTCAGAGCCTTGTGGATGTGGCACCTGGGGACACGGCCAGTGGTGGCCTTGGCAGAGCTGGATCTTCCAGACTTCTGTCTTTGCTTGTTTTTTTTTTTATTTTAGGCATCTGTGCTATGTGGGACCCCTGTCTGGCTTTCACCCATTCATTATTTTTCCCAATAATCATTAATCCGTGAGATATTTTGGAAAGGAGTTCATGCCCAGATTTTACAAAGAGGGTTTGTGCAGGTCACGTAGAACCACCCCAAAGGTCAGGAACAGATTCAACAATCTTGGTTTTTCGTCCTGCTTTGGTGGTCTGACCTCCATAAAACCTTTAGAAATCCTGTTTGGGAAGCAGAGGAATTCCCTGTGCCTGGAGAAGTTCGGGACTGACAGAGGGTAACTTCATGGAGTGTTCCAGGCCAGGCTGGACAGGGCTTTGAGCAACCTGGGGCAGTGGAAGTTGTCTCTTCTCAATCCTTCTTTCCATCCTTTCCAAGCAGCCTTTGAAATCTAACCAAGCTCTGGGAAGAGTTTCAGTTTCTCTAATCATGTGACCACTTTCTGTTCAAGTGGAATAATGGAAGGAAACTGAGGAAACCTCCTTGTTTTTTCCTGAGGATGCCTTTCCTTGCCTTTTTTCTCATTCATTTAACTTTTGGGTGCTGAGTTCTTTGAGGCCGTGGCAAACGGAGGAGGTGAGAGGAGAGCACAGCAGGAGGGATCAAGTACAAGGGGCATTATTATTTTTTAACTAACTTCTCTTGACTTAATTCAGACCCTGTTCTACTGTCAACATGAGGCTTTGTAAATCCAAGGAGCACTGAGGATGTTTTTGGATGGAAATCCAGTGCGGCGCCTTTTTAATGCTGAGTGCATCTGTTGAGATATAAATCCAATACTTTTCCATATATGCCATACCCTGATCCTAAAGCGGGGATGAATTAAATGAGTAAAGAAACATAGAAGATTTTCTTTTCTATTTTGGGATTTTTCTATTTAATTAAAACCTCCAATCAAATCAATTTTTTTTTCCCTTAGGTCCTCCACTGGTCCAGGACTCAGAGTTTAGGCTGATTTCCTTAACTTCATCTTAAATTTTTGCAGTTATTTTTTAATCAGAACATCCCTGAGCTCTGCATGTCCTCAGTTTTCAGCTAATTCTGAAGGTTGTTAATCACTTTTGGAATTTGCTTCCCACACCACTCTTCCATGGAATTGTGTATTCTGTATTTTGTATTCTGTCTCCTCAACCCCCATCCCACCCCTCCAACCTCACATCCCATGAATATCCCAACTGATTTAATTCCCCCAGTGCTGGGAGACTGGTTTGTGCTCACTGCTGCATGGAACTTCTTGGTGATTTATGGGATTATCCTTCCTCCTGTCCCTATTTTTGTACAAATCCAGGGATCTCTGAGACCCCTTCACAGATGGATCTCTTGGGAATGCCAAAGGTGTCTCTTCCCCAAGCCCTTTTTTCCTCCTCCTTTATTTTCTTCACAGCCACTGACCAGAAACATTCTGTTGTCATTCTGCCCTTTCTCCTTTTTCCTCACTTTTTGCCCCATTTCTTCCCACTTTTTGCTCCTCTCAAAAACTCCTGAAAACTGCACGTCTCCCAAATCCCTCAGCTTCCAAAGATAAGCTGATCTGGAGCTACTTAGGTAGAGCCTATCTCAAATAATGCGCGGTTGTGATACGGAAAGAAATATTTATAAACCATTGAATTCTTCAATTTGGCAGAATCTGGGGTTTATTTAACATTTTCCAAGGGCCCATCTGCTGCTGCTGTGCTGCTATCACTGCAATTATGATTTCATTGATAAGGGGATGGGGGTGTAAATAAATATAGGGAGGGAGGAACTGAGAGGGGTTTTTTTTCAGGTGTTTTTTCATAGGGGCTGAGTGCTGCATGCTGATGTTAAAAGGGGATAAATCCAAGGAGAACAAAGCTCTTGGATTCCTCTTCCCGCTCTCCTTACTGGAATTTCTGTCTGAGGAATATGGCAGAGGCTGAGATTCCATCTGTGTTCAGCCTTCTCCCCTAAATTCTGTAATTAAATGACATCACAGAGGTTTAAATCCATCAGCAGAAGGCTGGAACATCCCATTAAAATAATGGAATTTGAAAATCACCTAATTCCATGGGAAGAGACTCCTTCCACTATCCCAGGTTGCTCCAAGCCCCATCCAACTTGGAACACTTCCAGCTAAAATCAATATATTCTGAAAATGTATTTCTTTACAATAAAAAGAATCAGCATGATCATAAATTTGGCTGAATAATAAATTATTCACAGCATTCAAGCACTATTAGTTAGAGGAAAAAGATGAAATATGCAGAGGACTAACATGATTCACACAGGGCTGGATGAGTTAGGACAAGTATTAGGATTCCTGGTGCAGTTTTTACAGTGCAGGGCAATAAAAATTCATGGAAAAAATCCAAACTGAAACTGCTGCAACATCCATCATATCTATGAAGCTGCATTGCTACATTGTACATATATTTTTCCTCTCTTTTTGGTAATTGAAAAGAATTGGGAGTTGTAAGGAGAGAGTATAAGGAAACTGAGCACAATTTACAGTGCAGGTGGCCACAAAGGCAGGGTTTATATCAGAAAAACCCACTCATGTTTTCTCAGATTGCTGCTGAATGTCTTGGTGGTTCCCAGGATTTATTCCCACCTCTTTCAGCTTCCCAAGCCCGGAGCTCTGTCATGCCCTGCAGGAATATAAACACAAACATGAGGCTTTATTTGCAGGGACACTTCTGAATTCAGACTGGAGGAGTTCCCACCCTTGGTGCTGCAAAATCCTTGTAACCCAATAAATGTGGGGTTTTGCCAATCCTCTGGAAAACCACGAGCTCTGACTGACCCTATGCTTTTGGGATCATAACTGGATTAGGAAGAACTCTTTGATTGACAGTGAAGAGTTAATTAGGCTAACGACTTCCTGGCGCTGTGCCTCTGGAGTGTCCCTTCGGAAAATCATGAAGTTCTGAGTGTGACTCCCCCATCCCATCCTATCCCATCCCATCCCATCCCATCCCATCCCATCCCATCCCATCCCATCCCAGCAGGAGTGGTGCTGCCTGGCAGGCAGGGCAGGGATGAAATCCTGCTAAATCTGCCCATCTGTTCCTATCCTTAATTAGTGTCATTCGTGTCAGGAATGGGAGATTCCCCATCCTCGATGTAATTATGGACACGTTTCACTGGAGGGTTCCTCTTCCAGTGTGTAACAATGGGAGAGCTCAGAGCCCCTGCCAGGGCCTAAAGGAGCTCCAGAAGAGCTGCAGAGGGACTGGGGACAAGGCCTGCAGGGACAGGACACAGGGAATGGCTCCCACTGCCAGAGGGCAGGGATGGATGGGATCTTGGGAATGAGGAATTCCTGTCTGGGCTGGGATTGCCAGAGCAGCTGGGGCTGCCCCTGGATCCCTGGCAGTGCCCAAGGCCAGGCTGGAGCAGCCTGGGACAGTGGGAGGTGTCTCTGCCCATGGCAGGGGTAGAATGAGGTAATTTTCCAGATCCCTTCCAACTCAAACCATTCCATGCAGAGCTCCCAGATGCTGGGAAGTGCTGTCTACATGACCTTAATGTGGGAAAGGATGGGACCTGTCCCTTTCCAAAGGGCAGGGGAAGGATGAGGACAATGGCAGGGTCACCACTTCGTGCCTCTCATTATGGGGTGGGAATTCTCTACAACCTCACAAATATCTGAGCAGCCTCTTCCAGCTGGGTTTGAGAGGAATACTCCTGGTCAGCACACTGCACTGGGGTCTGCTCTGTGTTTGTGTGTAAACATAATTTCTTGTCACACCAAAACACCACCCTTTGATCTGATAATCTGTAATTAAGAGCCAGAGCGTGCCTTACTCTGTCCTTCCAGCCCCATTTTCCACAATTCCATGCTGAAAGAAACAAATCTGCTCCTTGTGTGCCACGTGTCAGCTGTGCACTGTAATTATGGGATAATCAACCTGACACACACATGAACATCCAGTGACATTTCCCAGGGGCAGGAAATCGTTTTCCCACTGGCAAAAACAGCCCTGGATGTGTTTGTGCTCTTGTTTGCAGCAGCTTTATTAGGTAATGAATTAAGTGTGATTTGTAAGGATCACTCTGTGGGCAGAAGCCAAGTGTCTGGGAAGGAGACAGCAGCTGTCAGGAATTCCTCATTCCAGGTTTGAGGATCAGGAGTTGGGAGAAAAAAAAAAAAGCCACAAATGGGAATTAATGTAATTAGTTTGATTTGGAATAATGTAACTCCCAGTGCTGAGGCCATTGGAGCAAATGCCTTCACTCTTTGGAGAAGAGGAATGGGATCCTTAATGGAGGCACAGCATCCAATTTGTCCAAATTTGCTGCCTCCAGTAGCACAGAGCTGTTGCAAATCCATGCTCCTCATTAGCCTGGCCCAGACCCTGCATGCCAAATGAGGTGGATGATCCAAGGCAACCCCAGATCCCAGTTCTCCATCTCTGTTTCCTCTGGAAGCTGATTCTGTTTACCCCAAACACATCCTGCAAACACCTCTCCTTGTAAAAGGAGCCCGCTGAGCCTTCTCTCAACCCTCCAGAGGAGCAACAAAATCCTGGTGGTGTTTCCTTGCCATAAATTCCTTCATGTGGGAAACCTCCAGTCGTATTTTGAGCCAGAGCTGCAAACTCTGGCTCTGTGGCCAAGGTGTGAATTTATTAATGAGGAGAGCCTGGAGCACAGCTGGGTCTTTGATCACTGGGTCTTGCCTTCCTAAATGGCAATATTGGTGTGTCCCCACTGAGCTCAGCTTCTCAGCCAATTAACTAATGAAAGTGATTAGCTTGGAACTGTGGGTGGGTTAAAGTCACCTGGCTGGATTTGTGATCTCGACCTCAAAAGTGCAGAATTGTAACCCTGGCAGCTCTTTATAAACAGGATCTCCATGTTTCTGTGCAAACACCTGGAACCGAACACCACAGATTGGTTTAGGTTGGAAGAGACATTAAAATTCATCCCATGCCACCCCCTGCCATGGGAAGGGACAACTTCCACTATCCCAGGGTGCTCCAAACCCCGTCCAGCCTGGCCATGGACACTTCCAGGGATTCAGGGGCAGCCACAGCTGCTCTGGAAAACCTGTTTTTTCTCTTCTGTGGTGTTGTGAGCCCAGGGTTGGTGAGAAAGGAAAGTCCTTGTGCTCCCATTGATCCACTGGGGTGTGTGATTTCTTACCTGGGTGTCCTGGAGGAATTTGGGTTGTCCCCACTCTTCTGTCATAATTCCATGGGATTGAGTGTGGCTAAAACCAAACTCTTGTGCCCAGGTAGGCAAGAGATCAGCAGCCCCTGGGCTGTGCCAGCCCCAGTGTGGGCAGAGCTGCAGGGCAGGGACTGTCCCCTGAGGGACACCCTGGAATTCTGGGGACAGCTCCGGACAGGAGAGGCCTGGAAGGGCTGGAGAGTGTCCAGGGAAGGGGCAAAGGAGCTGGGAAGGGGCTGGAGCAGTTGAGGGAGCTGGGAAGGGGCTCAGCCTGGAGCAAAGGAGGCTCAGGGGGACCTTGTGGCTCTGCACGAGTCCCTGACAGGAGGGGACAGCCGGGGGGGTTGGGCTGTGCTCCAGGGAACAGGGACAGGAGGAGAGGGAACGGCCTCAGGCTGGGCCAGGGGAGCCTCAGGGGGGATTTTGGGAAAATTCCTTCCTGGAAAGGGCTGTGCAGCCCTGGCACAGGGGTGGGAAATCCCCATCCCTGGAGGGATTTAAAAGCCCTGTGGATGTGGCACCTGGGGACATGGTCAGTGGTGGCATTGGCAGGGCTGGGAATGGTTGGACTTGATGGTCTGAGAGGACTTTTCCAAGCTGAAAGATTCTGTGATTGTCCTGTCCACTTTCTCAAGTCAGGCAATAAGGGATGGAAATTATTTGGGATCTGTGTTCTTCTACTCCATCCCGTGCGTTTCAGGGTCATACCAACAGTTTTGGGTACATGACTAAAATGTGAAAAAGAGGGTTATTTGATGAAAGAATGAACTTGATGTTGACTGGAATAGAGGGAATTCATGCTCTGCCAGAGATTTCTGAAGTGATGGTGTCTTATTTCCAGCTGTTAAATGAAGTCGTCTGGGAATTCCACAGGCTTGTCCGTACAACTCTGTTTCTCCAAATTTTTCCATGGACTCAGGTTATGGAATGTTCAGCTGGCTCTCCTGGCCTTTTCTCCATGTTGAATGATAGAAAATCCAGCTGCTGTGAGAGGACGGCCAGAATCACTCCTCACACAGCCCTGGTGGTGTCCCTAACAGGACATCTCAGCCTGTCCCAAGTCCTCCTGGAGCTCCACCAAGGCACTCCAGCACTGTCTCCAGGTGGGCTCTGGAGTTACGACCTTAACTGGGATTTCCCTGTGCCCCGGTGAGGGATTGTGCCACCTGTCCAGTGATTTATTGGAATGTCAGCACGAGGCAGACAGGACTAACTGGAGTCACAGGCACAGACAGTGATGGGGCTCTTTGCTGTCTGATGGTGCAGCCAATCTGATCTGATCCTGGCTCTTGCAGGCTCACAGAATCTGCCCCACCAAATCCAGGGGCTTTGAAACCTCTGGCTGGTCCCAGTTGTTCTTCCAAAGCTATTCCTGCATTCCCATTCCAAATCAGAATAAAACAATGGAATAACCCCCAGTTTGCCCATTTGTAAAGCTGTCACTACAGCTCCTCCATTAACAGAGCCATTTGAAAGATTTATCCTCAGCATATGTTGCTTTTTAAAAGGGGCCAGATTGAGAGCTGGGGGGTTGGAGCACAAAGGACAAGCCTCCAGATCCAATTGACAAAAAAAATAATGGGAATAACAAGTTAATTTTTACAGAGCTTTTGTGCTCAGGAGAAAATGTGAAGTTGTGGGGGGTATCATTACATTCCAGTGGTGGTCAACAAACTGAATGTAATGGGACATTAAAGGAAATGGGATTTAATAATAGGAAAAGCTGAAGTTGGTGAACTTCATGTTTCACTTGTTTAATAGAGTGACATTGTATGGTGGCTCTGTTAACATAATTATTGCTGTGATACCCAAGTGTTTTACACACATTTAATGCTGCCTCACAGCATTTCTGAGTGATGGGCAGGAATTCCTGTGGAATTGTCGGGATTGTTTAAAATTACAGTGGTTTTAAAATAGAGCTGGACAAATTTTCTACCCTGCATGGAGCAAAATAGTGGAGAAATGGTGTTACCTGTTGTGGGGAAGAAAGCCTTGACTTTGCTTTCATATAACTTGAAAAAAGGAGAAATGGTGGAATCCTCCAGGTTTGGCTTCATGCCCTGGGTTCAGGTAAAACAAGGACATCACAGACCTTTAGAGAGAGGGCTTGGTGGAGTAGTCGGGGCATTTATCTTCTGTAGGACTGGATTTAAATTACAAATGGATCTACTAATGGTGATTTAATCCAGTGGTCATTTTGGGTTATCATCTCCATCTCAGAGCAATCTTGTCACTTGCAGGCAACTTGGCTCCACCTCAGTCTGGTTTTGGGCTGTAAATGTAGGGATTCAAGGATGGGAGAGGAGAAATTTGGTACAGAGAAGCAAAGAGGTGGCTGGAATAGGAGCTGGGTTTACTCAGTTCTGTATGAAGTGAAGATATATCAATTATCAGTTTATTTTATTGGTGACAAAGGATGAAGTAGGAGCTCAGCAAAGCTGGATTTGAGGCTGAAGGTGAAGCCTGGTGCTGTGCTGGGCTGGACATCCGAGCTCTGCTCCCCTGGAAAAGCAGCATTTCACATTTCACATTTCACATTTCTCTATTCCTTGGATGTACACATTTGGGGTTTTTTGGTAATGATCCCATCCCCCCCTGAGTTTGGAGCATCTCTGGCTTTGCAAACATTGATTTGCAAACAGAAACTCAGGTTCTGTCTACCTGAACACCCCCAAAAAGGTCCTCCATAAATGAGGAAAAGACAAAACAATTCTCTCACAGGTTTCCTGCTTCCAGGTTGGTGTTGTAAGGAACCTGCAGCTGTTTTGGAGGATGAAAAGCAGACTCATGGCATAGAGGGAATGAAGTTGTTTGTTCTCCAGATGAACTCAAGTGGCCTCGTGGTGTCCTCCGGAGTCTGTAGGGGGTGAGCAGGGCCAAAGCCTCTCCAAAGGCTCCCTGTGGGTGTCTCTGTTTGAAAAGACAGGTGTCTGCTCAGGAAGGCAGGAGCCTCCCCTGAAGTGGAAAATGTAGACCCCCTCCCTCAGAATTGTTGTAATTTTGAAAATAAGGGGCTCTCAGGCAAAGATATGGGAATAGGAATAACAGTTCTTTACTGGGAAAATTAAAAATACAAATGCAATAGTACAAAACAGAAAACAAACCACTGCCAGAGTCAGAACAGAGCTGACCCCCTGTGGGTCAGGGAGGTGGCAGCAGTCCCATCCCATGGTGGCTCAGCCCTCCTGCAGTGCCAGCTGTGCTTCTGCTGGAGCAGGGATCCTGGACAAGGCTGGAGTTTTCCTCTGAAGCTCCAGGGCTGCTGGAGATGGGCCTGGGCTCCCTCTGGGAATGCAGTGGAGAAGAAAGCTGCTCCTCTGGCAATGCAGTGGGCAAAGGCTGCTGCGGTGTTGCAGGAGTCAGATTGGATCCAGGTAGGAATGCTTGGCTCCTCCCCTGGGCGGAGCATCTCCCCATGGGATGATGGAATTTTCTCAGCCCTGCAGGGACACTCAGTGGCCATGAACAGCAGAGATCTCCTGGAGGGAGGATTGGGTGTGGGAGAGATAAAGAAAACTGCCCCAGGAGCAGCAGAGAACTGCCCCACCTCTGACAGATGAGGATACACACCCCAGCCTGAGACAGTGGGGCTGGTGGGGCTGTTCCACACTGGGGGATTTCACAACACACACCCGGAGCTCTCCTGGAATGCAGCTCCTGGAGGGAGCAAGCGTTACCCCCTGTGCTGTACTTGCTCACCAGGGACAGGGGTTTGGCTCAGAGAGCCTTTAGGGCCCAAACAAAGCTGGAGTTTTATCAGGTTTGATCGAGAACCTCTGCAAAGATGTGGAGCCAACTGGGGCCATCTGCTGTAGGGGGGTGAAAGCCAACAGCAGTCCCAGAATGGTTTGGGATGGAGGGTCCTAAAAGCTCATCCTAAGTGCCACCCCTGCCATGGGCAGGGACACCTCCCATTGTCCCAGGCTGCTCTAACCTGGCCTTGGAATTCCACCCCAGCCCCTCCCCACCTTCCCAGCCAGGAATTCCTTCCCAATCTCCCATTTACTTTCAGCTGAAACCCACTGAGCCATTCCCTAAGTAAAGCAGCCCCATTCCCTTGTCCCACACAATATTTTTCCCAGTGTTTTTTCCCACTGCCCGGGGCTGTGATGCTGATTCACTTCACAGCCTTCCTCTCACAGTGGCAACTCCGAGTTGTGCCATTTTGTTCCTTTTGGAACGCATTGTCTCCAAGAGGGTCCTGGCTGCTCCTCGTTCAGATTTCCCCCCGTTGGGAAAATCCCACCTGAGGTTTGGCAAAGCATGGAATTGCTGCTGATTCCTGAATTTCCCTCCTGCCCTCGCAGGAGATGAGAGGATGGGGAGCAAGGGTCTAAGCATCCATCCAACCTCGCCAGAAACTTCCACTGGCTGGGGTCTTGGGATATTTGGGAAGGACGAGGAAGCAATCTGAGCTGCAGGGCACGAGGTGAACATTTCTCCACATCCTGAATCTCTACACCTGATTAATTTTGCCTCTACATCTCCTGGTCCCAAATACAAGCCAATATTCCCCTCTGGAGACATCAGAAGAAATTGCACCTTGAGAGAGTCCCGTTACATCAGAAATTTGTTTCCTTCAGGTGGCAGCTGAGCATTAAAGAAACAATATTTTTAGCAGCAGTTGAGAGCTAAATTTTAATTTAATTTTTTTTTGTCAGAGTGTTTGTGGGTGTTTGCAGGGCCTCAGAGACAACGAAACACTGATTTTTCTGTCACACCTGCAGGGGAAGGAGGCATTTCTTACCTCAATCTCATGGCTGAGCAACCACAACACAGAAATCGATTCTTTGAATCTTGTATTTTTTTAGCTGCTGTTAAAAAAGAGAAGTCCTGGGCTCTTTCATCTTCCAGCACTAAAGCTCTCGGCTCTGTGGGGACACAGAACCTTTTTACAGTAACCAAAAGAACTACCTCGAGTAGTTGAGCCTTTTTATGATTAGGGAATTTGTGTTTGCACAGGGGCAGGACTGAATTTGGTGATTTATCCAAAATAACCCATTAAACTCAGCTTGGGGTTATGGGATCAACTCTGGCTGGTGCTGCCAGGTACTTGTAATTAATTATTAATTAATAATTTAGAGAAAAACACCCCAAATGTAATGTTTGCTGTTAGCAGCAGTCATTCCTCTGGTTGTCACCTTCCTGGATGTTTTCTAGGCTATTCAATATTTTAAAATAGCAGAAAATTCATGCTTTTTTTCTGGTATTTGGTGTTTATTTTGGTCTGGTTTTGTTAATATTTAAAGCACACTTAAAGTAGCAAAACCTGCTTTGAGTCTCCCAGAGCTGTGTACACTTCTTCTGGTGATAATTTTAATTGTAATCACATTTTGGGGTCACCTAGGAAGGATCTTAAACCTGTTTTCCTCTCTTTGGAGTGACTTTGTACAAAATCAGCTCCATTACCTTGCATGGCCACAATGTTTATCAGCAAGGTGTGAAACATCAATCCTGGGGTGGCTGATCGTGGACCAAAATAATTCCCTGCAGTGAATTTTTTAGGCAAAATAATGTGATTTTTGTTACTTTAGCATCTGATTGGTTTGACTTCAGTGGCAATGATCCATGGTCCATGTGCTGCCATGAATTATTTGAATTTAATTGCATTTATTGTGTTCAGCACTAGGGTAATGATCAGGATCTTTTGTTCTACATCTCCAGGTCCTGCCAGGCCTAAAGGGGCTCCAGGAGAGCTGCAGAGGGACTGGGGACAAGGCCTGCAGGGACAGGACACAGGGAATGGCTCCCACTGCCAGAGGGCAGGGATGGATGGGATCTTGGGAATTGGGAATTCCTGGCTGGGCTGGGATTGCCAGAGCAGCTGGGGCTGCCCCTGGATCCCTGGAATGTCTAAGGCCAGGCTGGACACTGGGGCTGGAGCAGCCTGGGACAGTGGGAGGTGTCCCTGCCATGGCAGGGGTGGAATGAGAATCTTCCAGTTTTTTTCCAAACCAATTCTTTCCATGATAATGTTGACCCTCTCCCAAAATTCCCACTGTTGAGGTGAGGTGGCTTCCTGAGTGTGTCATGGACAGTGTGGGATCTTCCAGGTTTCTCTCTTGATTTAATGTGTCCTCAGACTTTCCAGAACTCGCAGTCCTGGGTATTTTATCCCTAATTTCCATGAATCTGGAAAACCATTTTGGAATTTTCTGTTCTGTCAGCAACTGGGATTCAAGGTATTTCTGATGTTTCTTTAATATTTCCGTGCTTTGTGGAAGCTCCCCAAAAGGTTCATGTTAGGTGCTTGGATGTTTCATGACTAAGGCAGAGAACAGTTCAGGATCACACAAAAATGACATGTAAATTTGGGCTGAATGTCAGAAAAAATTGTCTTAATAAGGTTCTGGAATATTTGATATTTTTTCCTGTCGTTCATTTGTTTGAGGAGAGAATTTCAGATATTATTACCATCATCATTAAGGCAAGGAGTCACTGATGCTCTGCAATTCCAATGCTTTCTGTTTCTTTTAATGATGTTTCAGAAGACATCTGAGAACAAGGAGTCAGAAGAAAGCCTTGGGAATGCAGGAGTTGTAGGTTTCTAAATCAATCCACGCAGCTTTTTTAGGTTTTATGCTTTTTATCCCACAGTTTCAGCTTAGGTAAGACAGTGCTCACAGCCAATTAAGTTGTGAGTTAGAATGAATTAAATTTCCTGAAATGAGGCGCTTTTTTTTTTCTTTTTTTAATCCAAATGACTGTCATTTACCAAAAGCTACTTCATTTCCCTGAAAGTGCTTTTCTGTCTAAGGGGAATGCTTAATTGCAGCCACAAATCACCTCAAATGCTTTTATAGGAGGATAAAACAAGTTGAAAATTGTGCATCATTTTAAAAATGCAGGTTCTGAATTCAGGATAAGGTGCAAATTTCTATTTTTTTTTTTCCCTTGGCTGCTCTGTTGAAGAACTCCATCCTCACTGTGACATCTCCTAAAAGTTTCCTTCAGAGCAGGGACATCCCTACGAGCCTTTTTTGAGGATTTTGGGCAATTCCCAGGAATATCTACAAGTGACCATGATTCAAAATTTGGTGATGCTCTTCAATCTGAATTTTTATTCAGACAAAGCGTTTTTGCATTTTGGAGGTGGGACACAATTGAAATCAGGCTGGGAGAGCTGGGGATGTTCACCTGGAGAAGGGAAGGATCCAGGGAGAGCTTCCAGCACATTCCAGGCCCTGAAGGGGCTCCAGGAGAGCTGCAGAGGGACTGGGGACAAGGCCTGCAGGGACAGGACACAGGGAATGGCTCCCACTGCCAGAGGGCAGGGATGGATGGGATCTTGGGAATTGGGAATTCCTGGCTGGGCTGGAATTGCCAGAGCAGCTGGGGCTGCCCCTGGATCCCTGCAATGTCCAAGGCCAGGCTGGACCCTGGGGCTGGAGCAGCCTGGGACAGTGGGAGGTGTCTCTGCTCATGGACAAGGTGGAATAAGAAGATCCCAGAGGTCTCTTCCAGCCCAAACCATTCTGGGATAAATATTGGTTTATGGGATAGCAGTAGGTCAAATTGCCTTTTTTTTTTTTTTTTTTTTTTTTTTTTGACATCTAAAAGTTCCACAGATGGCTTGGATGAGTAACACAACATTTTTGGAGAGGACTCTTAGGATGTATTTTTTTCCGTGCTGTTAAACACTTTCTTGTTCTTTATAGAGACTGAATTCTGTTGGAGTAAGGCAGCCAGCAGCATTTGAAATTGAAATAAATAAATAGCACAGTGTGTGGCTGTGTCTGCCAGGCAGAAAATAGGGAATATCTGTTGGCTCCTTAATGCCACCCAACATTTCCCATTTCAAACACTCATTTTCAGTTCCTTGTAGTTTGGCTGATCTTTTATTGCCAACTGGGGCTGATTTTTTAGAGAAACATATCTGAGATACTTGTTTTTTTCTGAGAAGGAGGAGAAATTCTGGTTGAATTCTCGTGAGTTTTCCTTTGGCTGGAAATTTCTATATCCACATTTCTCAGCAAGAGGAGCAGTTGGATCAAGGGCATGGAAAATAACCCCAAATTTTTCTTTTTTGGACCCCTTGAAAGAAGTGCAGTGCTCACACTTCTGCTTCATGGTAGCTGAAATTCCCAATGGACACAATTCCAGCCGAAATTCCCAATGGACACAATTCCAGCCAGAGCTCAGCAAGACCAGCCAAAGGCAAGGGCTGGTTCCTGAGTTGACAACTCTCTCCCCTCGTGGTGTTTTTTGGGCCCCCAAATCTGCTTCTCTCTTGTAGAGAAACACAGGATGACCAAATGGGATCGGGAACCATGGAAAATAAGAGTTTGTTTTTTTTTTTTACTTACAGCTTTCTTTACTTTAGCTGCAGCTAGCTCTAAATTTTCTGTTCTTTCATTTCTAAAGTCTACTTTCCCAGCTTTCTAAAAATCTTCTTACCTTTTCTAATTCCCACAAACCGATGGTGAAATTCCCACAAACAGGAGGGGTGTGACAGGATGAGAAGGCAGGAAGAGGGAAGCTGGGAAGCAGAGAGCCCTATGGGACCTTGTGGCAGAAGAGTCTCTCTTGGCGTCACATTTATTCAGGTGACAATTAGACTTTGCATCCCTAATTCATGGAATCATGGAATGATTTGGGTTGGAAAGGACCTTAAAGATCATCCAGTTCCAACCTCAACATCTCCCACTATCCCAGGGTGCTCCAAGTGCCATCCAGCCTGGCATTGGACACTCCCAGGGATCCCAGAGCAACTCTCTTTTCACTTAAATACAAAAAAAAAAAAAAATGTTTTCCATTTTTAATCTGTTCTTAATGGAATTCTGAGTAACTCTCCCAGTCTAGGGTACGGAGGGTGCACCAGTGCTGCCATTCAACGTCCCAGAAGGATTCCTGGTGCAAATCTCACCTACCCCTGGAAATTCGTGCCTCTTGCTTGAGCCCCTTGGTCCTGTGCCCTGCGGGATTTTGAAGGCTGAAGCTCCAGAGTGGCTGCCTTGGGTGCAGAGCAGTGTGGGACTCACTCTGCCTGCTGGAAATTTGGAGAGGTCATCTCTGAACCACAGCAGATGCCAGCAAATGGGATCCCAGTTGTCCTCTGAGGCTGTAAAAAGTAACTTTTCCCACTGGATTATCGAATCCAGGAACTCCTGGGCTGTTCCCTGCTGGCAGCCACACTCTGACATGCATAGCTTGTTTTTCTTTACCTTTTCTCTGCTTCCATTTCCCTCGGCTGAGATCTTTGGGATTAAATTAAGACTTCACTGGTTTCCATTCCCATAATCAGTTCATCAAATTATCCTTGAGCATCCCAACTGAAGGTCTCCCATCCACTCCTCCAGTTCTCCGTGCCCTGCACGGCTTCATTCTTAATAATTTCTTGCTGCTGTCGAGTTGAATTCTGCTTCCTAAGCTCCTGATCATTTGTTGTTTATCACAAGTGATGCTGAACACTCACAAATCCCCCTTCAGTCAGTGCTGTCTGGCAGCTCCCTCATAATCCATGATTATTTTATGGTTCCTATCAAGGAAAACAGGGATATGGTTTGATCCTGACCAGCATTAGGTGAACTCTTTATCTTGTCCGTGCCAAGACGTTAAAACTTAATAAGACACATCAAGGAGAAGTCTGGAGATGAAGGCACAGATCTTTAGGAAGGATCTGGAATGGTGATTAATGCCAGGCACTGGGAAGCAAAAATTCTTGGTGACAGCATTTTCCAGCTCTGACCTTTTGTCTGTGGTGCAGGAGACACTCGGGAACACCATCAAGATATTGTGGGATGAGGAGTTGCCACTCCTGTTGTAGGTCAGCACATCTGAGCTCTGGTGGTTTGCATGTGGTCATTCTCCCTCTAAAAGGCTTCTTTTACTTTCTTTGGCCATTTCTGAGCATTTTCTGGATTGTAAAAGTGTTTAAAAGTTGTTCCTGTCTCTTTGCTGGATGATGCTCATTGCCATTGAGCTTATGATCTTCTCCTTCCCACCTGAATGGGGTTTAACAGTAAAATTCACATACTGGGGGAGTTTTGTGCTCTGTAAATAAACTTATAAAGGAAGAGTCAGAGATTTACTGACAGCCATGAAAGGACACAATAAATGAGTTCAACACTGTCCCATCAACCCTGGCAATGTCCCCTTAAGGACATGAGTGGTGTCACTCGGAGCTGGTGACATCAGCTCTGATATTTCTGGGATCAGCTCTGTGGAGTCTCTGCTCTCTTCCCAGAACACTCCACCATTTCCTTGTTTTTCAAAGCTGATTCCCATTCTCACCCTGTGAAATCCAGGGAATAAAGCTGCCTGGCTCTGTGCTTCCCCTCCCTGCAGCATCTCTCCCTTTGGAGAACCAATCTTCCAACTGAGCTCCAAAGGGATTCCCCCACAGAAGCTGCATTGTCCAAAGGTGTCACTCCAGACCCGTGGAGTCAACAGGGAGAGGATTTAGGGAGAAAAGAGCTCAGACTGGAAAGAAATCATCCATGGGAACTGGCTCTTCAGTCAGTGCTGGGAAGGGAAGCACCTCTTCTGGAGAGAGGAACGGGGAGGTAGAAAATGATGGATAATTAAGCAGATCTCATTGAAGGGTTTGGGAATAAGGTCAGTGGTAAGGACTAAAATCACAGATTCCTTGAGGTTGGAAAAGACCTCTAAGATCATCAAATCCAACCATTGTTCACCACCAAACCATGTCCTAAGCACCATATCCCTGTTTTTTTTTTTTTTTTTTTTGTCAGGGATGATGACTCCACACTTCCCTGCCAGCCTGCTTCATCTCCTGACCACTTCTCAGTGCATAAATTATTCCTAATATCCAACCTAAACCTTCCTCAGCACAGCTCACAACAGCATATCTCAATCCATTATGGCTCCTGATACTCAATCCCTAATTGTTTTGAAAGGAATACCAATTCCACTGCCTCAGATGTAGTTAAAGGCATGACAAGGTAATTTCTGGGATAAACTCCTCCGTGGTAAACCAGATGGCAGCACAGAAATAAAGATATTTGAGGGAGATGGCAAACATTTGGTGCTAAAATATTCCCAGAGTCATCCTGCTGCTCTGTGTGCTCAGGAATGGGATCCTGGGATGGAACAATAAAGGGTGATAAAAATACACCATGACACAGACATCCATAATGCAGGAGGATAATGGCATCATGCATAGACATTGCTTTTTTTTCATGTCTTCTCTGGATTTTGAGCTGGAATATTCTGTTGTTCAGTTTAGAGGTGGGGGAACCCACCTGTGGGAATCAAGTGACCATGCCCAGAAGGAACCTTGGCTTTTTAAAGGGATTTGTGTCATCTTAGCTTTTTTAGTGGTTATTTTATTTTTATAAGGCCATCTTCCCAGCACGTCCCAAATGGAAAAGCCAAATTTTTTAATACAAACCTCTTCCCAGCACGTCCCAAATGGAAAAAGCCAATTTTTTTTATACAAAAATCTTCCCAGCATGTCCACAATGGAAAAGCCAAATATTTTTATAAGGTCATCTTCCAGCATGTCCCAAAAGGAAAAGCCAATTTTTTTTGAACAAACAAACAGGAATTGTGCCTGGGATGTGGATTTTCTCTCATTTTATCTATCTTATCTTCAGCAATTTAATCTTTATCTCACCAATTGTTTGTATTTTTTTTTCCCTAAATTTACCCTGTGGACCTTTTCTCCTCTTCATCCCTCAAGTTGGGACAGTCCATGGTCATTCCCACACTGAAATGTTGGAGTGAAATGTTGCTCTGAAACGTTGGAGTGGCAAAGGCAACGCCAACAAATCTAAAGCATCTCCATGATTTAATTACAATTTGTCCTTCCCCTTTCTGCTTTCCAGGTTTATCCAGGAGATCGAGTTGGCCATGGAGCTGGGCCCAGCCAAGCAGTGCCCGCTGCGGGAGTTCCTCACCATGTACATCAAGAACATCTTCCTCAACCAGGTCCTGGCCGAGATCAACAAAGAGATTGAAGGCGTCACCAAGGCCTCGGATCCCCTGAAGATCCTGGCCAACGCCGACACCATGAAGATCCTGGGAGTGCAGAGGCCTCTGCTGCAGGTGGGAGCTGAGGGGCCCCTCAGGACATCCCTGGTTGTCCTTGTCCGACCGTGACCTGGTTGTGTATCCAATAAGGAAATATGTGGAGCTGCTCTGAGGGCTGGAGCCAGGCTGGGAGAGCTGGGGGTGCTCACCTGGAGAGGAGAAAGATCCAAGGAGAGCTTCCAGCACATTCCAGCCCCTAAAGGGGCTCCAGGAGAGCTGCAGAGGGACTGGGTACAAGGCCTGCAGGGACAGGACACGGGGAATGGCTTCCACTGCCAGAGGGCAGGGATGGATGGGATCTTGGGAAGGAATATTTTCATGTGTGTCTCCCTGAGAAGTTCTGGGGACACCTGCCAGTCACAGAGCTGTGCCATCAGGCTGAATACACATTCCAAGCTCCCAGGAGGAGCAGGGATGGAATCCAATCCTCCCAAGCACGTTGGTGATTGATGTGGAGCCCCACGGCTCCCTCCATCAGAAAAAGCTGTGAGGGATTTGGGTTGCAGGTGGAGTGTTTGTAGGAGAAGTCTCCTTTGAAACACCTTTTTTAAACTCCAGTGTGGAGCAGTGATAAAAGCAGCAAGTTGTCACCCCAACTCCGTGGGGAAGAGGACAGTGTGGAATCCCACCCCAAAATTCTGGATTTCGTGTGTAGCCTGGGACTGCAAGGAATGAACTGACTCTGGCTGATGGTCATGTCAAGCTCTTCTAATCCTTTGAAATTATTCCCTCTTTCCTGGGAAATCCTCTCATCAGGGATGGATAATACTGGCAGAGTCCTTAGAAAGCAGCACCTTTTTATGTGGCCATTTTCTATCCCAGTTTACCGCTGTAAAACACAGGGATATTACAATGCCACACAATAATAGGAATAACTGTATTATTGTTACCATTTCCAGAATTTTTGATGGATTAATGGTCACTAACTCTGTACCTGTCTGAGTACAGCAGGGCTGGGATGGTCCTTTCAGAGCCAAAACAAAATCAAGTTCCAGAACAGCATTTCCAGAAGTCCCTAGAGGGGAACAGCTTCTTTAGAAAGGGGCCAAAATTCTCTTTGCAGGAGCTGAAATTATGTTTTGGAGCTGCACAGAATCCCTGGATTGTTTCCTTCCCAAGCTTTACCAACCTTAATATGGATAAAGTATTTTTTGTGGCTCATGGCTTCATTTCACATGAAAATGTATTCTATAATATCAATATATTTCCTTAAAGTTCGTTCAGGGTTGAACACTCAGAGTGGCTTGGAATTTTCTCATCCAGTTCCTACAATTTGTTCCTCTTGATGGATGGAAATTATTTTGAACTGGTATTATTCTTGGTCAAACTGTCTGTGGTCAGGAGGTCTCCTTGTTCCCGACATTAGAGAAGGGTAATTCTCTGAATAGAGAAGAAAAATTGCTGCCTCTTTGAACCAACTCATCCAAATAGCTCCCTAAAATAATCCTATTGATTTTCCATTAAAAGAAAAAAAAAAAAAAAAAAAAAAAGGCTGTTTCTGGAGTCTTTCCCCCCCATCACCTCATGGACATGATGGAAATGTGGTGAATGAAGCTGTCCCCCAGTTTTTTCCCATCCGCAGTTCCTGGTTTAACCATCCCACTCTTTGCTATCCCAAAGATCGCTCTGAATCCTCTCCAGCTGTGACTGGAACGGGACTGGGGAATTTATCAGCCCCCCCCCCCGCCGATAAAGCTGCTTTGGGATCACTATCAGCACATGTTTGAGCTGAATTAGGTGGGAGATAAGAGCTTTTCGAGCACTGCGTCCCCACTGATGAATCACCCATTCCTGTAAAGATTATCCTTTAAAAAAAAAATTGTCCTCTCTAAATATTCCATTTTAGCGCCTTGTTTTCCATTCTTCCCTCCTCAAATGTAAAACACTTGAAACCCTTTTCCTTTGCAGAGCGACTGAATCACCGTGAAACTCATTTGTCTCAAAATTATTCAGCATTAAATTTGAGGCTGTAATTGTTTAAATCGATCCTAAATTAGGCTACAAGTGCCTCGACAGCTTCTTGCAGCCTGTTCTTGTAGGGCTCTCAACGAGGTGATAAATCTTCCCACCCAGGTGGTCACTGGCCTTAAAAACCTGTTGCTCCATCTCCGAAAAAATGCAAATTGCTTCGCTCTGGAGCAGCAGTGGGATTTTTCCTTTCCTTCAAAGCCTCTGTTGTTTCTTATCTCAGCACGGTGTGGATGATGCTCCTAATACTTTTCTGGCCAAACTCCAGCAGCTGAAAATCCCCCCAAAATAAACCTCCTCAAAAGTCAGGGTGTGCAGCTGTTTTGGAGGATAACGACTTGCTGGAGCTAATTACCACAGCACCCACTCCATGCATGGAGTCACCCACTTGTGGCTTTCCAAGGAGACATCCTTGAGAGCTTCTGGAATGTTTTCTTCCCATCAAATGAGTGGTTATTAAGGAGAAGGATGGTCCCAGCTAGCAGCTTTAGATGGCTCACCCATGCTGATGGCTCCACGCTTTGATGGAGGCTGGATGTTATTATTTATTATTGTAAACAAATTAATTGTCTTTCCAGGCTGGCTCCCTGCCAGCAGCATCCATTAAGGAGCAGGCATGGCTGATCCATGGGGTTTTTTCCCATTCAAGGATCATTTTAAAGCAATTTTAATGGTTCTGAGCCTCATATTTCAATTTTGTTTTTTGCAGTGTCATGGTGTTACAACCAAGATGTTTTCAGCTCTTGTTTATGTGTTTCACAACAAGAGGGTAAAACCCACCGACTGCAGAATTTGTGCTAGATCTCCTTTTCTAGCTTAAAATGAGAGACAAAATTATCTTTTGGTGGGAGCCTGAGTCCCCCTGTTGCTTCCAGTGTTTCTTCAGATAATTTCTCCTCTGGGGGGAACATTCAGTGCAGTTCCTGCCTTTTGTGGAAGCTTTCAGAAGGCTCCTGTGTAAGTCAGCTGCAGATGTGTGAGTTCTCCACCGAGGAGTTCTGAGCTGCACAAAAGCAATTGCTTTAGGCAGAACGTCAGGGTTTTAATTTATTTTAGGAACTCAACTTTCACTGGCACGTTCAGTGCATCCCAGGGCAGGGGAGTTGCGTGTGGACATTTTCAAGCAGTGCCCCTGGCAGGCAGAATTATTTTAGAATTATTTTCGTCCTCTTCAGATCTGCAGAAGCGGAGTCACGCTTCACAAACCATCCCACAGATGTGAGTCACGTCTGACCTGAAGGGAACAGCCCCGTGTTTGAGGTCTCTGGATCCCCTTAATCCCTGAAATCACTGGATGCCTCTTCCATGTCGTGTGTTGGAGTTGGTCAGGAAGTGGATAACCCTCGTTTGCTCAGTGATGAATCATTAAATTGTGGGATATTTTGGTTCAAAAGGGACCTTTAAAGGGTTGGAAGGGACCTTTAAAGGCCTTTCAGTCCAGCCCTGCTGCCATGAGCAGGACATCCTCCACTATCCTTGCTCCAAGCCCCATCCAACCTGGCCTGGAGCATTTCCACTGAGGGTCGGGTGCTAAATGTTGATGCGGGTCCTCTCTGAGGCCACCGATGTGTTTTGTTCCCCTCAGCAGGACTCTGCCATGTTCTCCCCTGTGAGGGAGGTGAGGCCCTGGCACAGCGTGTCCAGAGAAGCTGTGTTTGCCCCTGGATCCCTGGCAGTGTCCGAGGACAGGCTGGATGGGGCTTGGAGCAGCCTGGGACGGTGGAACGTGTCCCTGCCCATGGCAGGGGTGGAAGGGGATGGGCTTTAAAGTCTCTTCCAACCCAAACCATCCTGGGAGTCCATGAAGGGACCTCACCCTCACTCTGGCAGCTTATTTTCAGTGCCAGCTCATCAAGTACTCCCTAGCCCCATAAAACCACTAAAACTTCCTTGTAATTCACTTTATTTTCTCTTTTTCCCCCCCTCTTGCATTCAGTTTTTCCTCACAAGTTGTGAGTAAACCAAACATATCTGCCCCCAGCCTCCATCCCAGGCCTTAATTGATTATTTTAGTTTCCCAGAGAGCCCCGCCAGGCTCCCTCAGTGGCAGCACTGCTCTCATAAATCCTCATTTTGCCTCACAGGGCTGGTGTCAGCCCCAGCTCCCGTTACCTCCCTGGCCAGAGGAGAAGCCTTTTAGCCTGGCCACCCTCCTGGTTGGTTGAAGCTCCAGCTGCACGTTCCTCATTTGCAAACTCACTAAGAATCCCTGGCACCAGAGCAGGGCCCTGGGATGCTGAGGCAGAGCAGCTTCTCCTCACTGCTGAAAATCCAGTGTGAGGTCACAGATCCAAGTGCCACAGGAGTGACACTCATTCAGTTTTCCCTTTTTCCTCCAGCTCCTTTTTTTTCCAAGATTTGTGCAGTTTTAAACCAGTGCTTTGCCTTCGCCCGGGTTGTTTTGGTGATGGATGAGCTGGAATTTCAGGAGGAAACTGGAAAGGCAAAGTCTGATAAACTTCATTTAAAGGAAGCTGTATTGCTCCATCACCAGCATTCCTCCAGGAATGTCTTCCATGGAATCCCAGGATGGTTTGGGTCAGAAGGGACCTTAAAGCCCATCCAGTGCCACCCCCTGCCATGGGCAGGGACACTTTCCACCATCCCAGTTTGCTCCAAGCCCTGGCCTTTGACACTTCCAGGGCTGGGACATCAAAAACTTCCACAAACTTCTCTAGGAAACCTGGTCCTTCCATATCTCTCTTTCCCTAGGAAAGTTTAATATTTGCTGTTCCAAAACACACCAGAGGTTTAATTTGGGACCTTGGTTGAACTGGGCTCTCTGCACCCATCAGCTGAAGTTTGGGTAACCCTCTCACATCACAGATATTTTTCCCTTCCCTCTGCTTGGGATTTAAATCCCAAATCCAGCCTGGAACAGTCTCCCATGAAACACTTGATGGATGGCTCCAGGAGAAGAAACTTCCCTGTGTTCTTTCCAGGCTCCTCCAAAATCCCATTATTTTTCTTCCCTCGCATTTTGAAGCCTGGGCCCATTTCATTGAGGAAGAATAACTCTCATTCCCAGGTTTTGAAATGTTTTCCTAATCACAAGTGCCGCATGAGAAGAGCCATCACATTTTGAATAATTGATGGCTACTTTATTGAGTTGTCAGCACTAATTCATCCTCCTTTTGAAGTGCTGCGATGTTCAAAGGAGTCATCCTTTCACAACATGCTCATTTTTCGAGGAAAAGTTCATTTTTATAATCAGGTTTTTTTTTGTTTTTTTTTTTTTTTTTTCCCTCCCCCACTGTGGAATGTAATTGTAGCTGAGAGGGAGGGATGAGGCACCTTCCAGCACCCTCTAAAATGCCTTTATTCCTCCTTTGGCTGCTCATTTCTCTGCCTCCCTCCTCTCGCAGAGGTTTAATTATACGTGTTTTAAAAGTGCATTTTGAAATATGACACCCAGCTCTGCCGCAGAACAAAAGAGACATTAATCTATTGTTGAAAGGGAAGGTAAAAAGCTCTTTTTTTCTGTGTGGCAGGGGCTGCCCCTCCCTGACAAGCAGCGTTCAGTGGGAGTAGTTGGGATTTTGGAGGCAGGGACTTGTCAACAGGAAAATTATAAAAGGAACAACAATGCGGGAATGCTGCCATTCCTCTGGAATATTCCTCCTGGCGCCCTGGGTTTTCTCCCTACCTCTGGAATCTCTCTCCTGAAGTGGATAAACTTTGCAGTTGCAAGGTTCATAGCGCTTTAATTTACATCTGAAAGAACTGAGGGAAGGCAGTAAATTAAAATTTTCCCCTTCTGGTTCTAATCTGTAAATAGAGCCTTTCCATGAAAATAAAATAAAATAAAATAAAATAAAATAAAATAAAATAAAATAAAATAACATAAATTACAGTTTCCCTCACACACACAAAGCTATCAGAACTTTTTTTTTTTTTTTTTTTTTTTTTTTACAAATTATTTGCTTTTTGTGCTGGGATTTTTGCTTTGAGTGAGCTACAGTGTTGAGAAGGGAAA
This sequence comes from Anomalospiza imberbis, assembly GCF_031753505.1. Lineage (NCBI taxonomy): Eukaryota > Metazoa > Chordata > Aves > Passeriformes > Viduidae > Anomalospiza > Anomalospiza imberbis. The sequence continues at coordinate 1,810,581 of NC_089685.1, read as the reverse complement.
AGCTTTTTCCTCTCACCATGAAGCTGTACAAGGTCTGGTCATCCTGGGGCTGATTCAGGATTTCCTGGGGAATTCACACCATTGGGATGCGCTCTTTAATTAAAATATTTAAGGACTTTGTTTCTGTAAAGAAAACTTCTACAAGGTGTGAAAATCGAGGAAATGCTACAACTCTACAGGAGAGCCCTGGCCAGGGCTGGTTTAATTAATTAATTAATTCTGTGTTTAACTCTATTTTTTTATCATTTAGGGGTGGTGTCAATGTTGCGTGACAGGTTGAACCCTTGTTGGGCATTCCCTGTTTAATTCCTGCTCTGTCATTTTCTATCACAAAATTAAAAATACTAATCCCTGTCCTTCCAATTAGCAAGGAGATACTGGGGATGCTCCATATCCCCGAAAGTGTCCAAGGCCAGCTTGGAACAACCTGGGATAGTGGAAGGTGTCCCTCCCATGGCAGTGGGGCAGAACTGGATGATCTTTAATTTCCCTTCCAACCCAAATCCCTCTGGGATTCCATGACCCATTTTCCTGGAATATGAACTGCCAAAATGTGCAGGATCTGGGGGTTTAGAGCTCCAAGTGCTGGACAAGTCATGGACCTGAAAATAAAAATTCAGTGGGAATAATTTGGGCTGTCCCTCAACTTGTTTTGATCAAAAACTTTGTGTCTCGCCCTGGAATTTCAGTTTATTGTTTTTCTCAAGTACTGGACCAACAAAACCTTTTTTGAGGTCAATATTGATTTAGCAGAAAGATGAGCTGTTTTTCAGAGGACTCGGCTTTGTCACAAGCCATTTTCAACTTCTTCTCACCCAGAGTGGTCTTAGCAAGGATGGTTTGGAAGGACTCGGGATCTAGCAACCAGGAATGCTTTACTTTTGTGGGAACACAGCTGCTTAGCACCACCTCGAGCATTTGACCTCACTTTTGTACCCTGAGGTCTCTAGAAAATTCTCTTTGAATTCCTCTGAATTCTCTCTAAATGCTCAGCTCTGAATTCCTGTTGGTGAGGGAATGTCTCCTGGGACATGGGTGAGTGGGGCATGGAGGTGAGGATGGGATTTATGTGACTCGGGGTGAAAAACCCTCCCTTTTCACACAGGGTGCTCTGTGTAACTGCTGTGATTCTGCTGAGGGACAGGAGCTTGTGAAAGCAGTTTAGCCAAAAAAAAACAAAACAAAACAACAAAAAAAAAAAAAACTTTCTAAAGGGTATTTAATTGGCTCTTCACCTGGAGAGAGTTCAGGAAACTCCTTTTGGGAAGTTGATGTAGCCACATCCCTCAGCCACCTCTGTTCTGCTGAAGTGGAAGATCTGTAAATACAGATTGACCTCGTGTTGCAGCAACCACTGAATATTTAAAATTCCTCTTTCCTCCCCAAAAATTCCCCTTTTTTTTTGCCCAGTGATGGACCCAATTTGTCTGTTTCCCAGATGGGACGATTATCCCATTTTTCCAACACTTACCTGTTGGATGCATGTTCCCCATCAAGCCATGTGTTTTTCGGGATAAGACAGGAAAGGTCTTTTCTATGTAGGTATAAAACAAAAAGCAGAAACTGAGTAGTATCCTGGTAGTAGCTGAGTAGTAACATGGTTGTAACTGAGCTAGTCCAGTTTGCTCCTTCTGTGTGAAACTGAGTGAAATTTACTGCCATTAATTGCAACAACATCGGAGATGAATTCCCACCATTCCATCCGCGTGAGATTAACTTCTCCTTGCCTCTCTTTGCGTTCCAAGGGCTCTCCCATGAGCGATCTTGAGTACCACCTGCCTTCCCAATAAAGCCTGGAATTCTTCTGCAAATATGACAACAAATATGGCAACAAACATGACAACATTCCAGAGACAAACAATCTCCACTCCGAGTTAATTCCCGTTTCCCAGCAGGATTGCGCGGTGACCCCGCTGGGTTTGGAAGCGCTGCTGTTTGGTTAATAGATGAATGTTTTGTGTGGATGGCTCCATCCCAGCTAAGTTTGGCTGCCTCGCCTTCCCCACTGAATGCCTGCATGGATTTATCCACAGGACAATCACCGGCGTGGCTCGCGGGAAAACAACGGGAGGTAAAACAAAGCGCTCCTTCCCCGCCATCCGTAACTGCCTGGGAGGCTTCTCGGAGATGCTCTGGCTGCTGGGAAGGGGAGATGGCTCTGTCAGGAAATGATGCATAAATTCCACGTGGGAAGGGAAGAATCCATGGCCCCATCCAGCCCATTTTCCAAGCAGGATTGCTCATTACGGTGCTGGCCGGGGATTGAACAACAGCAGCACTGCTGTTATCAGACATCTCCTGTAATGAGCTGACCCAGTGGGTTTTTCACTTCCCTGTTTGATGTCTTTTATTCTTTATTCCTCCTAAAATGTGTTTTTTTGGGGGGAAAAGACAACTTCTTTTCCGTGCTGCTTTTTTGCTGGGTTTTGGGAGTGGGGTTTTGCCATCGCACAGGGCTTTGCGATGACAGAAATCCTGAGTTAGGAGCAGGTGGTTGCTAAAATGCTGAGTAGTTCCTTAGATTCCCAGTTCAGGGAGTGGAAATACTCAGTGTTTAGTGTAGGAAGCTGTGAAGTGCAGCTGAATAATTCTTGTTTCGTTTTGGTTCGGTTTTTGGATTAATGGGCGGGTCTTTGGGAAGATCGTGATGAAAACAGTTGGGATCTGAAGGATGCAAAGGTGTCCTTGATGTGTGATTCAGGATTTATCTTTACTGCAAGGCATGGAGGGGCAGGACACAGGGAATGGCTTCCCACTGCCAGAGGGCAGGGATGGATGGGATCTTGGGAATTAGGAATTCCTGGCTGGGCTGGAATTGCCAGAGCAGCTGGGGCTGCCCCTGGATCCCTGGAAGTGTCTAAGGCCAGGCTGGACACTGGGGCTGGAGCACCTGGGATGGTGGAGGGTGTCCCTGCCCATGGATAGGGTAGCAGTTGGATGGGCTTGAAGCTTGAAGGTTCCTTGGAACCCAGATGATTCTGGGATTGCTTTGGGAGTATCTGTGTCCTGTCTATGAGATTCCCAGAAAATCACAGAATCCTTATGACTGGAAAAGTCCTCCAGGAGCATCAGCTCCAACCTCTGCCCAATCCCCACCTTGTCCCCAGAACACTGATTGTCACATCCAGGCCTTCCTTGGACACCTCCAGGGATGGAAACTCCACCACAAGTCCAAGTGATCCCATTTCCACACTGCTTTAAACTGGTGTGGCCGAGCTTTCCTAGTGGAGACGGTCAGTCTGAAAGGGAAAGTGCCCTGCAGGCCTCTGGCATTTTCCAAATCCATCCCTACTTCCAGAAACTGGGATACATCCTCACACCATGGCTCCTCCTTGGAATCATCTTCCTTTGGGAATGGCTCCACCCTTGGACCTGTCACCAGGTGGGGCCTGAGGCAAGAAGAGACAACAGAAGGAGAAGAGAGCGAGTTAAAAATGTTCCAGTTTGGCTCCCAGCCTACAGACATCTTGTAATTCCTGCTTCTCCTGGCAGGATCAAAGGCTGGTGTTGCCTGTTCTCCCATCTCCCCTGCTCCGAGTCTGTCATTCCCACTTCTCTGGGGGTTTGGGGTGGTCACTGAGGTTTGATGAATTCCATGTTAACACGAACTGTCGGATCCTGGGAGCAGCCTCCACGCACGAGGAATTTCCAAATAATCCTTTGGAGACATCCAGGGACAGAGCTGTGATCTCCTTGGGCTTTGATGTGTGGAGCACAAGGCTGAATTTATTGATGCCGGCACGTGCAGCTTCCCTGAGTTTTCTCCTGTCTGTGCTTTTTGGGGGCAGGATTCAGGCTGGATTTTCCCTTTTGGGATGTGCAAAGATGCCCTGAAGCACCCTTAAATTGATCAATTTGACCTCTGCTCGTGCCATGATACAAAAATGCACGAGCATTTTTTGTTGTTGGTCAATGCCACAAAAAAAAAAAAAAAAAAAAAAAAAAAAAAAAAAAAAAAAAAAGGCAAGAGAATAAGTGAAACTACAGATTTTTTATTTTATTTTATTTTGTAATCTGCTTTGTTTTGCAGGACCCAAGGCAATTCTCTTCGTAGCTTCCAGCTTGGGAAAATCTGCATAAAGCCAAGGGTTCCATAAAATTAAAATCTGGCAGGATTAAGGATATTTGGGTTCTGTTCTTGTGTGGAGACCTTGAGTCCATCACCTCCCATTCCCAAGTGGTTTTGCTTTTTGAGTCATTCCTGGGAGGAGAAGCAGGGAGGAGCCCTCAGCTCTGCTTGGCTTCTGACTGGAGGTGCTTGGGAAGCCCCTCCTTGCATTGGGATTTCTCCATCCCAGCACTGGATTTGTTTGAAATCCTTTGGAATCAAAGGAGGTGGAGATTGGGAATTCCAATGTCTTGCTTGTCTTGGAGTTCAGTTGTTCCAGCACTGGCCTGTGCAATAAAATATTGAAATTCAAGCCCTGCTGAACGAACGATCTGAGAGAAAAATTTTTCTCCTTCCTGTCCTTTTCCTAACCAATTCCCGTCTTTCCAATGCTTTTATGTATAAATTGCATTCCAGCACTGGGATGTACAAATGGAAATGTGAAAAATTTTGCCCATTCTGTTGACAATCACCTGAAGAACCAAATTGTCACCCTCTGACCACCTCTGGCTTCTTGTGTGGAAATCAGGGTGAAAATGGAAGTGGAAATGAATGGAAATGGAATTTCAGGGAAATTCCCCTTGGAAATATTTCTCTCCTTCAAATTTAAGACCAGCCTTAGCCCTGCATAAAATCAATCCACAGAAAATAGAACTGTGAATTTACCTGCCAGTCATGGGATTGGCAATCCCTTTGGGATGCCTCAGGGGGGTGAATCCATAGCAAGGCCTCTGCTCTGTCCCCATGTTTGCCAGGGATTGCTTTGGTGAACAAAGAATTCTTCATTAATTAGAGTTGGGTTAACAAAGGGTGAGAAAGAAATGTAAATTTTGGTGCTGAAAGGTGAATTTTGGTGCATAAAGGTGAGGTTTGAGTGTCTTTGGGGATCCCCCCTATAGCAAAATGTCACTGCTGGTGACACTGGCCTGGTCACACCGCGTTCTCTCACCCCTGCAAATGAGACTTTTAGACACTTATGCCAAAATCTGACAAATTGGCTTCTAATTTCAGTGAAAGGACATCTTTGTGAGCCCAGGAGTTCAGCCTGGCTTAGCTCAGGGTTCCTCTTACGCTTTACCCCTCGTTCCTGGATGTCACCCTTTGTTTTCCAGTGATCTCTTGCACTTTCATTAATTTTGTTGAATTTAGATCATAATTACAGCCTTTTTTTCTGGACAGCACCAATCCAGGGGCACAACAACATTTTCTTTTGGGAGCTCAGCCCCGCTAAACCTTTCTCAATCAGTTTTTTTCCAATTTCTTTTAGTTTTCCATCATCCACCTGCCTTTGCCGTGGTCGCTGTGTCTTCCCAGGAGCATCACTGAGCATTCATATCCACCATCTCCAGCAAGACATTTTTAATAGATAAATATATTTTAAATACTGGGGTTTCGAGACTGTGAAAATGAAAAAAAATAGATCTCAGAGCACATAAAAAATACCACGGAGGGGTTTTATTCTCCAAACTGGGCCAGCTGTATGAAAACATTTATTAAAAACGAGCTCCCAAACAGACGGCTCTGCTCCCGAGCATCATTAATTCCGCGCTCCACGTTCCATTTGTGCCGTGCTGCAGCTGCTAATGATGTTCTAGAGCAGGGATGACAAAGGAGAGGGAAAGCTGCCACTCACCACTGGTGAAATAAATTTGTCACCTTGCCACCAGCTCACCTGTAATTGGGGGAGTTGTGTAAAAAAGCCCGAGTAAAAGCCACTTCTAGGAATATTCAGGGATGGGGGTGAAAATGTCAGGGATGTTTTTTTTTTTCAGCTCCTACAGCACAAACCAGGCTGGGAATCATTGGCTGTGAGTCCCTTTACCCTGCACAAATGTATATTGATTAATAAAGGGAGAGCCTGGCCTGTGCTGGCACTTCTAAGTGATAAACAGTTCTGCAGCAGTGCAGAGGGTGTATTAAAGGCTAAGAGCTAATGACTTTTCTGGTGGATGTAACACATTAAAAGCAGCGGGAAGCTGCAGCTATTTTATCACCTCACTAATGTCCCTGACAACATTCACTTGGTGGGAGTGAATGGATGGGAATCCATTTGGAGGAGTAAATTAAAATACCTTAAAAAATGCCTTTAATAATAGCTCCAGAACTCAGCAGGATCAGAGAAGGGAGAGATACAAAAGACCAATTAAATTATACCGTCCATCTCCCTGCCAAGGCACTGATATTCCTGATAATGCTGTGGCTGCTGGATCATTCCAGGAGGATTTCGGTGTCTCAGGTGAGGGAATAATGTCAGGGCTGGAAGTTGGGGCTGTCACAAACTTCCCCCTGTGTCCAACCAAATTTTCCTTTCCCTGCCCCTCTGCACTGCACGTGAAATGGGAATAAATGAAATAGAATCCTTGTACAAGTGACAATTTTCCTATTCCCTGCTTTTTAAGTTTGGGAAGCTGGGTTGGGAGCCAGCTTGGGATCAGGGATGTATTGGTTTGAAGATTATGGAAAGGCATCTCCTCATGTGGATACTTCCAGTCCAGCTGGGATTTTTGGAGGTATTGAGAGCACCTTGGCAGGGAATTCTTGGATTGTCCAGAACTGGAACAGCTGCCCAGGGAAGTGATGGAGTCTTCATCCCTGGAAGAGTTCAAAAACCGTGTGGAGGTGGCACCTGAGGACGTGGTTTGGTGGTGGCCATGGCTGATGGTTGGACTCAGTGATCTGAGAGGTCTTTTCCAACCTTAACCTTGATCCTGCTGAGATCCAACCCCTTTTTGGGATGCTGGGAAGCTCCTGGGTGCTGGCTAAGGGTTGATGTGCTGAGAATTTTGTGGGGAATTCAGGAGATTTGAACAGTTTCTGGTGTGTTTTGGGTGGACAGATTGACTTTGCTGGTGCTGGAGGACAAAATGCCACCACTTTTACATATTCCAGGGTCAGAGCTCCTGGGATGGAGCTTTTGTTGGAGTGGGGTTTTTAAGCATAGCTTGGGCGTCTTTTCTTGTGGAATTTGAGTTCAAAATCAGAATAAATTCACCAGATCTGCCAGCAAAGTTCACCCAGTGATTTCTCCACCCAGTAATTTCCTCATGAAGTCCATAATTCCATTGGGAATGTGGTGACTCTCCCAGGAGAGCACCTGGTCTTGATTTTGAGCCTGTGAGAGATGGAGAATCCAGCTCACCCAGATGTTCCTGTGGTTCATTTAGAGACACAGAGCTCATTTCTGCTCTCCTGTGATCCAGCTTCAGCTCCCATCTGCTGGATCTCTTCATGGCTGGCTGGGAAGTCTGGAATTAAGTAAAAACGAGGAGCTTGGAAAGGATTCCAATGTCACAGGTGTTCAGGAGGTCACAAAGGAAAGGGTTTTTTTACCTTTTTCTGTGCAAATATCATCAAAGTGTCATGAAAGACAAGTCCAGGTCATCAGGGCTACGAAGAACAGTTGAGTGGAGCATTTCTCTTTGGAAAAACTTTCCATGTGGAGTTATCCAGTCACATTTTCCTGTCTTGACACTAGCAAAATTTGTTTCTGCCAGGACAAACTAACTGAAGTTGATGGGAGTGAACATCACACTTCACACTGAGGGTAGTGGGGAAGAGCTGAGCTGCAGCCCAGGGGTTAAATCCATGTCCTGCCTGAAAATCCATGCAGGGAGAGGTTGGATGAAGGGACTCAGTTTAATTGGAAATTGAGGAAATGGAGCCAGGCTGGGAGAACTGGGAGTGCTCACCTGGAGAAGGGAAGGCTCCAGGGAGAGCTTCCAGCACATTCTAGCCCCTAAAGGGGCTCCAGGAGAGCTGCAGAGGGACTGGGGACAAGGCCTGCAGGGACAGGACACAGGGAATGGCTCCCACTGCCAGAGGGCAGGGATGGATGGGATCTTGGGAATTAGGAATTCCTGGCTGGGCTGGAATTGCCAGAGCAGCTGGGGCTGCCCCTGGATCCCTGGAATGCCCAGGGCCAGGCTGGACACTGGGGCTGGAGCAGCCTGGGACAGTGGGAGGTGTCCCTGCCATGGCAGGGGTGGCACTGGATGATCCTGAAGCTCCTTTCCTGTTGAGTCTTAACTTCTTTTTGTAAGGGTTGGGATTAAATGTGTGATATGGTATTTCTTGTTCAGACTCAGATGTTTATTAGTTCTTATCTACGTTACAGTCTCACAAGCTGTGAGGTCTACAGCACTTCACTCTTACAAACTAAAAATGGAGCTCCATCTCTCTCTCTACAAGGCCTTTTGAGGATAAACTGTCCAATTAAGAAATGACACCTAAATTATTTTCACTTTTAACCCAATAACCAACCACCTGTGCCCTGCAATGTGGACTTTTTTATCCAGTTACACAAAACCACCCAAACCCATGGAGAAGGAGGTGAAGAAGAAGGAGCAGCCTCTGCCCCAAAACCTCCATCTTGCTTTATAGATATTACTGTATTCTAAACCCCTAAACTCTGAGTTTCCCACCCTGTGATGTCACACACTTCTATTCAAACTCCACACCCACAATCCCAGTTCTGTCATTCCATTTTGGAAGCTTCTCCATGGCCTCAGGTCAATGCAGTGTTCTCTTGGGGGTCAGTGCCTTTCAGCACAGAAAACCTAAAATTCTCAGTAGCCAGGGTTCCAACACCATCCCACCCAAACCAATGTATGATTCTATGAAATCTTTCTAAGGAAGCTTTTCCTTGCAGTGAAGCCCTATCTGGAGCACAGGTTTATCTCCAATTTAACAAAGAATATGATGAAAATCCCCTTTCACCCACACCCCATCCTTGTGCCTCCTCTCCAGTCTTCCCCAGCTTTGGGATTTGGCCTCTCATAGTCCAGAAAAGCCAAGAGTGTTTCAGCTCTGTGGGTTGAATTTGAAATTACAGAGCTGCTGATTTATTTTTGAATCCTTGCAGAGTTTGCAAACCCTCGTGGCAGCCTCTCCTCTCTATGCTTCAACAGGGTCCGATTTGTTCTGCATTTGCTGGGCTTGCGCAGGGCTGGCCCCAAGAAATGTTAACTTTGTGTCCCAAATATTGAATAGGATGTTTAGAGGAGGGAAACTCTTCTGCATGGCCACAGTAATACAGGAATTAGCAGATTTTATGGTTCATGTTCTCCTTTAAAAAAAAAAAAAAAAAAAATGTACATTTTGCTTTTCATCAATATTCCAGTTCACTGGAGCAAAGCTTTCCTGGATCACACAGTGCCAGGTAAATAAGATTTATCCAAGACCTTGTTTGTGCACTCATTTGGCTCCTGCAACATCACATTTAAAGCAGGGAGAGAATTCCAGCAGATCCTGGGCTCACATCCATGGGGTGAGTTCACTCAGGACCTTGCAGGATAAATCCCATAAAAATTAAAATATCACCTGCATTGAAAAAAGAAAAAAATCCCTTGGAGTCAGGAGTATTTGGGAAGCAAAGTTGTAGTAGGGTGTAGTATAACCATAGTAATGGGCACAACTGGTACTGGAGTAATGGATTTTCCTGGGAAAAGGCTGCGAGAGGAAAGCAGGCTGTCAGATTGGAGACTGTAAAAAGAGATTTTGCTGCTAAACACGGCTTTGAATGGAATTGATACATTCTAAAAACTCCAGGCCTTTGTAAAACCTGGATGTGCCAGGAAGAAAAGTGGAAAAATGGTGTTATCACTCCACATGGGATAACCACGGATCAGAAGAGGGAATTTATACACTCCTTTTCCCTCTGTTAGCTAAAAAAATAAATTAATTTAGTTGGTTCAGGGCTGGTTTTACTCCTATTTTATTGTTTTACTGTTCTCTTTTATTTTAGTGTTGGTGCTGGAGTAGGGCTCCAGGTCGGCTCCCCAGGGCACTGATGGATCCAACTCTTCCCATTCCCACTCCTGTGGCCTCAGGGCTGGTGTTGGCTATTTTAGAGCCACCAAAGAGCATCAAACAGCCCATTTATCCCAAAATTCCAGGCAAACTGGCTACCTAGCTCCTGCTTTTCAGGTTTCAGTGATTCCCATCTCTGACTCTGCTCATTTAGTGAGAGTTCTTCCATTTTTGGGAGAAACTTGGGCAAAAAGCCCCAGTTTTTTATCTCCCTTTCCCATTGCCCTCCAAGGCACCTACAGCACTTGATATTTATTAGCACTTGATATTTATTAGATATTTATTTATTAAATACCTGGGTAGGTATTTAAGGAATTTAAGTTTTGTCCCTTGGGAGTGGTCCCAAATCCAGAGCTGTGGCTCAGCACTGAGACTGAAGAGCTTTGAAAATGAAAACTTTCCCTCTTTCCTGTCCTGCTTTAATTACAGCTGGGCTCTGCTTGGTGCTTAAAAATCGTCAGGTGTCAGCTAAACTCCAGCTTAAAAATTAGATCAGGCTTTAATAATTCTTCTCCTTTAAGGCAGCCCTCATCTGGTGCTTTCCTCTGCCAAGGCATCTCGAGGAGATATTTTGTGATGGGCAATAATCAAGGAAAAATGGACAACTTTTCCAGTGCCAAGGTCTCTTCCTCCATCTGCTGTGTTTTGGTGAAGACATTTCTGAGCAGGATATTCCCATCTTTTGTCTGCATTCCCCAGGGAAATGCAGCGAGGGAATGGAGGTTCTCCCTCCCAAGGCATGGGAAAAGCTGTGATTTCTGAAAAAAAAAAAAAAAAAAAAATCAAGGGGGAAGATTGTTCCCCTAATCCAAGCGCTCCTCACAAGCGAGCTAGAAAATAAAATTGAGCACTTCCCATCCTTGGGAAAGTCCCAGCCCAGGTTGGACGGGGGTTGGAATAACCTGGGATAGTGGAAGGTGTCCTGCCCGTGGCAGGGGTGGCAGTGGATGGACTTTAGGGTCTCTTCCAGCCCAAACTGTTCTCTGATTTTATGCAAAGCTGAAAGTTTTGGAGGTTTGAGCTGTTGGTTTGAATTTCTGCATGCCGAGGACTCGTTGAAAATCACCTTTATTGTCCTGAAACTGTGTTTTTAAGGAACCCTTAAAAAGACAGCTGCATTGTTTTACCTCCAGAGCTCTCTTCCTCCAGTCATTTCTAACCCTCTTCACTGGGGTTCCACATGGCAATAACCCCAAAGGAATGGCTGGAATACTGAAATCCCAAAGGAATGGCTGGAATACTGAAATCCCAAAGGAATGGCTGGAATACTGAAGTCCCAAAGGAATGGCTGGAATACTGAAATCCCAAAGGAATGGCTGGAATACCGAAATCCCAAAGGAATGGCTGGAATACTGAAGTCCCAAAGGAATGGCTGGAATACTGAAATCCCAAAGGAATGGCTGGAATACTGAAGTCCCAAAGGAATGGCTGGAATAATATCTCCAGAATACTTATGGAATTTATATATATATCCATAGATAATATGGAATACATAATATGGAATATATAAATGCCATGTATTGCTGGTGTAATATCTGCTTGTTCTGTGCCACCCTGCAGTCAGAGCAGGAATTCTGCCTGCCCTGGAGCTGCTTTGCATCGCCAGAAGCTCCAGCCCAGCTGGGAATAAGGAGCAAATCAAGGGATAATGGCAAATGTTTGCAAAACCCATTAAAGACAAACCCCACAGTGTTAATAACCAGCGGTGCTCTCTGTTTTATCCTCATCCCCAACCACAGCTGAGGGACAGGAGGGCGTCGGGAGGAATTTCTTTTTATTTTTAGCAGCCTTCAGCCTCTTTGAAAACCTTGCTGGAGGAGTAATGAACCATCCCCTCGGCGTGGCGTTGGGATTCAGGTGTGAGGGGCTGGAAATTGTTCCCGGGATGAGTTTCCTTGTTAGTGTGGGTTTTTTTTTTTTAACAGGCTCCATTGAAGTGCCTCGCCATAAAATTAAGCTTTGATCACATCCATTTGCTGTTAACGAATCCAGATGGGGCAGAGGCAACGGGATTGTGGCTCTGGGCTAATGTGTGAGCTGCCTTTCATTTTGGGGACTTTCAGATGCTCCAAGGCTGGCCCAGCTAACGAATCCAGCTGTCCCAAATGTCTCCTCAGACAGGGTGTCCCCAGGGACACCTGCAGAGGTGGCAGCAGGGCTTCGGGAAAGGTTGAGATGTCTCAGGGAAATGGCCATTACGTATCTGGCAGCGTCTTCTTTCATATGGTAATCCCCTTTCTTCTCCCTTTTTTTATTATTTTTTTTTAATCATTCAAGTAGCTTTGTGTTCCCTTTACATCAATAGGTTTTATTCTAAAATCCAGACACCGGCAGGACCTTTGCTGGAATTTTAATGTTGTTGAGGAAAATGAGTGGGGAAAACTCCATAAACCCCACAACACTTTCTGTATTAACAGCCACTCGTGGGTTTTTAGGTTGTTGGTTTTTTTTTCCAAATGCTGAGTTACAAAAAGAAATTGAAATGAGCTGGATCGAGGCCAGGTGTGATTCCTCCTCGTGTGGTTTTGTGTCCACCCTAGGAGGGTTCACAGGAGGATCCCTGGCAGGACAGATCCTGCTCCTGGGAAGATCCTGCAGGGGATCAGTTGATTCCATGGATCTGCTGGAAACCCCACCCTGGAAAAGGAAAAATCTGATTATCCACACAAAAAGGAATTGCTTTTGTCTTCTGTGTTGCTACATGAGCAAAGGAGGATTTTCTTCTTTTTATTCCTGAGGAGTCAGTGGTGACTTTAATCCCTCAGCACGTTTCTCAGCCCATCGTGGGCATGCCTTTAATCTCAAACCACATCAGGCTCTGCTCAGGTGAGACCCCACCTGCAGAGCTGCTTCAGTCCTGGGGACACAGCAGAAGGACCAGGAGCAAATCCAGAGGAATCCATGGAGCTGCTGCAGGGCTGGACCCCTCTGCTCTGAGCCAGCCTGGGAGAGCTGGGGGTGCTCACCTGGAGAAGGGAAGGCTCCAGGGAGAGCTTCCAGCACATTCCAGGGCCCAAAGGGGCTCCAGGAGAGCTGCAGAGGGACTGGGGACAAGGCCTGCAGGGACAGGACACAGGGAATGGCTCCCACTGCCAGAGGGCAGGGATGGATGGGATCTTGGGAATTAGGAATTCCTGGCTGGGCTGGAATTGCCAGAGCAGCTGGGGCTGCCCCTGGATCCCTGGAAGTGTCCAAGGCCAGGCTGGACCCTGGGGCTGGAGCAGCCTGGGACAGTGGGAGGTGTCCCTGCCATGGATGGCATGGAATGGGATGATCTTTTCTTCTCCAAGTGCAGTTGGGAGCCAGGAATATCCCAGGAACAGCACAGGTGGTGCCTGAGCCCTCAGGGAACCCCCTATCCCAAGGATTCGTGAGAGTTCCCAAAGAGAACGGGGTTGGAAGGTGCTTTTAAACCAAGTCAGGGACAGGGAGCAGAGCAGGATCAGTTCCTGTCCCTCAGGGGTTGCTTTGGAGGAGTAGGATCAGGGATCAGGACGATGCTGCCACGCTGTAATAGGGAAATCAGTGGAGAGGTGGAAGCTGGGCTGGTGGGGGTGTGGCAGAGGTGGCCGTGTGGGGGTTGATGAGATTTTGCTGTGAGTCACCACCTTCTCCTCATGTCCTGATGAACACAGGAAGGGGGACTCTTTCCAAATCCCTGGGATTCTCCCATATAATTTGAGTCCAGAATTTCTCAAATCAGCCAGGGTTCCCAAATGCTTCAGTATCTTCCTTTGCCTTTTCTGCAGTTCAGGAATAACCCTTCACTCTACTGAGACCATTAATAATTCGATTTATATCAACCTGGGACTTCTGTGACCTCCCCTCTGTCTTGTTTGCAGCAACAAAATCAAACACAGTGGGCAAAATAAATACAAACTGTGCCAAGTCACCTTGAGAGGGCCTCAGAAATCCCAGAATTCCTATGGAGCAGTAGAAATCTTGGACATTGTTGGATATATGATACCTCCTGCAGGCTGGAGGAAACCAAACCTGCTCATTGGGTGTTTTAGTGTCACTGTGGGCTCTGTTTGTGGTGGCAAGGTGAGGATTGATCAAAGCTTGAACTGGATGGTCTGGGAAGTCTCTTCCAACCTCAGTAATTCCAGGATATGTAGGATATGGAGCAGCACTTTGCACTGTGTGTACCTCTAAAAATCACTTTTGCCTTTTGAGGTTTCACCTAATGAAGGAAAGACTTGGTGAACTTCAGGAAGTGGCTCAGAAACCCAAAATTCCCGAGCTGATATTCAAACCCTTAAACCACTTTCCTCCTTTCCTTGCCCAGTTTTTTCCTTTCCCTCATTTGTTCAGCCTCGCGGGAGCCGCTGGCAGAGCATCAGCTGCACCTTTGTGACAACAATTAGCAAAGCAGGAGAGGGCTGAGATAAAGCTTCACTGAGCTGCTGCTCACACCTGGGTTTTGTCCCCTCCCCAGAGCACGGTGATCGTGGAGAAGACTGTGCAGGACCTGATGGACCTCATGCATGACCTGAGCGCCTACTCGGACCAGTTCCTCAACATGGTGTGCGTGAAGCTGCAGGAGTACAAGGACACCTGCACCCTGGCCTACAGGTACAGCCCAGGACAACAGCCCAGGGGGGAATGGCTGCTCTTTGGGCTTGGCTGTTGTCTTGGTTTGAACAGACAGGTGTCTGCTCAGGAAGGCAGGAGCCTCCCCTGAAATGGAAAAGGCAAACCCCCTCCCTCTGAATTGTTGTAATTTTGAAATTAAGGGGCTCTCAGGCAAAGATATGGGAATAGGAATAACAGTTCTTTGCTAGGAAAATTAAAAATACAAATGCAATAGTACAAAACAGAAAACAACCCACTGCCAGAGTCAGAACAGAGCTGACCCCCTGTGGGTCAGGGAGGTGGCAGCAGTCCCATCCCATGGTGGCTCAGCCCTCCTGCAGTGCCAGCTGTGCTTCTGCTGGAGCAGGGATCCTGGACAAGGCTGGAGCTTTCCTCTGAAGCTCCAGGGCTGCTGGAGATGGGCCTGGGCTCCCTCTGGGAATGCAGTGGAGAAGAAAGCTGCTCCTCTGGCAATGCAGTGGGCAAAGGCTGCTGTGGTGTTGCAGGAGTCAGATTGGATCCAGGTAGGAATGCTTGGCTCCTCCCCTGGGTGGAGCATCTCCCCATGGGATGATGGAATTTTCTCAGCCCTGCAGGGACACTCAGTGGCCATGAAGAGAAGAGATCTCCTGGAGGGAGGATTGGGTGTGGGAGAGATAAAGAAAACTGCCCCAGGAGCAGCAGAGAACTGCCCCATCAGATAGGAATAGAATACACACCCCCACTTCTGCCAGCAGTGGTCAGGAGTGGTCAGGGGTGTTTCCTTCTAGGGATAAAAAAGCTGGAATAATGGTCAGTGGAATTGTGGGGAGTTGTGGTTTCCCAGTGGATTTATCCACATCACAGCGTGGTGTAGGGTCTTGAGATGTGGATGGCAGTAGTGGTAGAGCTTAGAAATTACTCCAGTTCTTCCCTTAGTCAGGCAGGATGAGACCTTCCAGGCCCTAAAGGAGCTCCAGAAGAGCTGCAGAGGGACTGGGGACAAGGCCTGCAGGGACAGGACACAGGGAATGGCTCCCACTGCCAGAGGGCAGGGATGGATGGGATCTTGGGAATTAGGAATTTCTGGCTGGGCTGGAATTGCCAGAGCAGCTGGGGCTGCCCCTGGATCCCTGGAATTGTCCAAGGCCAGGTTGGACAGGGCTTGGATCACCTTGGGACAGTGGAAGGTGTCCCTGCCATGGCAGGGGGTAGAAGTGGATGGTCACTTCCAACCCAAACCATTCCAGAATTCCATGATAAAAGGTGACCTCAAGTTGGCCACTGAGAGTCTAAAATGTCATCTTTAAAAATAAATGGCTGAATGTGACTTTTGCTCTCTGGTAAAGTAATTCAGATTCTTCGTTTGAACATTTGCAAGGAATTCAGATTTATTTGAATTAATTCCATTGAGATTTGGGTATTCAGGTCTCATGGCAACTTAGGAATTTCAAGATGGGAGGAAATAGCCCTAAGTTGCAGTAGGAGAGGTTTGGACTGGATATTAGGAAAAATTTCTTCCCTGAAACATTGGTCAGGCATTGGAAGGAGCTGCCCAGGGCAAGGGTGGAGTCCCTGTCCCTGGGGGGATTTAAAGCCCTGTGGATGTGACACCTGGGGACATGGGTGGCCTTTGCAGTGCTGGGAATGGTTGGATTCCATCCCAGAGGCCTTTTCCAACCTAAATGATTTGGTGATTTTAGGAATCAGTAACCACATGAATCCACACACTGCGTTTGGTGAAAGTCTCCCAAATCAATTCTGTAAACTGACAGGGAGTGACCAAATGCTCTGTCCTTGTCCCACTGGCATTTTGGGATGATCCACCCCTAACATTCCCCAACCGGAGCACAGAAGATCAAGGCAGCACAATCCCACTGGCTGTGGACGTGTTTGGGTTTAAACCCTTCAAGTACTTGATTTATCAGTGATTTCCTGGGCACATATCAATAACTTCTAAGGGCATCCCAGTTATCCATCTGTAAAATGGCCCTCCTGGACAGGAAAACCAGGATCATGCCCTGTCCCATGGGGATAAGTAATTCCATTAAAAACCACTACAAGATGCTGCAGGAATGCGGGCTGGAATAGCTGCTCTACATCATCCCCTCCGTGGCTATTGAGCCTGAAAATGCCCTTGTGCTTCCTGACCAAGAAATTACTTCCCATTGCCTGATTTTATTCAGGAAAAACTTCATCCGGCAAATGGGCTCATCATCATCATCATTAGTATTATTATTAACAACAGCAGTGAGCAGAGGCTGAACTTTGCTTGAACACCCCCCTAAATCGAGAACTGCTCTTGTGCCATTGTCCAAAATATTCCTTTTTCACCCAAAACTTCCCTGCCTGGAGCCAGACAATGGATTTGATTTGTTTGGCTTGAACTTGGCGGTCCTTCCTTCCTTCCTTTGCCATTCCTGGCTTTGGCACCTGCTGAGGGCTAATTAGGACAACGCTAATTTGGCCATCTCCTGATTGCAGTGAGAGGAAAAAACAGGAAACGTTCTTGTTTTGCTGCTGGCAAAGGACTGAAATAGAAATCCGTATCCATTCCCGGGAATGCAGGGGAGCGGAGCAGCTCCCGGCCTTCCTGCTTCCATCCGCAGGGATGTTATGCCCTCTGCAGGGATCTGGGCTCCACACAGCCCTGCCCTTTGCTCCAGGGTTTTCCCTGAGGTGTTGGGAGGGATAAATCCTGGTGTTGGCAAAGTTGGTGGAGTCAGGATTTTTTACAGCTCCTTAAAATCAGGATGAACTCCTTGGAGCTGGGAGTCAATCCCACATGGCAAAGCTGGCGGAGCATGGGCTGCTCTTGGGATGGCAAAGAGTGAGAATTTGGGAAGGCAGAGAGGTGTTTTTGTAGGATTCGTTCCTTCAGGGGGAATGTGAGCAAATGTGGGTGAAAAGCATCCAAAGGGAGGCTCCTCCAGGCAGGATTTGATCCGGAGTTCTCTGCGGGAACAGCTCGGGAAGGACGTCAGCACTGGGAAATGCACAGCTGAGATTGTTCATGTCTGAGCTCCCTTTGGCTCGTGTTTTCCAGGGATTTAAAAAGAAAAATATCAAACCTAAGGGGGCTGGATGGGATTGGATGTTCCTATAAATAGCAGCTCTCGTGTGTTAATTGATGATGAATTTTGGGAGTTCAGCGTAGGTGAGGTGCCTCCTGCAAATCGCATTTTTGTCCAAAATTCCCATTCCAGTTTGCCACCCAAACTGTTTACAAACGTCAGCTCTGATTTCTGACTAATTGATGAGAGGCTGGGGCTGAAAACGCAAATAAAACAGGGAGATGGAGCCCCCAAACCTCCTGCCGTGCTGGCAGCACTTCCCAGTCGTGTCCAACCCCCGTCTCCAGCAGATTTCCAGGAGAGCAGCTCAACTCCGAAGTTTAAAACAATTTTATGTTGAAAACCTGAGTATAAAACCGTTTTTGTGGGATTTTTGGAGATACTGAAAGGAGAAACCTGCCCAGTTCACAGTTGCTGCCCTTAACATGAGCCCTTCTTTTTAATCCTCTGCCAACACCCTTCTCCAGCAAAATTTGCTGCCTCAAATACAAAAATTCATCTCTTTCCATGTTTTTCTGCACAAATTTGCCAATATTATTCATGTCCACGCTGAAGTTGCACACTTCTATTTTGCTGTCCACTCTAAGCTCTGTCTTGTGTGTCCACCCCCTTCTTCCCCATCTTCATCCTCACCTTGTTCATTTTTGAACCTCTCTGAAGGCTCTGAATCCCTCGCCCAGATGAGTCTTCTTAGTCTTAAAAAGAAATGGGGATCACCAAAATGTGGTTCAGAGAGTTCAAGAAGTGATTAAATCCTCTGGAGGTGCTCAGCTCCCTCTTTGGAGGCAGCTTCTTGTGACCAACCTCCTTTGGCTGAACTCTCTCAGCTAAATTTGGGGGGGAAAAATGGGAAATAACTGGGCCTGGATCGCTCAAAATGGTGAAGAGAAGAAACCCCTCCTGCTCTCCAGCCAGGCAAAATAAATCTAAGCCCCCTTTTTATTGAGAAAGAGCAGATTCATTCATCCAAAATGGGGCAGCAAAACAGGAATTTTTGATTCCCTGGGAAATGCTTTTACCACTCATTTTGCTGCTTTTTAGTGGTATCTTCCCCTCCTTGCATGACCTTTTGGGGTTTAAGTTGCCTTTTTGACCCTTTTTGGGGCAAAGGTGTCCCCTCAGGCTGTGGGTGCCTGGCCCAGCTGCTTTTTAACCCTTGGCAGCATGAGCTCAGCATGGAAACATCACCCTGGCCGTGGGAAGAGGGAAAAATCATCCAAAAATCCACCTGGCACAAGGCAGAGGAGCCCACTTAGCCCCTGTGACTTCCAGATGTTTCCTGCTGGAAAGCCAAGGCCCCCCCAGCTGTGTCCAGGGATATTCCCATGTTATTTCCCATAAGAGAAATGATTCCTCAGAGTGCAGGATTGGTACCTGGGAAGGTGTGACACACACCAGGATTTTGGCCACAGCATCAAGGCTGTCTCTCCCTCACCAGCAGACTGGGAATGGGAAAGATTTTGGGAAAGACATATCCAGGACAGCTGTTCCAGACTGATATTCCATATTTTAAGATGTCTGCTCCACAATAAAAGGGGTTTTTTTCCATCGTTTTTCCTCCCTCTGTCCTCTGAGGAGGATGGAGCAGCTTGGTGGGCACCTGGATCCTGCCAAGGTCAGCTCCCTATAGCAGCAGCAGGAAAAATTACGGAGGAGTTTGGGATTAGGGGAGTGGGGGTGAAAGGAAGAGTTTTGAGCTGTACTAAAAGATGTCACCCTGTCCTGGGATAATTCGCTCAAGGACACAAATTGGACGGACACTGACTGAAGGTTCAGAGGGGGAACACTGGCTGGGAAGCTGGGAAGAAAATGTGGGAAAAAGGAGTTGGGAAAAGCTGGTTGTCCATCGGGGATGTTCCACCCCCTTCAGCATCTTCTTGATGAGGGTTGGCGTAAAACCAACACCAGTAAAAATCAGGAGGCTGTGGAGCCCTGGGAAAGAGTGAGGATGCAATTCCAAGGGATCCAGGCAGGGCTGGGGCTGTTCCATGGATTACTTTGGAGCTTGCTGATTTCAGTGGATCCATGGATCTTGTCCATGGACTCCCCTGGATCCCTGCCAGTGTCCATGGCCAGGTTGGACAGGGCTAGGAGCATCCAGGGACAATGGGAGGTGTTCCTGCCCATGGCAGGGGTGGATCTGGATGGGCTTTAAGGTCCCTTCCAACCCAAACCATTCCAGGATTCCTGGACCCATGGGTAGCACCAGAAGGTGAGGAATGCAGGAATTGTGGATTAGGCTCTTGGAAAAGTCTGACCCCGGAAAAGGAAAAGCAGGCTGGGTTTGGAGCTTGTCAGAGCATCCCAACATCGTCCCCCGTCCCCTCCCCAGCACTGACTCCACAAACAATTGGGATATTGAGGATAATAAGGATCATAAAACAGAGAGGTGGCTGTGTGTATCTCCATCAGGACACTCCCAAAGGTGCCTTGGAGTCGTGGGTGTCTGAAGGGCCATGATAAGGCTGGAAATAATTGAAGAGAGCAAACAGTGGACATGGAGAGAACTGAGCTGAAAGGGGAAATAACAGGGAGTAATGGGATGAAATGGAGGAAAATAAAACACGAGCTCGGTATCAGGAGTTTTTTTATCCAAGAGTTGGATTTGTTCAAGTGTGAAATAGACTCCCAAGGGAAGGAGAGTATTACTGCAGTCTATTAAATGTGCAGAGGACAAAGCCCTGGCTGATGTGTTCCCTGGAACAGTTGTCTTGCCTTGGCACAGCAATGCCCAGATATCATCAAATCCCCTTTTTCCATCCCAGATGTCAGAGCTGCTGGTGGAGCTCTTTTATTCCCCTCAGTTTTCACCAGGGTGAAAAATAAAAGACCTTTTTTTTTAATTTTTTTTTTTTCCCCTGAGTGGAAAAACACCAACTCCCTCCCAGCAGCAGAAGGCCAAATGGGAATGTTGACGCCGAGGTCTTGTGTGGCTGGAAACAAAGCTCAGCCTTTTGTGTGTGACAGATTGAACGTGAAACTTGAAGGGAATGAAAATTTGTTTGTAAGTGCATGTGACAAATTCGTTTTCACAAATCCTGTGTGGTTCCTGAGCTGAGCTTGTTTTCCTGGAGGATGGGGAAAGGGTGGGATGAGAAATGAGCTGTTCTCTCCGGGATGGATCAGAGCTGGCTCCTGTCTCGGTGCCTTTCTTGCTGTTTTCCTTTGCAAAGCGCGGCTGCTCGGGGTGTTGTTGTTTTTATTTCTATTTATTCCCCAAATCAGCACCTGAATGCTGCTGACACCTCATCTCTGCCCCAGCATTCCAGCCTGGATCCGGGAGAGTGTGGCTGGAATGGCTCTGCCACGTCCGTGTCGGGGTGCTGGGCTGTGGGAGTGTCTCTGTTGGCTCAGTCCATTCCAGCCTGGAGCCAGCTTGGAAGAGCTGGGAATGTTCACCTGGAGAGGAGAAGGATTCAGGGAGAGCTTCCAGCACATTCCAGGGCCTGAAGGGGCTCCAGGAGAGCTGCAGAGGGACTGGGGACAAGGCCTGCAGGGACAGGACACAGGGAATGGCTCCCACTGTCAGAGGGCAGGGATGGATGGGATCTTGGGAATTAGGAATTCCTGGCTGGGCTGGGATTGCCAGAGCAGCTGGGGCTGTCCCTGCATCCCTGAAAATGCCCAAGGCCAGGCTGGACAGGACTTGGAGCAGCCTGGGACAGTGGGAGGTGTCCCTGCCCATGGCACGGGGTGGAAATGAGAATCTTTAAGGTCCTGGATTGGCTCCTCCAAATACAGCATCCAGTTTGTCTCCTGAAATTCCCAGTCAGGAATTCAGATCAGTTACCCTGCCAAAAACGTGAAACAGGGAAATTCTTCCCAATTGGAACCCAGTGTAATCCCTGACTCAGTTTCCCACATAGGATTTAGGTGGAATCTCCATCTGGAGATGCTTTGGATGACTTGGAAAGAAGATCCTGGACCCTTCATTCCCCTTCCTTGCTTCACCCCTGGTCCCCAGGCTGGGCCAGCTGTGGGGGGAGGTGGTGGCTTCCAGCCAGGTGTTCTGGGCTAGTCCCACCTTGCAGTGACCCCACCATGGGCAGAGGCTGCTGAGCTCCACTGACATTCCAGAGGAAAACGATCCATGGAAACACCAGTGCAGGGTGACCTCCTCCAGCTGGGTGCCAAACTGAATTCCCAGAGTTGGAGAATTTAGGAAAATGGCCCTTTTCCCATTTAAAAATGTCTCAAAGTCCATCAGGAGTTGTGTGTTTAAGGGGATTCCCTACCCTGTCCACCCGCCTCGCTGTCCCCTCCGTGTGTGGAATTCCTCTCTGGATCCTTTCCTCACTGCTCAATCCCCATTTGTGTGATATGGAATGTAACAAATAAGACAGAATGAAATGAAAAGTGGCCCAAAAAGCAGGATTTGCTCCTCTCTGAGGTGTTGTTGCCTCTTTCCCTGCAGGACCATCGTGCAGTCGGATGAGAAGCTGGTGATCAGCGCGTCCTGGGCCAAGGACGACGATATCAGCAGGCTCCTGAAATCCCTGCCCAACTGGAGCAACATGGCTCAGCCCAAGCAGCTGAGGCCCAAGAGAGAGGAGGAGGAGGATTTCATAAGGTAAAATATTGTGGGAAGGTGTGAAAGGGTTTCAAGGAGAGCGGCAGCAAAAAGTAGGAACAGATTTACGGTGGTTTCGTAGCTGTCGTGTCCACAGGTGCGAGGAGAATCATGGAATCATCTGGGAAATGGGAAAGACTTTGTAGATCATCAAGTCCAACCATTCCCAGCCCTGCCAAGGCCACCACTGGCCGTGTCCCCAGGTGCCACATCCACATGGCTTTGCAATCCCTCCAGGGCTGGGGACTCCACCCCTGCCCTGGGCGGCCTTTTGGGGGAAGAAATCTTCCAAGTATCCAACCTGAGCTTCTCCTGGTGCAATTTCTGCTCGCTCTGTTGTTCAGACAAAGCCATTTGGAGTTGTCTTTGTGATCCAAGTCAGGGAAGTGCCTGAGATTGGAGAAGGAAAGGATTGTTTTGAATCCAGGCAAATCCTTGTCCTGCTGGTTGGTGCTGCTCTGATCACCCATGTGATGAAGGGAGCAGCATTTTCTGACCTGAAGGAGGGGCCAGCTGGTTGTACTGGGCAGGAATTCCCAAAATCAGTGCTGTCAAAGGAATTTTTAATTTGAGCCATGACCATGGTGGAGTTTCCCCTCCATCCCAACTCCAGGAACTAAGGGGAGCAAATGAAAAATTCCAATATTTCCAGCAGGAATTCTTTTGGAGACAACTCTCTGTGCCCAAACCAGGTTGTTCCTACCTTTCATGCCAGTGAAAGCCTGGAAGGAGGCAGACTCCCTTCCCCTGCTTGCTGGGAATGGCTCAGCTCCTGTGAGATTCCAAAGCCTGCACATCCCCATCCCTATTCATCACTTCCTTGATTGGCACTTGGCTGTGAAACTGGAGGAGGAGGAGGAGGAGAAGCTGTTGAAAATAACAAGTCTAATTTGCCCAGATTGTCATTTTCCTCTTTCCCTGCCTGGAAGCCCCGTGACAGGGAGGATGCAGCCTGGAGAGGATGGGATTTGTGGGGTCACGGAAGGGTTGGCAGCTTGGGCAGGGATTTAAAACATCCCCAGTGGAGCAGGGGGAGGCCGCAGAGCCCTTGAGGTCTCTGTGCAGTCCCTGAGTTGAATTTCGTGGATTCAGTCCTCACCTGCTTTCACATTTATCCTTCATTTCCTCACCTGGGAAGCCCCTCCTGGCTCTCCCTGTGATTCCCAATCCATCAGTGTGGGATAGCAAAGCTCCAATGGGCTCTGCTGGCTGAGTAGAAATTCCTGGCCAGGCAAAAACGGATGGCCGAGCTCAGCCTGATGCTGAAAGAACCAACATTTTCATCCTAATATGCATTTTATTGCATTCATTCCATTCTCCTGGCCATTAATTGAAGTATTTTGTGACAGTGGATCAGAGGAGCTCCAATGGCAAGCCTTTAGGAAAAGCCTATTAAGCCATCCACACAGAATTTCCTGGGAAAAGCTTCTGTGCCGTGGCTTTTTTCAGCCCAGGCTTTAGGACAAAGATCTTTTCTTGGTATCTGTTTGCACAGAGCATCATCTGCTAAGCCCCAGTTCCTCCCAGTGCCCTGTGAAAGCTCCTGTAGCATTAATTTAAATCATAATAATTGGTCTGGGCCAGATTTAGCCATTGATGGCTTAGAAACTTCCTCCAGGATGAGTGGTGGTTGAATAGATCCCTCCTGAAAGCTTCAAAATAAAATTAATTGCTCATCCAATTTTTTGTCATCCTCTTCCCATTTAAGCAGCCTTTCCCCAGCCTTTTCTCCTAATACAAAGGAACATGATTTCTTCACTGCTGCTGCTGCTTCTTTCTCTTGGCACTGCTGATGAATTGGGAATAATTCTGCCTGGACACTGCAGTGGAGCCAAAGGGAAGCAGGTCCTGTGGAATCCTTGGTTAGCAGAGAATGGGAGAGCTCATTTCATTATCATTTCACCTCTAAGATATTTAAAATTTCAATATTTGGTGTTCGTGGGCCCTAATTCTTGGCTAGCAGGGCAGGACTACACATCCCTTCCTGGAAAAGAAGGTTCAAGCCTGATAAAATTTGGGAAAATTTGGGACGTGGAACTACCCAGCAGCATCCCTTTATGAATATTGGTAAATTAAACAAATCCTTGAAGTTCACCAACAGTTTTTGTCCCGTGGCAGCAAAAAAGATCCACGCCCAGCTTTCCTTCCCTCCCTAACTTTCCTGTAACTCATTTGTTTAACTAAAAAGAATCCAAACAAAAAAAAAAAAATCTTTGCAAAAAATAATCCTCTGCCTGTGGACAGAGATTGATTTTGTTGTCTTAACCCCTCGCTGTCTCCTGAGTGAGGAGATGTCAGAAGGCAGCAGCAGAGTTTCCCATTAATATTCCAGTGGGATTGGGCAGCCAGAAGGACCTGCTGGAGCATTTTAGAGGAGCTCAGGGCTTGGTGAGTGTAGTGGTTTTGGTTTGCTAATTTAAGATTTTTTCAATTTTAAAATTTTCTAAATAATGTGCTGATGAGTGTGGTGGGCTTTAGTGCTGGTTAACTATTAGTGTACTTACTTCATGTTGTGAGATAGGATTTAGGAGAAAGGTAAAGTAGGTTTAAAATATTTTAAAGGGTATAAAGAAAATTTTATTAAAAGTAACTGAAAGAAAAAAAAGTAGTAAGAATCAAAACAAACTAGATTTCCTCCCATTCCAAACCACAACAGTGAGAAACAGGCTGCCCTAATCTCTGGAGAAAGGGGATCCCACAGTTCATTCCCCAGGCAGAGGTGCTGCTGATAAACCCCAAAGATGTTCCCAGCTCTGCCCTGGAGAGGGAAAAGCTGTGGGAAAAGAGCTTGGATTCAACTTATATTACCAATATTGTTAAAAAAAATTAAAAATCAGTTTTAAAAAATATTAGTAATAATACCATGTGTCATTAACTTTCATGTCTTTATACAATTTTACAACACAAAACTAACCGATATTTTATTTCTCATATCAAAACACACCCTTCAGTTCATAGCAGAAATATTCACAACAGAAAATCCTGATTTTCTGTCCCTGATTCCACATTCCTCAGGGGGCTTTGCTTTCCATTCCAGGGCTGCTTTTGGCAAAGAATCCGAAGTTCTGATTGGGAATTTGGGAGACAAGCTGATCCCTCAGCAGGAGATCCTGCGGGACGTCAGCGACCTCAAAGCCTTGGCCAACCTGCACGAGAGCCTGGAGTGGCTGGCAGGACGCACCAAGGCAGCTTTCTCCAGCCTCTCAGCATCCCAGAGTGAGTAACTCCCACGGGAAACCTCAGCCTGGGGATTGGAGCAGCAGAAATGGGTTTTTTTGGTTTGTTTTTGTTTTTTTTTTTTTTGGCAGGAATGAGCAGCTTTTGTTCCCGCTCCCCAGGCAGGTTTGTGTCAGAGGGAGGCAGAAAGCGAAGCAGTTGCGGCTCTTCGCTCCTCGTGGGGGCACCAGGGGAGGGCTCCAGGAGCATCACTTCTGTCTGGGTTTGGAATGGCAGGATCTGCTCAGGAAGGCAGGAGCCTCCCCAGAAATGGAAAATGCAAACCCCCTCCCTCTGAATTGTTGTAATTTTGAAATTAAGGGGCTCTCAGGCAAAGATATGGGAATAGGAATAACAGTTTTTTGCTAGGAAAATTAAAAATACAAATGCAATAGTACAAAACAGAAAACAACCCACTGCCAGAGTCAGAACAGAGCTGACCCCCTGTGGGTCAGGGAGGTGGCAGCAGTCCCATCCCATGGTGGCTCAGCCCTCCTGCAGTGCCAGCTGTGCTTCTGCTGGAGCAGGGATCCTGGACAAGGCTGGAGTTTTCCTCTGAAGGTCAAACTCTTAAGTTTCCCACCCTGTGATGTCACACACTTCCATTCAAACTCCACCCCCACAATCCCAGTTCTGCCATTCCATTTTGGAAGCTTCTGCATGGCCTCAGGTCAATGCAGTGTTCTCTTGGGGGTCAGTGCCTGGCAGCTCAGAGAGTCTCAAATTCCCAGCAGCCAGGGTTCCAAGAGCCTTTTTTCTTGGTTTGAGCTCTTCCTCCTGCCCAGCATCCCTGGAATTAAATCTTGTGTGTTTTACAAATCCTGAACAAGCCCTGCTGTCTCAGGGGGTGCAAGGGGACAGCTGAGGAGCTGGGAAAGGAAAAGTATGGAATAAAAAACCCACACAGCTCGAGGGGATCCCAGCACTCAGGAGAATGTGGTGAGGATACAGGGAATTTTTGCAGTTTGGTTTGGAAATTTGCAGCAGAATCGTGGGGGAAAGTGCCCAGGACTGGGGGCAGCTCAGCTCTCCTGGGAGTTGGGAGTTGAAAATCAGCTCCGACTTTTTTTTTTCTGGGAAATCATGAGGGAAAATTGCTGGTGCTGAACGAAGTCACAGTGTTTTGTGTCTGTTAAATCATTCTTGTCAGCAGGGCCTCTCTGGGTGACTGAAATCCTTCCTGTGGTTCTAACTCTGCTCTAGAGCAGGACTGTAAACCCCTCCCTCAGCTTTCCATGGATCAGATCCTTTGGATCCAGAAGGAAAATTAAGGTTATACAATCAGTTAACAATTAAAACCCAAATTACTCCAGGTAGCATTAATATTCCTGTAACCCACACTTGGACTCCTCTATACCTGGGTGACAACACTTGCTCTGTTCCAGCATTTTTTGTTATTAAACAAATAACAAAATTTAAAAAAACCCAGTGGGAAATGCTATCAAAGTTCAGTAGACAAATATTTATTTAGTTACTAGGAGAGTTCTTGGGGCTGAGGATTTATGTTCTAACAGTCAGAGCTGTTAAAACAAAACATCATTTATAATTTGAGGTCTGGTTGAAACGCAGGTTTTTTAATAAATCAATATTTTCCAGATATTAAAGGGCACGAGCAGGACTTTCAGGCCTCAGAAAGGACGTTCCACACAGTGGTGAATAAACATAAAAGCACAAAGTGTAATATTTCACTTGGCAGCGTCCTCCTGACAATAAAAATTCATCTTCCTTTGTAATAACTTCATCCTAAAATGTCTGTACACAAATGCCAGGAGTGTCTGGAACAAGGGGAAGAGGGGCACTGGTAGGAAATGACAGAGGCTGGCCTGACCTCCTGCTTATAAATTAAATTTTCATCCTTTGATTGTTTCTCTTTTTTGCCCCAGCAACTTGAGATTCAGACCTGGTCCCACTCAGGGCATCACCCAAGTGTTCAGTGAGTGATCAGGACCTGAATTTTTGGTGCAATGCCAGAAATTCCCTAATCCCAACAAGCCCACATGGAGGTGGTGGCCCTGGGGGAAGGCAGCAGATTTTCCAGCAAAGCTTCCTTGGATGCAAGCAAATAATAAATATATTTTATTATATTTTTATATTCCTATCTATAATATTATAGATATTATATAACATATTATTTATTATATATAATATATTATATATTATATATAACATATTATATATTATATATAACATATTATATATATCATATTATATATTATATATTATATAATATATTATATCTATACTATTTATAATATATTTTATTTATATATATATATTTTTCTATATAAATATAAAACATTATAATATATATAAAATAAATAAATAAAAACATATTACAAAAAATATATAATGTGTTTTATATTTGTAATATTTTTATTTTATAATAACTATATTTTATAAAATTATAAATAATAAATTCCCTCAGGCACAGCTCTGAGCATCCAGAAAGCACAGGGTGGAGCTGGGCAGGTCTGATTTTGGGAAACCCTAAAAAGAGGCGTGACCTGCTGGTGGCTTTGGGGTGAGGCTGTCAAAGGCCCCTTCCCAGAGATAAAAATTCAATAATCTTTGGCTGTGGACGTGCCACAATTATCCCTCATTTAAACCCAGCCTTGCTAACGGAGAGTTTTATCAGGCTGGGCAGTCTCTGCACTGTTCATTATTTGGTGTTTGCTGAGCTGATGGCTCTTCCATGGCTCTGCCCTTATCTGCTCCCCTTCAGAATTGGATTTTTTATTTCCCAAACCAGTCAGATATGACAAAGTCATTTCCTTCTGCTCTTGTCTTTTGAGGGAATACAAACTCCTTTTAACAATAACCATTTAAGGATTAAAACTGCTGGGAGAGGGTGAATTTGCTGTGGAAGTCGAGTCACTTTTAAAGGGGTTTTATAGGAAAATGGAAGTTGGGTTTCCCCTCCTCATCTTCTGTGCTGCAGACAGAACACAACCTCATCCTTTTCCTCTCTGGAGCTCCAGCCTCCTGAGGTTCCCTGAATATTTTAAAGAAGGAATTATTATGATCCACGAAGGAGTTGGGACAATCTTTTTAAAGATTTTTAACATTTTAAAGACCGTTGCTTGTTTGTAGGGAGGAGGATGAAAGATGAGCTGTTGGCTCCTGGAGTTGGAGCTGCCCTTTAAATTCAGCTGCATCTTGGCACCCTGTGACTTGAGACTGTTGTGATCACCGGGGAATGGCTGACAGGCTTAAACTCAGAGTTGGGAATTGCTTTGGCATGGAATCAAATGGTTTGGGTGGGAAGGACCTTAAATCCCATCCAGTGCCACCCCTGCCATGGCAGGGACACCTCCCACTGTCCCAGGCTGCTCCAGCCCCAGGGTCCAGCCTGGCCTTGGGCATTCCAGGGATCCAGGGGCAGCCCCAGCTGCTCTGGCAATCCCAGCCCAGCCAGGAATTCCCAATTCCCAAGATCCCATCCATCCCTGCCCTCTGGCAGTGGGAGCCATTCCCTGTGTCCTGTCCTTGCAGGCCTTGTCCCCAGTCCCTCTGCAGCTCTCCTGGAGCCCCTTCAGGCCCTGAGCTCCTCCAGCTCAGCTAAATCCCAATTGTCTTTTGTCACAACACAAAGCAACACTCTCCATTTTCAGAAGGCTCCAAACTGTTTTTATTCTAGCATGCATGCTTTTTATACATTCTTACAAAACTCATAAATTTACACTTATTGATCACGAAAGACAAACAAAGTGCTCATTGGAACAGGCAGCTGCACTTTCTCTTATTTCTCCTTCTTTCTTTCTTGGTTTCTGTCGCTATTGGACACGAAATGAGTACACAGAAGCTTGGTAAGTTCAGAAGAGAAAAAGCCAATTTTATTTCTGACCTCGCAATATATAGAATTCTAAAAGTGACAGTGGATTGGAGGATGGAATTGCCACCTCTCCAACCACACTGCTCAAACCAACAGCCCATCAGTTCTCTCCTCCCACAAAGAAGAATGCAAAACAATCATTATTTACATGAACCTTGCGTGAGCACTCCTCTAAAAATACGTAAACATTATTAGAAGGCTGAAGAAGCTTTATGAGAACTTTAAAACTTTCAAAAGAACTATAAAAGAAAAATTAACACTTCTAAAAATCAGGGCAACAGGTTTCCATGTCAACGACCTTGGCAGGAAATTCTTTCAGGGGTAAACATGAATCCTCTTATCAAACATGGATCCTCTTATCAAACCTGGATCCTCTTATCAAACTTCTCTCTGGCTCACAGAAGTTGCTGTAAAACTTCTTCCACCATCTTTCTCTTCCAGAAGGTTCATTGGAATTAAGGTTTTTGCCTTTGTACCGTGCGTGCATGGCTGTCACGGCTCAGTAGCTGCCCTTCCCTCAGCCCCTCCGTGTGGAGAAACTTTTATTTGCTCGGTGTGTCGTGTTCACCTTCTCTGGGTGGGCCTTGCCTGGGTCACCCCTGATGAGTAATGCCAGCATTTTAATGCATTTCCAGTTCTAACTGGAAAAACAGCCACCAGCCTGAGGAGGGACCCCCTGTCCTTCCACTTCCTTCTCCACAAAGAGAAAATCTCTTCAGGAGCACACCTTGAGGCCATTCCACCTCTTCACTGCCGTGTCCCAGTGCCCACAGCAGATATTTTCTCCTCAAATTCCCTAAATTCCAAGGGGCTGTGGAAGATGTTTTCCCCTTTTTCCTCTGCAGATGGGCAGTGCTTCCCCCACAGTCCCAGTTTGGGTGAGCTACGACTTCCATCCGAAGCAGAGGAGGAAAAAATGAGGTTACCTACAGCTTTTAACCAAAATCCTACATCTCTCTGCCACTGCCTGGCTTTAGGAACGATAACACCGAGCATTTGCATCTCATTTTCCAGCCACAGATCTCAAAATGCTTTCCAAGGCTTACTGAGGGCCATGAGAGCATCCTGGGCCACTTTGTCCCTGGAGGATCATCAGGCTCCCCTTTGCTTCCCTGAGCCTGGAATGGGCTTTGATGGCTGAGAGGAGCATCCTGCCCCACTCCAGGAATGATGACTTGAAAATGGACAGCGGAGCCCTTTTCCCTTTTCATTCAAAGTCACTTTCAGGCCCCTCCAGAGTGGTGCAGAGGGGTTTCAGCACAAATGGAAATCGCGCCCGGTGTGGAGGGGAAATTGCTGCCTTTCATTTGGCAGCCAGGCCACCCAGCAGTGCTGAGCTCGGGCAGGGCTTTGTGCTTTACCCCCTAATGAACTGAATTCAGCTCTTAAATGGGGCTCGATTTCTCTCGAGCTGCAGCTGTTTTGTTGTTTTTTTTTTTCCCTGTCACTGAACTTGTAGCACATCTTGCTGTATTGATTGCTCATGGAGAATTTTTTTTTTTAAAGATATATTAATAGAAAACCTTATTTGAAAGCCAGATTAAAGATGATCAATACGAGCCTGCCCTGGGGCAGAGGAAGGACTCGGTGAATGCTGTGGCTTTGTTATTGCAACAAAAGTAAATTTCTGTCTAAACCAGAAAAAGCTGCACATTTCCACCAAATGCAAACCACCTGCCATTAAATTAACAAGGTAAATCTTGAGTGCTTTGATTATTTGGTGGATATCTGCTGCTCCAATATGACTTAATCTAAATGACATCTTTTTATTTAAGCTTCATAAATAGGCTTATTTTCCAATATTTCTTCTTTCCCACTGTCTGAGCAATTGGGGCTCTTCTGGAAGAGCACAAATCCTGGCTAGCTTCCCTTCCCAGGTGCTCTGAACCTCCTTTGTGTGATCGTGGATGGGCCTGCCCTGGGTGCAGGAATTAACCTGGCCTGGGAGCTGCTGGTGGTGGACAAAGCCACTCAGATCCTGTTGGTTCTGAGGAGAAGCAGAGGAAAATAAGGAAAAGCTCTTTTTGGGCATTTTACTGCTTGGCCATGGTTTGTGTCCACAGATCTTTTTGTCCATCCCACAGCTTGGCCTGTTCCTGCTCTGGGATGCTCAGAGATTCCCAATGTTCTCCACAAACATTGGGAATCTCTGAATCTCTCCAAACCTGTGCCCAGGTTTGGCTTCTCCAAACCCCAGCACACCCTCAGCGAGCTTGGGGTGGTGTTTAATGAAGGAATGAGGTCCCTGCCTGATCTCCTGGGTTTCCCAGGTGGGAATGCCCTTGAGCAAGGACAGGGAGCTCTGCCACCCTCACCCGGAGTGAAATGGGGTCTGTCACATCCAAACCAACTCAGGGGTGCTCAGCTGCTAATACATCACCATTTATAGGTTTGATAGAACTACAAATGTACTCAGACTTAGCAAAGCTGCTGAAAACAGCTGGGAGAGCTCAGAGCCTCTACCAGGCCTGCAGGGGCTCCAGGAGAGCTGCAGAGAGACTGGGGACAAGGGATGGGGGGACAGGACACAGGGAATGGCTCCCACTGCCAGAGGGCGATGCCTTGGGAAAGCTGAGCTGGAGCAGAGGCTTGGATAGAGTTACAGAACAAAGCAGGGATTTATTGCAAGGATCTCCTCCATGGATCCACCTTGGGCAGCACCAGAGCCCAGCCAGGGCTGCACCCAAGATGAACCCAAATGGTCCCAAAATGCACGAGCGCTCCCGGGGGCTCTCACTGGGATCAGCTCTGCTCCATTGGCACCTTGGAGTTCATTGTCCCATTCCAGCTTTAGCCCATGCAGCCCCATCCTGCTTGTTTTTCTCTCCCCAGCCCACGGTGTTTGTGCTCCTGGGCCTGAGGTTTGGATCCTTTGTCCTTGGTGCCCAGCTGGAGCAGGAATGGTTTTGTCTCCCTGCTCTGTGCAGAGAGCTCACCATCCCATAATGTGAAGCTCAGACCCACACACTAAAGCAGCTCAGAATCTGAAAAATACAAAAGCTAAACCCTGAGGCATCAAGGGCAGGGATGGATGGGATCTTGGGAATTAGGAATTCCTGCCTGGGCTGGAATTGCCAGAGCAGCTGGGGCTGCCCCTGGATCCCTGGAATGTCCAAGGCCAGGCTGGACCCTGGGGCTGGAGCAGCCTGGGACAGTGGGAGGTCCACTGTCCGTGGGATTGGAACTGGATGGGATTTAAGGTCCCTTCCCACCCAAACCGTTCCAGGATTCTGCAGCCAAGAGCTGAGCAGAGCAATTCAGGCAGAGGACAAGAGTCCAGCTGGGTGTCCCTCTTGGCTGAGTTGACTTTTGCAGGACTAAAACCATGGGAAAAATTGGCATAGCAAAGTGTTAAAACACCTTCAAGACCAGCAGGGACCTGCTGACTTCACAAAGATAACATGCCTGCTTCGATTTAACTGAGCATGAGGAGATTGTTTTGGTTTATTTTAGAATTTTGGCACGAAAATTTCATAGCTTATAAATGGCTCTGCTTTGCTGGAGCCCGGGGATTGAAACCACACAGTCCTCAGTCACCTAAAAGCTCCTGTTTTCCCATCAAAGTGATCTCCTGGTCCCTTCCAGAGCTTTTTTTCCCCCCTCTGGAATGTCTGCATTGAAGCTTTTCCCATGGATCGCAGCCTTCCCCAGCCTCAGCGCTTTCCATGAAATATTTAATGGGATGAGGAAATCAGCCGCTGTTTCCCTGGCCTGGCTGCTCATTTATGGGTTCTTGTGGGAGACAGCACCGGGAATCCGTGCCGGGATCGATCCGTGGGGTCAGCACTTAACTCACCATCATCATTACGCTAATTACCCTCATTCCGTCCTTCCTTCCTCCCACCCACCAGCCCTAAACGCGGGGGATTGGCATGGAATTAAGTGACCCAATTAGCAAAGCTTTCCAGACCGGTTTGCACCCGCGTGTGAGTAATGCCAGGAAATCGGGATTTGTGGGAATGGCTCCAAGGAGCCTGCTGGCCACTCCTGTTGGTTCATCCCATTTCAGTCCTGTTACTTCTTCTGGAGAAAATGACTCCCTGATGGCAAAGATCGGGAGCAGAAAGTCCTCCCTGCTCCTCCTCGGTGGGACAGAGGTGACGCCTTGCCCTGCTCCGGAGGGGGCGAAATAATTGGTGAAATTACGGGATGGGGACTCAAAATCACAGCCAGGGTTTGACCACACCATTGGGTCACTCTGGTCTCACCAGCACTTAAATTCCTCTGGGATCTGGGGGAATGACTCTTAAATAACCAAGAATTGTGGAGAAATCAGGCTGAGTCTGATCACCCTGGTGCTTGTCCCTTTTTCTTTCCCGTTCTTCATCCTGAATTTGACAGCTCTTCATCCTTCTCATGGATGTTCCCATTCCCCACCTTCCTCTGGATTCCCTTGGACAAAACTCATTCTTTGTCTTCCAGACCTCTGGGCTGCTCCTCTTGCTTTGCAAACCAATCTCTTAAAAACAAACAGCCCTCAAAAAAACCACTTTTATCTATAATTGATTAATTGTATCTATAATTGATTATATACATGCATAATTATATCTAAAATTGATTATTATAATTAATTTTATCTGTAATTATCTATTTTTTGTCCAAAACCAAGATTGCTAAGGATCGGTTTCACTGTATTGATTTTCATTATACTTTTACTTCTGGGCATCAGGACACTGATTAACTTCAGGAATTTTATTCCTTTCTCTTCCACTGAGTCCAGCAGACTGGGAGATTTAAGATTCTTTTGCAAATCCATCCCTCTGAGGCCCAGAGAAATCCTGCAGGGAAGTTTTGAGGGCATTTTTTGGGGAGGTGCAGCTCAGTATCCTGGAGGACTCTGAGGAAAAGGGGGGTGAGTTTTTGACTTGCTGTAGATTGATGGAATTATCTACACTGACCTGTGATATTCCCTGTTTTTAAGGAAAATTTGGTGAAGCACATTGGGGAACAAAACAGGCAAAAAAAAAAAAATCCTTCCCAGAACTCAGAAGAAGCTGAAAGGACTTTTTAAAATCAAGTCACTTCTGAGATAATCGAATTCAGCCCAGGAAATAATAATTCTGAGAAGGGCAAGTTCTGGGAAAGTTACATCATAAATGACTGAAAACGGGAAAAATTAACACAGAGGAATTTTCCCAGTTGAGGAGCACTGGAACAGCAAATCCTGGACTTTTTAGGGAATCCTTCCATAGTGAAATCAACTCTGTTCCTAATCCTGTGTTAGCATCCTCCTCTTTATTCTCCCTGCACAATTTTGCTTCCTCCAGTGAAAGAAAAAAACCCATCTTATTAGTTAAAAACGCCTGATTTTTAGAGTTTTTTTTAAATGAATTGGTTTTGGGTGGTTTTCAAGCCTTTTCCAGACTGCAAAGTTCTTTAAGAACAGTGTGGATCAACCAAACCTTCCAGGATGGAGCTCGAACCTCTTAAGTTGCCCCTCTATTTTATTTAACAGATTCCTTTCCCCCCCGCCCGAAAAAATCCTTTTTTTTTTTTTTTTTTTTTTCCAAGGCTGCATCTTTGCAGAAAACAAACCCACTTTTGGGAGGAGTTATTGCCTTTTTAAAAGTGCTAATTTCCTGGGGAAATTTATGCCCGGCAGCAGCGGAGGCAGGCGAGGAGCTCCGCAGGCAGCGCTAACGAGACAATTCATTAAGTGCCGAGTGTACACACGCCGTAAAAAACATTAATTCCCCAAATGAAAAACTAATAGAGTGTTTAGGCTGCTCTTTATCACCAGTGACAGTCTGGGCTCTGCTCATCATTAGTGTTTACCCAGCTGATGGGGGCTGCAGCTCTTCCTTGCCACCTCAAAGGTCGGGGTGCTTTTTTCCAGCTTTGCCCCTTCTCCTGCACTTGGATTTTAAGGAAGTTCTCAGTGCCAGCCCTTCATTTTTGTCTTCTTGCTTTCCTTTTCCTTCTTTCTTGCTAATTTTTTTTTTTTTTTTCCCTGTGTCCCTGTCAGAAGCTCGAGGAGATTTGCAAGGGGAAATCCCTTCCTTAAGTTTCCTCCAGCACATCCCTAATTTTTCTCCGAGAAAACAGGACTCATTCGTGGAAATTTGCTCGGAGATTTATTAATGAGCGGCTCTCCCTGAGCTCCTGTCCTCTTCACTTCTGTTTGTCCTACAAGTGTAGCTTTGTCCCTTTGGCACCAGTGAGTGCCCTTGACACTGATCCCAGTAAAAGGTGAATTCCCAGTAAAATGCTGGGAATTTGGACAATTTAGCTGACATCCCAAATCCAGCTGTGAGGTGCCAGATACCTTGAAGGTTGGACTGATGGCCTTTAAAGTTCCCTCCCAACATTCTTGGTTCCCTTCCAATCCATGATCTTGGAAGTCTTTGGAGAAATCATTCCTTTGAGTGTTTTATTTCCCTGGATTTAATCCCTACAAAAGAGAGCAATTTAGGTAAAAAGCAGCAATATCTGGGTGAATATTTGAAGTATTTGTTCGTATCTAAGAGGCTCAAATATTAACACCTCAGAGAAGAAGGACCCCAAAATCCAGCTTTGCTTCCTGAATTCCCTTCACTCTGAAATGAATCCTATGGGAGAATCAAAATCCAGCTCCAGCTTTTATGGCTCACTCCAGTCCTTTCCTAGAGATCTGGAATTCCCAAATGGACCAATTTAGGAGAAGGCAGGGACTGATCTGTACCTCAAAGTCCCTTTTGGGGGGGGCATGGACACCTTGGTGACGTTCCTGTCCCCTCACAAAGTTTTCCTCACCAGCGGCACCTTTCCCTTTCCCAGCTGAGTCCCAGAGGGACAGACCATGGCTTAACACAGAGGTGGCTTTTAAATAGTGAAATATTTTAAAAATTATTAATTTTTTCATGCTTTTTGGTTGTGCAAGTCAGAGGTTTCCTGGCAGAAATCCTGCTGAAATAAGTCCTTGATGTTGGATCTGATGTTCACACCCTATTCCTTTAAAAAATAATCGCATCTCTAATTCTGCTTGGCTTCACCCAAAGCTTTTTCCTTGAAACACCAGATATTCTCCTTTTTGAAGGTGTTTTAGTAACGATTTTGTGTCCTTGTGGCATCATCTCCTCGTGGTGCTAAAAGCTGTGGGAACGGGGAGGCCCTGCTAGAATGGCAGTGATGGATAAAATCTCATTATCCAGGTTTTTACCTGCTGGGAACTCAAGCACTGAAAGTGGTGCCTGAGATCCCCAGGAAAGTCTCCAGCAGAGAGAAGAGTTAACCCTGACTCTCCAAAGGCTTAATCCAGCACCTACCCCGTGACAAATTCCCTCTTCCCTGTGTTTTTTTGGAGTTACCTCTTCTGGAGAGGAAGGGAGGGCAAAATTCAAATTTAAGGAGCTGTGAACTGGTCCTTAAATTCAGCAGGAGTTTCTTGCTGCATCTCTCTCCCAAAGAAGAGGGATTTTCCCCCAGCAGAGCTGTAAAATGTCTCTGTGAGCCTTTCCTTTCCCCCATAGAGGAAATTAGGGAATGCTGCACAAATCCCGAGCATTTTGAAGGTTCCTTCCTCAGGTTCAGGGCGCAGAGTTTGTCTCCTTGGACTGATTTTGCTCCTGGTGCTGTTGAACTACTGGGATGTGTCAGTGGTCACTCTGCTCACACCTGAGTGGCTCCAGGGCTTTTGTTTAAAATTCCAGAGGTCTGGCAATCTGCATCCATCCATTTACAACCTGCCAGCAGGCACCGTGGAACTGCAGAGTGACTGAAATCCTGGGTGACAAGGCCTGTGCTGAGTTTATTTTCTCCAGCTTTGCTGAAATGAAACATTCCTTTTCCTCTGAGGGAGAGGACTCGGCTGTGATTTCAGCCAGGGAGGAGAAATCCCAAACAAAGCTGGGACTTTTATCCAGCAGCATGGAAAATTCACCCTCAAATTCAGCCTGGGAAGGCTCCAGGATGATCGGGGCCAGTGGAGCAGGACATTGGCCAGGGTCATGTGGTGGCCAGGTGGGCTCATGCTCAGCTGGGTGGGAATGGGTTAGGAAGGAGGAGAAGGGGGAAAAGAATTGGATGCTTGGTCTGTTTTGCCAGCATTCCATATTTTTTTCCCCTTTTCCCAGCATTTCAGCAGTCAGAGATCCCTCCCTTTTTCAGAGTGTGGTGGGTCCACAGCCACGGGAATGCTCAGCCTTTGCCCAAAGAACTGCCCAGCTCCACAACCAGCTCCAAATGGCATTTTCTACTCAAAGCCCTTCAATAATTTAGGCTCCGATTATTTTTTGCTGCTCCAGTTCATTTGTTGGCTTCATGCTGCCAGGGATGATGGAGTAGAACTATCTGGAGTGAGACTTAAAGGAATGGGATTTTCTCTTCTGGATGTCCAGAGAAGAAAGGAAAATTGATGAGCTCTGAAAGGCTTCCTTTGAGCTCCAAAAGCAAAAAAAACCACAGGAGAAATTCAGATTCACCCCCCCAAAAACCCCACCTGAGCCTCCTCCCTGCCAGGGGCCCCCAGAAGGAGTTGAGTGCTTTAAACAGGGAGCAGATTGTGCCCATCTCCCTCCTCCCCTTATCTCCACTGACAAATATAATTACAGCTTCACTTAAAGTGCTGCAAGTGAATTGTGGAGAGGAGAAAAATGGTGTGTGCATCTGCCTGCAGCAGGAAGGAGCTGACTCCTGCTTTTCTGTGATGGCTCCATCCATCTCCAGCACTTCCAGGGTGGCATCTCCGGACAGAGCTGGCTCTGCCAAAGAGAGATGATTCCTGCTCCAAGTGCATCCCCAGGAGGATAAAAACTTCTCAAAATGTAGGATTTTGGGCTTTAAAAAAATGATGGTTTTTATGCATGGTACAGGTGGGGTTTTCTGCTTTCCTGTCACCAGGTAATTATCCCTAGACCTGACCCTGAGCTGAAGTCCTGCCACCCTCCAGGGTCACTTGGAGGACAAACAGCTCTCCCCAGGTGCCTCCTGAGAGTCCTGGGATAATCTGGAATTAGAGCTTGTGTAAATAAGCCCCTCACCCCCTCGCTGATAATTTAATTTTCTTGGTGGGACAGAGCTCAGTGAGCAGAGAGGGGCTGGGAGGAGTCTCAGGGAAGGGGAATGCTCATCATTGCCACCCACCCAGGCAGGATTGTCACCCTCATTTCCCTCTTTATTCCCCTTTCACACTCCAGGCCAGTTCATCATTTCCAGCAGTATTTGCCAGGCTGGGAATTTCTCGGTGTTCCTTGGTTCAAAAAATTACTTCATGAATTTTGCTGTGACCTCAGGAGTTGCTGAGAGGGGTTAATTCCTGGAGTCAATTCCTGGAATTGTTTGGCTTGGAAGGGACCTCAAGGATCACCTCATTCCATCCATGGGCAGGGACACTTCCACTGTCCCAAGCTGCTCCAAGCCCTGTCCAGCCTGGCCTTGGACACTTCCAGGGATGCAGGGGCAGCCAGAGCTTCTCTGGGCATCAAGATCATCTACTTCCACGTTCTGTGATTTCCACACTTAATTGTACAGTTCCCTCCTGTTTGTTCACCTCTGCTTTAATTTGTTTTGCACAAAAATAATTGGGGTTTTCATCCCCTCACTTTGCTTTTTTTTCCTCTTTTCAGGCTGGATCTGAGGGTGTGTTTAATTTTAGGCCGATTATTTTTAGTGTTTAATCCAAAGTTCCTCTCCCAAAGCAGGGCTGTGGCTGTACAAATGTCCCGTTTCTTGAAATTAGTATCACTTCAAATGGAATTTGATTGTCAGCAGCTCCTTGGGGGTGCACAGATCCTTCCTGTGTTGGATCTGGGAAGGGTCTGGAGCAGCTGGAAGAGCTGGGAAAGGGACTCAGCCTGGAGAATATGATCCTGTGATTCAACAAAGAGATGGAGAACTCCATGAGGGAAAGAATAATGTTGCCATGTAAAGAAGCAAATATAAAACATCAGTGAATAAGATTAGGCTGGAAATTCGATCCCAAATTTTACCTTCCCTGTTACAGAAGCATTTTGAAGGACCCAGCAAGGGTAGAAATCATTGATAGGGCACAGGAATCTCGATTTGAGGCCATGGGACACAGGGATTGCGGGGATGGGACTTGGAGATCCAGGAGAACTCTTCACAATCCCATTATTTAATTCAAGTGTTTCAGGGCTGCCTGGTTTCAGGCTATGCTGATCACCCCAGCCAGGATGTCAGCTCCAAAGGGCTGCTTGAATGAGGCCTTGAACTCAGATATTTGGGATGCACTTCCCCAGATTAGGGTGGAATGTGGGATTACAGAGGGTTCCTCTTGATATGTGGCTGCAGGGAGGAGGTTCAGGGCTCAGGCCGTGGGATAGAACACAAGAGGTGAAGTGATGGAGCTGGAGCTGCTCTGGTGGCTGGGATAAAATCCCAGGAGGTTTTTCAAGGAGGTCTCAGTGGCTAGGAAATGATCCATGAGCAGCTCATGGGTGTTGCCTGTGGTTTAATTCATTTTTACAGCCCCAAGGGATGAAGTCCTGGAGTTAGACCTGCACTCATGGCTGGGATAAAATCCCAGGAGGTTTTTCAAGGAGGTCTCAGTGGGAGGGAAATGATCCATGAGCAGCTCATGGGTGTTGCCTGTAGTTTAATTGCTTTTTACTGCCCAAGAGCTGTGGTTAAGGAACAAAACCCAAGTAAGGCTCCTCTGAAGGGATGGGGACTCACCTGTGGTGACCAAAAAGGACCCTCCCACCTGTGGGTGCCTTGGCTCCCAAGCAGCTCCTCCCTCCCTCCCCACAGAGGGAGATAAACACTCCTGGTCTCTGCAGCCACAGGAATTCTCAGCCCAGAGCAATCTCTTCCCAGGAAAATGTCTCCTGGTGGTTGATGAAACCCCTCAGATCCACCTGGGAGTTCAGTCCATTGCAGGAGTGTAGGAATATAAAAAGGTAAAAGACTTTAGAAAGTGCAAAAAGGCCCCAGAAAGTAGACATGAAGCTGAGAAAGGCTGGGAAATTTCAAAACCTTCTCATGGGAAGCTAGGAAGTTAAGAACCAAGTGAATGCATTTATATTTACCATAAGGAACAAGAAAGAACAAGAACTTATTGATAGTCCTAGATATGTGCTTTGCAAAGATAGAAAAAGTTCCCATCTTAAATAATGAATTATTGTGTATTGTTTGAGGCTCACAGAAGTCCTTTTGTTAATGTCAAACCCACGTGGGTCCTTTTCTAATTGCTTAGAGTATAATGACTTTACACCTTTTCCTTTACGCTGTTGGTTCACAGAATATGCAGAAAAAGGCTTTGCATGGGCTGCCATCTTGTCTCTGATCTGTGTTTGCATGGATGTTGTTATTTTCCTGTGCCTCTTGCTTTTTGCTTGTATGAGGCAGACAGATAATAAATCCTAAGTCTGCAGCCAGTCAGGGTCCCGTCCCGTTTGTGAGACACGCACCCATCCGGCAAACAGGAGCACTTTGCTCCTTGATCCACTCCTGAATCAGAGGTGGAGGGAACACCCAGAGCTGGGCTGGGCGCACACAGGAGGCTCTGGATGGGATGGAGAATGTCCCAAATTTAACTCTTCTCTCTTGGCAGCCATGTCCCCAGGCCAGGACAGCCATGCCAGCCTGGAACACCTTCCTGCATCCGAGCAGATCCTGCAGAGCCTGAGTGAGCTGGCCAGGTCCTTCCAGGAGATGGCCGATCGCTGCCTGCTGGTGCTGCACTTGGAAGTCAGGTAAAAACCTGGGATTTGGGGATGGAGTGGGATCTTGGGAGGCTGCAGGCGAAGATCATATCCAGAGGAGACAAATAAACTTGTCCACAACAGCATCAAAGGTTAGTCCAGGAATGCCAGACCTCCAAATTGTGGGTGGCTAAATGTGGGATGGAGGCAGGTTACCAAAAGTGGAATTTCCTAGGGAGGTTTGTATCTTAACTAAAAGAGAATTTAGGAAGAAATTCCTTAATGTCAGTGTGGTGAGGTCCTACCAGAGCAGCTGTGGCTGCCCCTGGATCCCTGGAAGTGTCCAAGGCCAGGCTGGACAGGGCTTGGAGCACCCTGGAATAGAGGGAGGTGTCCCTGCCCATGGAAGGGGTGGCACTGGATGATCTTGCAGGTCCCTCCAACCCAACCCACTCTGTGATTCCATTATTATAGTTCAGAGACCAGGAAAAATGTGATTTTCAGGGACTTCGTCCTTCCAAAACAACACAATGGTGTTTTCACAGTCTAACAGGTGTCTCCACAGTTTGGTGGGGTTTTTTAGGGATTGCAGATAGGAGCTTCTCCTCCTACTTTTTCAAACAGTAACAGGAA
The DNA here is from genome assembly GCF_031753505.1 of Anomalospiza imberbis. NCBI lineage: Eukaryota > Metazoa > Chordata > Aves > Passeriformes > Viduidae > Anomalospiza > Anomalospiza imberbis. The sequence continues at coordinate 1,769,207 of NC_089685.1, read as the reverse complement.
CTGGGGAACCAGCTGGATTGTTTTCAAGGGCTGGGTAATTTCATGAAGTCTCTGCCTTCACATGCAAAGATCAAAGGCAGCAAATCCCTTTCTTCAGGCTGCCAGCTGCCCACTCCAGGGCTGGGAAGATGCTTTTCCCTGGAGAACTGTTTAGGCCAGGTGTATTTTCATTGCTTCCCTTGGCCCCTGAGGCATCAAATAGAAGGGGAATGTCAGAGATTTGATGGATCATCAGTTTGTTCTTCGGTGACGCATCCCAAGCCACGTCGTGTCCCCGTGTGCTCTGCTGGAGTCAGCGTGGAGCTCTGGAAAAAAAAATCCACATTAATTCTTGTCAGCACTCCTTCATCCTGCCATCCATCACCTACTGGGCTTGGAAGGATTTGAGGAAAAGGTGGTGGAAGTCTGGAAATGGAGCAGTTTTCCAGGTGGGCTGAAGTAACCCAGACTCTTGGGATGGGTTACTAGCCTCTGTGGCTTTTTGCCACCCTTGGGTTAAGCAAAAATCCCTAGAATGGAATTCAGGGATAAATTCCAAGGGAATTTATCAAGGGATAAACTCTGCTGTAATTTAGAGCAGAGCATTGCCCAGCTCCTCCAGTGCTTCCAACAGGAGCCGAGTTTGGAGCTGTGAATTCACCAAACCACAGTGAAACGTCACCGTGTCCAAAGGGTGGAAGGGATTGAGGAGAGGTGCTGACATCAGGAAAACCCCAGTAGGGTGGGAGCTTCTCTGGATCCCTCACTCTGCATTTCCAACCACCTGCAGTAACAGAGAACAATCCCAGTCCCTCTGGTGCCAGTTCCTAGCAGGATTCTCTGATCCTGCACCCGTTCCCTGGATCTGCCATGTCCAAGGTGCACAGCACAGTGGGAATCCATCCACAGAATCCCTGTGGTTTGAGAGACACTCAGAGAACATTTGGGAAGAGCCTGGGAAGTTATCCCACCTCTGGCTGCTGCAGGTGCAACCTGAGGAGACACCAAAACAGCCAGGAATTTGGGAATTGTCTCCTTGAATTCTTCAGGAATTTTGGGAATTCCACACAATTATCCCCTGACTTTCTCCTGCCTCAGAACCCCCGTTCATTCCAGATGCAGGTTGGTGTTGTCTTCTCCTCCTCCAGTGCCCCTGGACATGACCCTGAGGTCACTGAGATCCTGCTTCTTGGATTTGGATGTGCTTCCTTAAAGGAGACATTTGGCACACTCAGCTCACTCACCAAGCCATGGAATCACATCCTACAATCCTGAAAAGGTTTGGGTTGGAAAAGACCTTAAAGATCATCCAGTGCCATGGGCAGGGACACCTTCCCCTATCCCAGGTTGCTCCAAGCCCCATCCAGACTGGGAATGGAAGCAGCTTTTGTTGGAATAACCATGACATTTTAGACTACTTAATGTCTGTTACAGGATTTTCATATTTTAAAACAATATATAAAATTATATATAAGATCCTTTTACTTTGGGGATTACCCAAAACTGGACTTGCTTGTCCACCCCAAGGGTGTTTTCCAGGGAATATGGAAGCCAGGACATCTCTGTCACAGCTTTGGGCCACTCTGGTGTGAGCTTCCTGTGCTCATGTGCTGACCCTGAGTTATGCCCCAAATGCCAGGGATTCTCCCTCCAGCTTTGATTTGTTCCCCTGGCAGGTGAATTTCAGAATCATGGAATCATTTAGGTTGGAAAAGACCTTTAAGATCATGAGGTCCAACCATTCCCAGCTCTGACCCTATCCCCAAGTGCCACATCCACGTGGCTTTAAATCCCTCCAGGGATGGGGACTCCACCACTGCCCTGGGCAGGCTGTGCAGGGCTGGATGACTCTTTCCATGAAGGAATTTTCCCTAAAATCCAACCTAAACCTCTCCTGGTGGAAGTAGAACCCAACCCTGTTCCCCCTGGTGATTACAAAAGCAGAAGGAGCTCTGCTATGGATTTTTCTGGACACAGCACTTTCCTCTCTGGCTTTGAGAGAAATTACTTAATTACTGTTTTTTGCAGAGTCCTAAGAGGGGATTAAACTGCATGGAATTTCTCCTTCCATGGAGGGGGGCAAGTTGGGATTTAAGTGCATGGAATTTCTCCTTCCATGAAGGGATGACGGTTGGGCACGTTGGGATTTGACTGCATGGAATTTCTCCTTCCATGAAGGGATGACGGTTGGGCACGTTGGGATTTGACTGCATGGAATTTCTCTTTCCATGGAGGGGGGCAAAATTGGGATTTGACTGCATGGAATTTCTCCTTCCATGAAGGGATGGTGGTTGTTCACATTGGGACTTGACTGCATGGAATTTCTTCTTCCATGGAGGGATGACGGTTGGGCACGTTGGGATTTGACTGCATGGAATTTCTCTTTCCATGGAGGGGGGCAAGTTGGGATTTAACTGCATGGAATTTCTCCTTCCATGGAGGGATGATGGTTGTTCACATTGGTGAACAGGAACGAGTTGCAGTAGTGTGAAGTGTTTGGGAACAGGCACAGTCTTGGAATTTTAATGATCATTCCGTGACCCCTGGCTCGCTGGTCCTGCCAGTTATCCCTTTTATGAGGTTTTCATGGAAGGAGTTCTTGTTGGAGGACTGGTATTGTATGGGAAGTTGGGGAACCTTGGGAAAATGCAGCGGGATGATGGAGGTGAGATTTGTCACCAAGGATCTGCTGGATCCATCCCGGAAGATGGGACAACAACAACAGGAGGACGCCTTTAACACAGACATCACCACCCATCTCATGAAGTTACTTTTTCACCAGCTTGAGGAAGGGAAAAACCACTTTGCATCCCACAAACACTTTAAAACTGGGGTTGCTGCATTGTGATGTTCCTCCCTCGTGCCTCACAGGGTTCACTGTTTCCACTACCTGATCCCGCTGGCCAAACAAGGGAATTACGCCATTGTGGCCAACGTGGAGAGCATGGACTACGACCCGCTGGTGGTGCGGCTCAACAAGGACATCAGCGCCATCGAGGAGGCCATGAGTGCCAGCCTGCAGCAGCACAAGTTCCAGTACATCTTTGAAGGTCAGGCACTTCTCAAGCCTTCCTCCATAAAGGGTTTTCCATTCTCATCCCAAAGCTCTGCAGGGTTCCTATCAGGGATGAAGCAGACTGAGGTGCTGCTGTCACCTACAGAGCATCAATGAGTGAGAACCATGTGGGAGAGCTGGGGGTGCTCACCTGGAGAGGAGAGGGCTCCAGGGAGAGCTTCCAGCACATTCCAGCCCCTAAAGGGGCTCCAGGAGAGCTGCAGAGGGACTGGGGACAAGGCCTGCAGGGACAGGACACAGGGAATGGCTTCCACTGCCAGAGGGCAGGGATGGATGGGATCTTGGGAATTAGGAATTCCTGGCTGGGCTGGAACTGCCAGAGCAGCTGGGGCTGCCCCTGGATCCCTGGAATGTCCAAGGCCAGGCTGGACACTGGGGCTGGAGCAGCCTGGGACAGTGGGAGGTGTCCCTGCCATGGCAGGGGTGGCACTGGATGGGCTTTGAGGTCCTTTCCCACCCAAACCATCCTGGGAATCTGTGATTCCCTGTTTGTTCAAGAAGAGGGAAATGACTCCACACAGAGCCACGGGGACCATTCACATCCTGTTGAAGTTTAAATTCATACTCATGGTCCTCCTGAATCTCAGGCACCTCTTAAACCCAGGTCTGGGATTTACAGATTTCCCACACTGGCTCCCTGTACATGAACTAAATCCTTAATTTAGACTTTTAATTGGCCTCTGGGCTTGCCCAGACCTGTGCAGTGCAAATCAGGCTGGGTTCTTGCTCTTTGTGATGTGGCACGAGTGGATGCATCATTTTGGGGGTGCCTGTGTCCCCAGCTGTGCCCTTCTGACATCCTTCAGACACAGGAAACTGTTCAGGACTGATCAGAGAGGGGCTGTACATCAGGGGCATTGGAATGCAGCTCATTCCTGCTCCTGGAGACTGAATTTACCAAGAAAAACAGGGAGAACACCACCCTGGATAACAGATTAAAATCCTGTGGTTTTACAGGAGCTGCAGTGACCCATTGCTCTGCCCAGACAGGGAGAGAGGCCGGAAGGGACATTATGTAAAAGCCTGGTTAAAGAACAATGGTTGTGATAACACAGCTCTAAGTTTTGGGGCAGTTTTGTGTTTTTACTAAGGAGGTGAAAAGTCCTAAACCGCACCATGAAGGTTACTGATGGTTTCCAGGTAAAATCCAATTATCCCTTGATCCAGCTCACAGACACCACTTAACAGTGCTCATTTTGGGGTTTTTACCATGAATTATTGGCACTAAATCTCCTCCCCCTTGCAGGCTTGGGCCACCTCATCTCCTGCATCCTCATCAATGGTGCCCACTACTTCAAGCGCATCAGCGAGTCCGGCATCAAGAAGATGTGCAGGAACATCTTCATCCTGCAGCAGAACCTGACCAACATCACCATGTCCCGGGAGGCCGACCTGGACTTCGCCAGGTGAGCACAAACCTCGGCCTTTGTCACTCTTCTGGTGTCCACAGGAGCTGAGGTGGCTCCTTCTGAAAGTCTCAGGTGGCCAGGTGCGTGGCAAGTTCAACCGCTGGAGGTGTTGGTGGCAATTTTGGCTTTCCTTTGGTTGAACAGTGTTCAGAGGGACATGGAATCATGGAATCAGGGGGGTTGTTAAGGTTAGGGAAGATCTCCAAGGTCATCAAGTCCAAATGTGGATCAGTTGAGGCTGATGTGAGGTCCCACCAAAGTGTCTGAGCTTGGCACTTCCTTGGGGCTTCTCCAAGACCAAAACCCATGCAGGGAAAAGCTTCCAGAGGTGGTGGGTAGAACTTAAACAGGATGAAACTGGGGCTTGGATTTATTCCCAGGTGAGAAATATTTTGGTTTGTTGAAGGCTCAGGGTCACCAGATCCAGGCTGGCTTGAAGGGACATCTCCCTCGAGTTCTGTTACCTTGAAATAGCAGGAACAGCAAAATAAACCCAAGATCACCCCAAACCTGGGTATGACAGACCCCCTGCAAACCTCTCCCACATTCTGGGGTTTCTTGACTCAAGGAGGATTGAGGGATAAGCAGGTGAAGGCGAGCCCTGAGCAGTGGTTTTGGCAGCTGGACTCAGGGCTGGCTGCAGGGAGCTCCTCAGCGGATCCTGTCCAGGTCAGGAGGGGACAGCTGAGCCCAGGAGCAGCCAAAGGAAAGGTCTGGAACTTGGAAATGGAGGAATGGGGTCAAATGAGAGAGGTTTGTGTGAAACTTGGATCTGACCCACCACAAACACTTGGTGCCATCACTTGGCCACTGCTGCCGCGGGCTGAATTCAGAGGGAGGTTTGAACTGCCTGGATGAGGAGTGTGACTGAGTGCCTCACCTGTTTGGGATCTCATCTGGGGATGGATCATTGCTGAATTCATTTCTTCAGATCAGCACTGGCATGGGGAAGCTGTGGATGCTGAGGCCTGCAGGAGGGGGAGGGAGGAAGATCCATTAGAAACTCTGCAAGGAATAAACTTCCCAAATTTAATATTTTCTTTCTTGAGTGACTGTCCTGTGGTGAAGGAATTTTCCTGATATCCAAACCTAACCTCCTCTGGCACAACTCGAGGCCATTTCCTTGTGTCCTGTTCCCTGTTCCTTGGAGGCAGAGCCTGACCCCCACCCTCCCACAGCAGCTTTGTGCAGAACTCTTCCCATCAAATCAATTCAGCAACATTTCTTTCATTCCTTTCACAGCTTCATCACTTCCCTCTTTTCTTCTGGGGTGTAATTCCATGCTCTGTTTGATTGTTTAGTTCTTCAGACGACTCCTGAATGTTTAAATGTTTATTACCCAGATTCTCCTTAGACATAAACAAGGCTCTGGTGCATCCAAGCCCTGCTCTGCTCACCTGAATTCACAATCACCTGAGCAAGGTTCTCACGTCACCCCAGGGACTCCACGGTACCCAGGTCTACTCAAACTATTAAATAAACATAACAGCTCCCCTCCAGAAAGCATAAAACAACATCAGGCTGGGATAAAAGTGATTTGTGCCTCTGTGATATGGCTCAGGCAGGAATCTGGAAATGCTCTGTGCTGTGGATAACTCTCAGTTTGGCCTTTTCCAAGATAAAGTGTTTTTCTTATGTACAGGAGCAGTGGCAGAGCTGATGGAGAAATCCAGGGATAAATTCCCTCCCTGCTTCACTTCTCCAGGGAACTGGAGGGTCATGACTGGGACAGGAGACTCCCAGGCCTGCCTGGATATTTCTGTGTCCATGACACGGAGGCTTCCAGCAGCAATTAGCCACAATTAACAATCAACACAGCGCTCTCCACACAGCCCCTCTCCGTGCCTTGAATCTGAATTCTGGAGCAGGTCCCTTCTCAAAGTGAAGCTGTTTGAAATCAGTTTGTAGGAAAGACCAGACCAGTTGAGAAAGGACCAAAAGTTTTTTAAGGTTTTCCTGAGCGTTGTGCTTTTGCTTTTTTTTTTTTTTTTTTTTTTTTTTTTTGCTTTTATTTTTCACTTCTGATATGGTCTTCAAGGCTTTTTAGAGTCCTCAGAGAACACTGGGCATCCCTTTCCCCTCTGCTCAGTGACTTCAGGCAGTAGAAATCCCAACCAGGGAAGCTGGAAGGGGAAACCCTTTCTCCTCTGAAGCCAAAATCACGTAGAAGATTCTCAGCAAGCCTAGGTAACACTTGTTGGTCCTGGTGAGGCTCTTGCTGTTTAAACCCCATTTTTCCAGAGCTCTGTAACCTGCAGGTGACAACAGCAGCATTTGCTGCTTTGGGAGCAGTCCCATGGCAAGGGGAAAATGTGTTTTAAATGAGTTTTGCTTTCAGATTCTCAGTTCAAGGCAGGGAAAGTCTCAGCAGAGCATCACAGGGCAGAGCTGGAGCACATTTCCACTGGAAAAAAAAAATTAAATTGCCAAGTGGTCTGAGGAGTTTTTTCCACCAAGAGAAAGGCTGGTTCTGACTGCTGAGGTGTCACAAAGGATTTGTGGCATTTGCTAAATTTCCTGCAAATATTAATAGGTTTTTCACTCCTGTGTGTGTTCAATATCTAGGCCAGCAGAAATGCAAGAGGTTGTTGGGGCTTCCACTGCTTCCACTGCTTTATTAAGGAAAAAGCAAGATTTTCTCCCTGTGGAACATCCAGGCATGTGCTGCAAAGTCTGGGACTGAGCATGACTTCTAAATACCTCCAAATTACCAGTTTCACACCCAGAATTAGATTTATGGCATGAAAGGCATAAAAGCTTCAAATTTTAATTCCTACTCAGGTCCTTTCCCTCGTGTCTTCTTTCCTCCTCTCCCTCTATCCCCACCCGAAATTCCCAGGCATTTTATGAAGATTTCACCAGAGGTAGTCACAAAGGGTGAGGATTCTGCTTCAGACTCAGCCTCAAATAGAAAAAATCAGTGAAAAACAGCAGCTTTCTGAGTCATACAGGTGTTAGCACTGAGTGTTCTGGAGAGTGAACTGAGGTGGTTGCAAAGGGAACAGAGAGAGCAGGGATGAAATGGGAACATTTTCTCTAACAAGTGTCACTGTGACCTCGGAAATGAAGGTTTCTGAGCAGTGCTGTCATTGTCCCCGGGTCTCAGTGTCCTCCCTGCCTCAGGTGATGGCAGCAGAGGGATCCAGAGGTGTCCCCACCCCTGGAGTGAGCTGGAGCTTTCCCTGTGCTGCCATTCCAGGTGTTCCTGTGGCCACCCCTCCTGCAGGGAACAGGAATCTTTTCCTGCTGTTGATGACAATACCAGGTCTATTGGCTGGGACATTTCCAGGCTGGGACATGTCCCTGTAGCAGATGTGGCACCTCACTGGCACTGCTGGTGGCTCCCTGGGGAAATGGGGTGGGGAGGAGCCATCAGAGCTCCACTTGTTCCTGGTTTGGGCATCAATAAACCCAGATCATGGACTCACAGGATCATGGAAGCTGGAAAAGATTTCCCAGACCATGGAGTCCAAGCTGTGCCCGACCCCCACCTTATCCCCAGCCCAGAGCTCTGAGTGCCACCTCCAGGTGTTCCTTGGACACCTCCAGGGACGGGGACTCCAAACCTCCCTGGACAGCCCCTTCCAATGTTTAACAACTCTTATGGAGAAGGAATTTTCCCAAAATCCACCCTGAGGCTCCCCTGGCCCAGCCTGAGGCCGTTCCCTCTCCTCCTGTCCCTGTTCCTGGAGCACAGCCCGACCCCCCCGGCTGTCCCCTCCTGTCAGGGACTTGTGCAGAGCCACAAGGTCCCCCCTGAGCCTCCTTTGCTCCAGGCTGAGCCCCTTCCCAGCTCCCTCAGCCTCTCCTGGAGCTCCAGCCCCTTCCCAGCTCCCTCAGCCTCTCCTGGAGCTCCAGCCCCTTCCCAGCTCCCTCAGCCTCTCCTGGAGCTCCATTCCCTTCCCAGCTCCCTCAGCCTCTCCTGGAGCTCCAGCCCCTTCCCAGCTCCCTCAGCCTCTCCTGGGGCTCCATTCCCTTCCCAGCTCCCTCAGCCTCTCCTGGGGCTCCATTCCCTTCCCAGCTCCCTCAGCCTCTCCTGGGGCTCCATTCCCTTCCCAGCTCCCTCAGCCTCTCCTGGGGCTCCATTCCCTTCCCAGCTCCCTCAGCCTCTCCTGGGGCTCCAGACCCTTCCCAGCTCCATTCCCTGGACGCTCTCCAGGCCCTCATTGGGGCTGGGGAATGCTGCCATCACTCAAACCCCATCTTTATTCCAAGGCCAGGTTAGACGGGGCTTGGAGCACCCTGGGAGGGTGGAAGATGTCCGTGTCTGTGGCACGGGGTGGCACTGGATGATCCTTGAAGTCCCTTCTCACCCAAACCATTCCATGATCCCGTGAAAGGGGAGGAGGGGAAGGTTTAGGATGGAGGATGCAGGTGGAGCTGGAGCTTTTATCAAACCCACGTCAAACCCTGCATCACTGCCGGGCTGGGTACCAGGGCTGTGCTGCCAGGTTTGCATCCTCGGCGCTCAGGGCTCCTGTCCTGCCAGGCTGGGCAGTTTTTTGTTCGATTATCCCCAGATTTCTGCCGTTCCCTGCTGCACGAGGCCGTCCCAGGCAGCAGGGATCAGCAGTGACCTGCTGCCATCTGCTGGGAGCTGCCGAGGGAAAGGGAAGCATTCCAACATCCCCGTGCTCTGCAGGAAGACTTTTCATTGCCAAATCTCACTTCTCTGTCTGCTTTTACGCGAGATAAATACTGTGGTTGTGCCTGGGTGCCCAGGTTGCCTGAGGGTGGAGGGAATCTTCCTCTGAGAGCCATCTTTGAGCTCGATTTGTGTGTGGAGAGCATCAGGTCCAGCAAATCCTGACCCAGATCCCTTTGTTCAGACTCAGGTGTCCCTGCAGAGCTCCTGAGATGCTCCCTGGCCACCTGTGGGTGAGGGAAGTATCTCAGATGTTCTCCTTGGGGCTGCCCTCAAGTCAGGACTAAATTTGGGGTGTTTAAGATCATTCAGTTTGAGTAAACCCCACATTAGCTGAGTACACAGGGCACTCTATTCCCCCATTTCTTTGAAAGGTAAAAATCCCCAAATCTTCACAGTCTGGATCCCAGGAAGTCCCTTCCCTCCAGGGGATGAGGGCCAGAACAGGCTCTGGAGGAAAAGCTTCCCTTTGCTGGCAGTGTGGGACAGTTGTGCTGTCCCCATCACAGACTGGGCTCCTGTGTCTGGAGCATGTCCTCGTTTGGGCTTGCAGCTTTTAATTAACAAAGCTGCTTTAGTTTTCAATTAAGGACTCGGTTACAACAAAATCCGTATTTTCTTTCCCTTTCTTTTCCGCCTTGTTTGCTCCCCCCTGTAGTTTCTGCTGAGCTTTGATCTCAGTGCAGGTTTAATTAGCTGTAATTAGTGGTTTCACCGCATTAACCAAAAATCCCGATCGCGGAGGATGAAAAACCATCCCTCAGCTTGATGGCCTCATCCTCACCTTCCTCCTTCTGCTTCCCCGGGGGGATTTAGGGGATCACAGGGTCCCTGTGTGTTCCTTCCCCAGACGGGTGCATCCCAGTGATCCACCTTTTTATGGGATCATTGAAGCTCCCTGGAGCGAATCACCCATCCGTGGATTTCATTCCCAGTCAAATCTGCAGCTGCTAGTGGTTTTAGGATGGCACCAGTCTGTGCCTTCACAGCGTTCCCTAGAGCATTTCTTGGGGTGTCTCCCTGCTTTCAGTACACTTGGAATCATGGAATTGTCTAGGTTGGAAAAGCCCTCTAAGATCATTGAGTCCTACACTGCCAAGGCCACCAGTGTTCCATGTCCCCAAGTGCCACAGCCACATGGATTTTAAATCCCTCCAGGAACGGGGGCTCCAGCACTGCCCTGGGCAGCCTTTTTGGGAAGGATTTTCCCAAAATCCCCCTGAGGCTCCCCTGGCCCAGCCTGAGGCCGTTCCCTCTCCTCCTGTCCCTGTTCCCTGGAGCACAGCCCGACCCCCCCGGCTGTCCCCTCTTGTCAGGGACTCGTGCAGAGCCACAAGGTCCCCCCTGAGCCTCCTCTGCTCCAGGCTGAGCCCCTTCCCAGCTCCCTCAGCTTTTCTTGGTCCCTTCCCCAGATCCTTTGGCCTTTTCAGCCAAGTGCCTGCTCCAGGTTTCCCAAACTTCCAGCTTTTCCTGTCCTCCAGGAGCTCCTGGAAGCTGGGGCGTGGCCAAGTCCTTTGCTGAAACTTCTCAGCACAGGATGGAGAGGAGATTTTGGAATATTTTGGAGATTTTGGAAGTTGTGGCTCTGCTCTGAGGGAACCCTGCTCTTCTGCATGGATTTGCCCAGTCCTTCTCCTGAGGGCTGCTCTCAAATATTCCTCCCCAGGACAACCCTTGAGGAGGTCACGGCGCACCCACTCTCCTTGGGGATCGCTCCAAGTGCCAGAAGGAATCATCTGAAAATATCAGCAGGCTCTGGAAGGCACCAGTCCTGCTCAGCCTTTCCAGTGTTGACTCAATGTTTTATTTTGATCAGGCTTTTCAGCCTTTCCCCGAGGCGCTTTTAATCTTCGCTCTGTAACCTTTAAAGAGAGAGGTTTTCGTGGCCTCTGCAATGATTTTCATTGCCTGGACGGGGATGTCTGAGCTACTCCGAGTAAAGAGATTAATTCAATTTTCCTAAACTGGAAATGGACTGAAAAACGGAGAGGCTTCATTGACTTTTCCTCGCTCGCTTCGTGGCGTGTTAGAGAAACAATCAATGGGGTGAACTTCTCAGCCAGCAGAAACCTGGTGTTCCCATTTCCAGGGAACCGGCTCGGGAAGATGGGAATAAACATTTTTAAGAAGTCTGTTTTGGGCAGAGCACGTTCCTCCTCTGCCTTAAAACCATCAGGATATATTCTCCTGGAAATGAGTTACAAACAAATCCCTCATTTATCCCCGAGGTGACAGTCTTTTGCTGATATGTGCTTTCTGGAGACTAATAAGTTTTGAATGTCAGTGGTGGTAGAGGGGAGAAAAAAAAAAATCAAAGTAATTACTTTGTGTTCCCAAGCTCCTTATTTGTGTAGGTGCCTGTGTGTTTATCTCCCTCTGTCATGCTGCATTGCTAATGGTAATTAAAGGCAAGGGATTTTTCTTGCTGGAAGTTTTTTCTTCTTATTTTCCACCTTTAGTGATTTTGGCCTTGGTGATGATGCTTTGCCATCGGCCAGTTACTTGTGGAAGTGCTTTAATAGAAGGTCTGAGTTCAGGAAACTCTGCTTGCCGAGCTGGAATTGGATCCTTTTGTTTATCCAGGCCTGTGGAGTGTGAGGTGGGCATTGCTTTTTTCAGGCTGGGGTTTGAAACCACATCCTGGACGTGTCAGTCCTGGTGGCCACTGTCATCTCTGTGGTGGCTCTGGGAAATTGTGGAGAACTCGTCAATATTTGGTTTATTTGCACAGAATTTGAGTTGTGGGTGGTGGCACCAAAAATAGGGAGAAAACCCACACAGTCCATGGTCAGCAGTGGGGTGGGATGGGCTCCCCACAGGCTCTGGATCCTCGGGAAACCCACCCAGGACACGTTGGCTGGGCTCATGGAGTGGGACAAGGGGTTCTGCCGGGTTCCCAGCCTTGCAGGAGACTTCAGTTTCTCCCTGCACTTCATTTTCCAGAGGAAACATGGAAGACGTTTTGTTGGGAAGAGGTTTTGGCTGGGAAGAGGGCACAGGGCTTTCTCCACAGGCCCCCCCCCAGGCTGCAGAGTCTCAGACCAGATCTAAAGTCTGGATCAGGAGGCCAAAACTGCAGATCCACATGGTGTCCAGGTTCTGCTAAGTTTTTCATCCCACAGAAATATGAGTTTGAGTGTGAAAGCTCATTTTTAGGTCCAGGTAAGGCCTCTGTGTGTGTGTGGTGGATCCACCGCTGGCTTTAGCAGGATTTTGGATTTTGTGTGCACAGAGAGCGGCTTTATTTGTGGGCTTGCTCTAAAACTTCCATAGGAACATTCCAGCAAATCCTCTCCTCTCTGTCCCATCCAAGGACCTTCCCCTGATTCCCTGCACTTCCACAGCTCCAGGCTCTGGAAATCCCATTGAGCAAAACACGAGGGGTTGGGCTGGAGACACGGAAGCAGCAGCGTGCAGGGATGGAAATGGGATCCAGTGGAACTGGAAATGGGATCCAGTGGAATCCAGGCAAGGAAGAAGAGGGAATTACATTGGTTTTCCTTAATTAAAAGGGATTTTTTGCTCTAGAGTAGCCAAGAGTGGCACCTCCCAGCACAAGGAACAGGTTTCAGTGGATCATCTTTGTTTGGAATCAGGGAATCATTTGGGTTGGAAAAGCCCTCTGAGATCATGGAGCCCAACCCTTTACCTGTCACTGCCAAGGCCACCCCTGAGCCTGTCCCCACGTGCCACATCCACATGGCTTTGAGATCCCTCCAGGCATGGGGACTCCACCGAGGCTGGAAAACCCTTTTGGGGAGGAAACTTTCCCTGATACCCAACTTAAACATCTCCTGGAACTTGAGGTTGTTGCCTCTTGTTTTGCCAGCTTGGGAGAAGAGCCCAACCCTCAGACTGAGCTTGAGCAAACATCCAGAGGCATCCCATGGGAACAGATCCCACTGTGAGTGTATGGGAATGTGAACTCTCCCATATGACCTCGGATCTCCTATTTGGGTTAGAAACTGCATTTTTCTCCCGTGCTTAAAGGTGCTGTTCTGGGAGGGTCTGATGAAATTCCCAACAAGCAGCTTTAAGGGAAAGGACAGATTTTTTTAAGAAGGGAATTTGTGTGACACACACAAAAAAAGGAAACGACAAAAAAAAAAAAATAAAATAAAGGAAGAGCCATCAGTGTGTCAGAAGCAGCCATCCCAGGCGTTTGTCTGCAGCTGTAGGAAAGGTAAATATCGGATTGTCAGCTGGAGATGCATCTTTATTGCCTGGCTCCCACCTGCAAATGGCAGCGATTAGGAAAACGTCCTGCCTTTTTCACAGGAGGCGGCAGCTTCCCAGCACGAGCCCCGGAGCCAGAGAGGCACAGGCTGCCCGGAGGAGCAGATTGCTTTGCCCTGTCAGTCAGATCTCATTAGGACCTGCAGAGCCTCAGACCCCGTTATCAGCTCGGGAATTGCTGATCCCGGGGCTGGCTGGTGGAGCTGGAGTCACTGCTCATCACTTCCCTGGGCTCTGCAGTCACAGCTGCCACTGTTCTCCTCTCTCTTCATTAGAGTAAGGCAGGAGTGAAACTTTCCCACCTGCTGGAATCAGAAATGTGTCCTTGGAAGGGGTGGGAGCAGGCAGGGAATGGCTGGGAGGGAGGAAAATGTCAGTGTTGGGACACAAAGGGACAGTGAGGACATGGAAGGGAAGGGAAGGGAAGGGAAGGGAAGGGAAGGGAAGGGAAGGGAAGGGAAGGGAAGGGAAGGGGTCCCAAAGCCAATTCCTGGTGAGATAGAGGAGGGAAAAGGGAAACTGAGGAAAGGACAGGAGTAGCAGAACTGAGAGGACCAACAGGCTCAAGCCATGACACGGGATTGGGGTAGAGCAGGGATGGCAGGTGTAGCCCGGGAACAGCAGGGTTCCAGCTCTTTAAGTCGTTCCTTAAGGGAGGTCTGGACTGGATTTAGGAACATTTTTTCCCCCAGAAAGGGTTATAAAGCACTGGCACAGCTGCCCAGGGCACTGATGGAGTCACCATCCCTGGAAGAGTTCAAAACCGTGTGGATGTGGCACTTGGGGATAAAGGTTAGTGGTGACCATGGTGGTGAAATGGTTGCACTGGACACTTGAATTTTGGCAGGTTGAGATACATTCCTCCATTTCCTATATAGTTAATTACTCTTTAATCAACAAGATCTTTAATTCATTGACTTTTGGTCTGGCTTGGAGGTTTTAGCCAGCTCAGGGCTGGTGGTGAGTCCAGGTGCAAAGGCACACGTTCAGCTAGTGAATAATCCTAAATAAGGATTTCCACCAGCTGCATTCTGCAACCAGGAGTTTCATCCTTCACCTTCTGCTGAGGATCCATGCCTGGGGTTGTGCTGGTCATTCCAGGTGGTGGGATCAGTAACATTCCCAGCTATCACTTCTTATCCTCAGGGTTTATTCCAAAAAAAAAGTCCCAAGATGGTTTTTTTCCACCTTTCAAATGCTGAGAGCTGGGGCTGCTGCTGCTGGGGGCACTGGGGGACCTTCCTTTATCACTGGTGCTGAAGGATTGATTGATGATTATGGGGGGAATTTACCCTCATGCCAGGGAATGTTCTCAACAATCAGCCATCTCCTGGCTCTGGGATCACAGAATCATGGAATGGTTTGGGTTGGAAGAGATCCTAAAGCCCATCCAGTTTCATCCACCTTTCCCTATCCCAGGGTGCTCCAAGTGCCTCACCACCCTCACAATAAACCCTTTCCTCCTAAAACCTAATCCAGATCTCACCTCTTTTAGTTTAAAACTGTCCTTTTGTCCTGTCACTATCTGTGGCTTGTGTAAAAAGTTGCTTTCCATCTTTTTTTAATTCATTCTCTTCAAGGATTTAAGGCTGCAAAGAGTTTGGGATGTAACCAAGATTTTATGGGCTCCATGGAGTCAGCTGGGGACAAGATGCCCCTCAGCATTTTCTGACCCAAGGAGGAACATCTCCACATCATCTTCTTCCCTCCCTTGCTCCCCTTTCCTCCCTCTTCAACTGTGCAGTAACATCTTACTTGGGGGATTCAGCCTTCCCCATGGTGTTCCCCAGGAGCTTTCCCGGGAAAGGCGTGATCCATCCAAGCTGGATTTCAGTGTGATTGCCATAATTACCCTCTGACTTCCACCCTCGAGTGAGATGAGACAGCCCAAAAGGAGAGAGCTGTGATTTTTGCAGTAAAAAAAAAAAAAAAAAAAAAAAAAAAAAAAAAAAAAAGAAAAACAAACAGACTGAGAAATTATTCTTGAAGTGCCAAAGGCGAGAGGCTCCGGGGCAGGAATGAGCGGGGAATGCAGATCAGGCAACGCCGTCTATCCAAGGTGGAGCCTCTGCTAGGGCTGACATTAAAAATTCTGACTCAAATGCAGGAAACATGGAGTGAAGGAGGTGAATTATTGATGGGGAGCAGGGATTACCATATCTGACAGATGGAGACTGTCTGAGAACATTTTGCAGAGTGGCATCTGCACCGTGCCTGATTGGCGTCCCTGAACTTTCGCGCGTCAGATGTCGAATATCAACACACAAACTCTGATGCAGCAATTAAATCTGTCCTCTGATGAACCTGGGCCTCATAGCCAGGAGGCATCCACACATTCAGATAAAGTCCAAATGCCTCAATTCTTATTTTTTTAGGGAGATATTTGAATAATTACATCCAGAGCACTGCATTGAATACACACACGTATGATGATGTCAACATTTAGATATATTCAGGAAATTATGTGCAACGTATCATGTCTTACTCCAATTTTACTGAAAGCTGTAAAGCTCCCCTTGTCTTTTATAATTTGTATTCCAGATTTGAGCTCAAATAATAGAGAAACTCTAAAATTCAGCTGCCACCTCACGTTACAGAGGTGCATTAACACCTAAAGCTGAAATGGGTCTCTCAAGTAGATCTTGTACAGAAGTTGTAAATCAAACACAGATTCCATGTTGTCATGTGTGGAAAAACAAAGAGGAGAAGGAAAGAAGTGCAAATAAGAGCAAGTTTGATGCTTTGGTGGGGAACAGCTTGGATTGGGAAGAAGCAAGATATAAAATATGGCTTTTTTAATAGGATTCAGTGCCTTTGGATCCTGGCTTGTTTTCCTAAGCCCAGCCCAACATGGGAAATAGGTGAATTTTTCTGCCATCTGTTAAAAGTGGGGCGCTGGGGGAAATTCAGATTTCCTTCATGGAGAATGTGCAGATTTTGGGAATCATCAGGAAAATGTGCTTTTAGTCCCTGGAGGGGCTTTCAGGGGTGGAATCTCAAGGAGCATCACTATTAGGAAAAGATCTCTTCAACCAATGAAGGACAGGGCTGGAATACCCATCCCTGGAGGGATTGAAAGCCATGTGGATGTGACATTTGGGGATATGGTCAGTGGTGGCCTTGGCAGTGCTGGGAATGGTTGGACTGGATTATCTCAAAGGGCTTTTCCAACCTGAATGGTTTCGTGATTCCATGATTTTGTGGGGTGGCTGTTGTTGGGTGGGATCCACCCCGATGGACACACAAGGAGATCCCCTCTGGCTCCGTAATCACAGAATGGATGAGGTTGGAGGGGACCACGGTGGAGTCCTTGGTCCTTCTCACCCTCAAAGCAGCCTTTGAGAGAAGTTCTGGATGCAGTGTCTCCAAAGTGCCTCGGGAAATTCTCGAATGGGAATTGCGAGAGATTGATAAATGAATAAATTACTACAGAAAACTCCAGGTCCAGCTCTCGCAGCAGAGTCCTTTGGAGAGCCTGGAGGTTTTGTGCAGTTGAAGATGCGTCTCTGGGAGGAGATGAAAAGCAGTTCAGAGAATTGCTGTGCTTTTGATGGCTCTGAACTACTCCACCATCCAGCAGTAGTGCAGGGATTCTCTTCTCACTCTGTGGGGACCAGTTTTGTTTCCAAGGAGCTGCCGTTGCTCTGCGGTGGAGTCTTTCCGTGAAAAGTGATGAGCAAAGGGATGCAACTCCAAGATATTCCATGAGTAAAACTTGTTTTTTCCGTGCAGCAAAAAGTGGAGATAGAAACCCCATATACTCTGGGTTTTACCCTGCACTGACATTGCCTTGATAATATTTTCATTATGCTCAGATTTGTGCTGTCTGGCAAAAAAACACTGTAGTGGATCTCTGTTGGAAGAAAAAGTTGGGATTATTGGAGCTAAATCCACCAGGAATGGCCAGAAGAGGCCACAGCTGTGCTGCACACAGCAGTGTGGGAGCTCTCTTTTAGTGGTGGTGGGTTTCAATTCCTCTAAATATGACTTCTGCCCTCAGAATGATAGAGAGGGAAAAGCAATTTCAACCAAAAATGCTGGAAATGAGCAGCAGCTGCCCATAAAAACCTGTGGCCTCAAACCTGGAGGTTTCCAAGCATCGGGAGAAGTTGGGATGAAATGTTCTCCAGGCCAGTGGCCACCACAGAAAGCAAGGAGGAGAGGGCTGAAGCTCTGAATCCCTCATCCAGGAGATCCACAGTTCCATGCTGATGTCCACCACTTCTGGACATCTCAAATTTTGGCACTGAGCCCATCCTGGTTTCTTTCTGCCATAGTTACTACACTGGCTCGATGGACCTGACCACAACTACTACAACTTAATGAGCCTGACCACAGCTACTACTGCAGCGTGACACACAACTTCTGACCACAACTACTGCAGGCAAACTTGACTTGATGAACCTCACCACAGCCCACCACAAGTAGACATTGACTTGTTGGACCCAACCATGGCCTGCCCCGGGCAGACATTGACTTGTGGAACCCAACCACAGCCTGCCCCAGGCAGACATTGACTTGTTGGACCCAACCATGACCTACCCCAGGTAGACACCGACTTGTTGGACCCAACCATGACCTACCTCAGGTGGACATTGACCTGTTGGACCCAACCATGGCCTGCCCTGGGCAGACATTGACTTGTGGAACCCAACCACAGCCTGCCCCAGGCAGACATTGACTTGTTGGACCCAACCATGACCTACCCCAGGTAGACACCGACTTGTTGGACCCAACCATGACCTACCTCAGGTAGACATTGACCTGTTGGACCCAACCATGGCCTTCCCCAGGCAGACATTGGCTTGTGGAACCCAACCATGGCCTGCCCCAGGCAGACATTGGCTTGTGGTACCCAACCATGGCCTGCCCCAGGCAGACATTGGCTTGTGGAACCCAACCATGACCTACCCCAGGCAGACACTGACTTGTTGGACCCAAACATGGCCTGCCCCAGGCAGACATTAGCTTGTGGAACCCAACCATGGCCTGTCCCAGGCAGACACTGACTTGTTGGACCCAACCATGACCTACCTCAGGTAGACATTGACTTGTTGGACCCAACCATGGCCTGCCCCAGGCAGACATTGGCTTGAGGGCCCTACTTGAGTTTCTGCCCCAGTTCTGACTGTTCTGTCCCCATCAGGCACATCCCATCCTGTCCTTCACCCACCGTTAGCTCCCAACCATCCCTGGTTTATCAAAGCTCAGCTGCCACCACTGAGCACCTCCCCAGTCACATCCAGTTCCACGTCACTTGATCCTAAATAAAGCTGGGGGGTTGCCACAGTGATTGCTGTTCCCAAAGGGAAGTGAAAATTGTGGGATTTTTTGCTGACTGGAGCAATCTCTGCCGTACTTTCTGTGGAAGTGCTGACTCCCTCTTCTTTCAGGCTACATTCATTTCCACGTTCCCTCCAATTTATGCATGAGGCAAGGGGAAAAATCTCTTAATATTCCTTATAAACTGGCAGATGGTATAGATAATTTTTTTTTTTTACTATATGCAGTAAAATGCAAATGTGTGTGGCTTATTTGCAAATGCTGGCATTAATAACTGATATTTAAACAGGTCAGATTAACACTTTTACTGATATATTAAAAAGATTCTTTTCCAATCATTTGCACACTCAAAATCAATTTTAATACAACATGTAAATTGAATTTAATTTTTTTATACAAAATTGCATTTATCTTCCTGAGCCATTAAATTTACTATTTAATATGTACTTTCCAGCTCACTTGGCTAGAATTTCATTGCTCTTTATCTGTATAAATTTAATTAGCCTTGATATCATCAGTATATTATAGAACTAATTAAAGATTTAGATAAGTGCTGAGGGTGCTTGTTTAATACCCTATAAAGTTCCATTTGGAGAGCGAGAATTTCCATCTTTCATTAGGATCAGCCGGTTTGGAGCTACAAGGAGTGGCTCAGACATTGTTTTTTGAAGAATTATTTAATGGGCTTTAATGGATTTATCCTTCCTTTGAAAAGCTGTGTAATTGCTGTGTCTCACTGCACGCCGGGAGGGGGCTCGGAGGTGTTCAGGGCTCGGGTTTAAGTGCTCCGTGCACGTGGGGATGCTCAGAGATCCCCATTCCCAGAATCCCGGGATTGTTGAGGTGGGAAAAGCCCTGCAAGGTTCCGGAACCCAAGCTGTGCCCGATGCCCACCTTGTCACCAGCTCTGAGTGCCACATCCTTGGACACCTCCAGACATGGGGACTCCAAACCTCCCTGGGCAGCCTTTTCCACTGTTTACCAACTTTTTCCATGAGGAAATTCCTTCTGATCTCCTGCCTGAGCCTCCCCTGGAGCTCGTGTTCCCAGCAGGGCAGCGTTGTCCAAGTGATGAGCCCTGGGAGGAAGGGAAAAGGAAATAAGAAGGAAATATTAATGAGAAAATAATAGATAAGGCAGATAAATGGCAGGATAAAAAGGAGGAGGGAGAACAGGAAGAGCTTTGGGTGGGGGTTGTGATGTTCTGCACGTCCCTTACCCTTCCCTTTGCTAATTAATTCTGCATTTAAGAGGTGATTTCTCATCTGTCTTTGACAAAAAGCTCTGCAGTGGTGACAAACCCAGTGACAGAGCTGCACGTGGCACCCAGAGGTGTTGGCTGGGGGGTTTTTGTCCAAAATGGCTTTGTCTGTGTAAAAAGCAACCCCCAGGTGAGCTGATTTGTATGTAGGGCTTCATACGCTGTCTCTGTGGTTTAAACTTTAAAAGGGAAAATAATTGGATTTTCTAACGAGGCTGTCTCTAATTAGAAGGCTGCGCTTGTGCCCTTTTGAATAAATACACTTGTTTTTCTTGCCTGGCTCTGTACCTGATCAGAGCCTTGCGTGGGTACTGAGCAAGGGGCGAGGGCTTCCCACCTCTGATACCTTTTCCTGCCTTGGATAAATGACTTAATTTTAATTATTCTTCCAGCTTAAAAAAAAAAAATATTATCCTTCCATCCCTTGATTATTTATTAAGGGCTGTGATTTGCAGAGCTACCACAGCAGCGTGAAGCACCACTGTACTCCAAATTCACTTTTATTTCTTCCTCTCCTGCTTTGTTTCCTTTCCCAAATCATTTCCCATCTCAGAATTTTGCACATTTCAGGTTTTTAAGTGAGTTTTTTTGTGTTCTTGTGCTTTTTTATGTTCTTGTGGTAGCACAGTCCCAGAGCCACCTGTGCCTCCTGCCCCAAATCGTGCCACGTGTGGTGATGGGGCAGCTGCTTCCAAGGGGCTGTGGATGAGGTGAGCGCAGAGAAGATGGAAATCACATTGATAGGAACATTTTTGGCCTCATTTTGGGTTTTTTTCAGTCCATGGAGCCATGTAGGAACCATGCAGTCCATGCCATTCCTCACCCCAGGCACGCAGGAGAAGTATCCAGGTCTTGGTGTGGTGTCTGAGAGGAGCTGAGGTTTACCAGAACAGCAAAACCATCTCTGATGTGAACTTCCCTAAAGCACTTTGGGTTCTTCTGGAGGCGCAGAAGGAACATTCCTGTTGTTGTCCCCAAAACTGCTCCGGGTTGATTGAAAATCAAGGAAAAAATCTGAAGAAAAGACAATCAGGATTTACATTCCCTCGTGGGACAGTGTCCTTTATTTTAGGGTTGTAGCTGCAGTTTAGGATGAGCAGTGGTTGGAAAGAGGAACTGGATCCATCCCTGGAAGTGTCCAAGGCCAGGCTGGAGCAACCTGTGGGATAGGGAAGGTGTCCCAGTTGGAATTTGATGGTCTTTAAGGTCCTTTCCAACCCAACCCATCTGTGATTCTGTGAAAAGCAGCTGTCACCTCCCATCCCTGTTTTCCATGTCATCATCAGAAGCTCTGGAGCTGGAACCAGCAGCTCCTGTATTTGCAGATTTTTGATTTAAAATGCTGCTCACTGATGTGTGTGTGCAAACATCCCCGCAGCCTCCACCAGGTGCAGAAATTGCAGTAATTGCTGCTTTACCTGGATTTTCCTTTGGTGTTCTGAGCTTTCAAAATTGTCTTTGCAAACTCCAGCCTGGAACTCATCTCTCCTGCCCCATATCCAGTGCCCTATAACCATTCTCAGCTCTTCCCCATTCCCACCTCTAATAACTCCAAAGGGAAACTATATAACTATACTGGAAATAACTCCAATCCCCATGGGATTTTCTTCTTTCAGCCAGGCTTGAAAATCCATTTCTTTTGCATTACTTGACTAAAGTCACCTAATTTCTTGCTGTTTTTTCCTTTTTTTTTTTTTTTTTGCACTCACTCATCCCCCTCTGTAATTAAATGTCATGGTTCCACCATGACCTTCAAATATCAAAACTGAGTGATTTCATAACCACAGCGCTGGTCTTTTTTATCATCTTCAGTTTCTTGCTTGTCCTGTCTGGTGGTTTTTCATAAAATCACAGCATTTGGGTTGGAAAGGACCTTAAATATCATCCCAACCCCCTGAAATGGGCAGGGACATCTTCCACTATCCCAGGGTGCTCCAGCCTGGCCTTGGACACTTCCAGGAATCAAGGGGCAGCCACAGTTTCTCTGGGAATTCTATTCCAGGGCCTCCCCACCCTCATCATAAAATCTCCCTTCTATCCTGTCTCCCTCTCCCCTCATTTAGTTTTTATCCAGATTTTCCATAAGTGCTTCCTGCTTAACTTTTTTGACTTTCCCATTAGAGCAGCAATTCCAGGTGCTGCCAAAGCACCTCCCTCATCCCCCAGAAGAGAGGGAGATAAGGGACAGAATTTATATTTCTCTTTTTTTTTTTTTTTTTTGGTTCCCTTTGGCTAATTCAGCACCCAAACTGGAATTCCTGCCCAGCAAATCCCTTCCTGTCTGATGCAGAGCAGGCCCCCAGCTACATCAGGAAGGGATAATTAAAGTGGGATCCTTTATTCTGAAACATCACCTCCTCTGAAGCAGAGATCAAGTCATTCTTGGGGAAATCAGGATTTCATTTGGAATTCACCTGGCCACCTTTTGAAAACTTTTTTTTTTTTTTGGGTTAGAGGTGAACATTAGCATTTAAATGGAGAATGGTATTAATAGCCCTCAGAGGAGCTGGGCTCATCCTGATTGCCTTTCCTGAGATTTTTTTCCCCTAAATGAGAAAGCTTCTTAATTTTTATTCTCTTTCTCCAAGAACAGAGTTCAAGAGACCATTTTTTAATATGGATATCTATAGATATATAAGCTCAAAATGTCTCCTTGCAGAACGGGTTCGTGGTTGGCAATTTGCTGTACTTTCTTTCAAAAGTGCTGCTTAAAACCCTACAAAACAAACTGGTTTGGGGGTCAGGTGGATTCTGCACTTTTGGTTTGCCCTTGGGATGGTTATTTTTTTCCTGCAGGTGGGAACCATTTCCATCCCATTAAAGGGATATTTAACCTTCCCTGTCTGCTCTTAGCACAGAGCTGTTCCTCATGTCGTGGTGGATCTTCCAGGAGCAATTCCAGATGGACAAAGGGAGCAGGGAGAGTTCAGTTTTGTCCCCAAAAATGCCCAAAAATTCAAGGCAGCTTTGGACCCAATCCCATTGCCAGTGGTCAGAGGAACAGACCATGGGTGTCTCGCTTGGGATGCGAGTTCAACACATGAAAAATGGATTTTATTTTTTGAAAAATTAACAATTCTTTGCCACCCAAGCCATCAAAATTAGTTAATTATATATTATTAAATGTATAATATATAAATATATATATATTATATATATATAATATATAATATATAAATATATAAATATATTAATAATTAATATTAAATATATAAATATATTAATGATTTGGGATCCCTCAGGCAGTCCTTTATTCCTCATTCCCCAAAATATGCCATCAACACTGGGGCTGGATGCCAGTGTAGTTTTTTTACCATCCTGAAGAGCTGAAGGCTTGGAGCAAATTAATTCCCTTGTAAAGAGCAACTCTTATTCCATAGGAATTCGGGAGGGATGCTCCCTAAGAACCTGTTTCCTGGTTTTGTGTGTAAAATCTCTCCTGTCAGATCAGCCCAACAAATCCCATCGGTGCTTTTCAGCATAACACAAATAAGTGATAACCGAGAGTAAACATGGAAATAAAAGGATTTCTCTGTTGGGATGAGTCCCTGGGGCACTTTGTTCCCAGCAGCTGCATTCCCACAATCCTAGAATGAGTTGGGTTGGAAGGACCTCCCAGATAATCCCTGCCATGGGGCACCTTCCATCATCCCAGGCTGCTCCAAGCTCCATCCAACTTGGCCTTGGACATTCCAGGGATCCAGGGACAGGGAAGTTTTGCTCCAAAGCAAAAGAATCTGTGGCCTTCCCAAGGTGACAGAGCACCTTAAAGGGAAAAAAGGCAAAAAAGGACCAAATCTGCACAAACTGATCACTGGACAAGCCCAGCAGCACAGCCCCATCTTCTCATAGCTCCTTCCTCACCTGTCCTAAATCTGGGCTGACTGAAGAATTCCTGCACCTCACAAACACGGGATTCATCCGTCACTCTTCTCGGGATCAGATTATTTTTTAATTAAAAATTTCCTCTAAAATAAAAGGGGAGCAAGCGAGGCAGCAGGGAAGGAGCACAAGGTGCGCATTTTTAATTGGGCGCAATTAAAAACCTGCTGCTCTGGCATGGCAGCGCCCGCGGCCAGGCCCGATTTGCATGAGTAATTATTCACTCCATTACAGAGTCTGCTCAACTTTGCCTTCCTTGTCTTTGAAAGTATTAATAAATATTGATCAGACTCTCTCCTGTTTGCCTTCGCCCAAGCAGCTCTGATGGACTCAGCCTCTGATGTTATCAAATAATGAAATATGAAAAAGGGAGTGGGATGAGCCTCTTGTTCTGTGATTTTTTATTTAGGCTCTTCATTTTCCTTTCACAAGTGTGTTTGTCCCTGCCATTATAAACCCTCTTTTGATTATCAAGAGGTGGCTGAGGAAGGCGAGTTGTAAAGGATGGAGGGAATAAATAAATGGAGGTCGGGTGAGGGGAATCTGCTCCGTGGAATTCTGGCCAAGTGCTTTGTGGTTTTAAAGTTGAGGTTTAAAACCAAGGAAAAGAATTAAAAGTTACCAAAGGCTCAGTCTGTCATCTGACAAATGGGTTAATAAATAATTATGTGAGATTAGCAAACCTAACCAAAGAGCAAATTTAGCTCCCCAGGATCTCTTTTGGCTTTAATGTGGGCACAGCTGAGCACGGGGAAGCTGATTTACCCTTCCCAGATCATCAGCCTGGGCAGGAAAAGCTCTCAGGGCTCAGCCATGGGATATCTGAGGGGACAAGAGAGGAGGTCAAAGCAGAGGTGGAACTGGATGGGTTTTAAGGTCCCTTTCAACCCAAACCATTCAGTGAGTCTCAACAAAGGAGATTTCTGTAACTTTGACTTTAAGACCTGCCACGTTGGGCACAGGTTACCCAGAGAAGCTGTGACTGCCCCTGGATCTCTGGAAGCATCCAAGGCCAGGCTGGACAGGGCTTGGAGACCCCTGGGATGGTAGGAGGTGTCCCTGCCCATGACAAGGGGTAGAACAAGAGGAGCTTTGAGATCCCTTCCAACCCAAACCATTCTGGGATTTTAGGATGATCTTCAGCAGGAAGATGTCTGCGCTTTGTTCAGCTTTCTCTGCTCGTGGCGCTGCTGAATAAAAGCAACAGCTCATGGAATTCTGCAAAAGCAGAGGTCTGGACCGTCAAGCACCACAGCTTAACCAGGGTGTTTTTCTTTTTGCAGGCAGTATTACGAGATGCTCTACAACACAGCAGACGAGCTGCTGAACCTGGTGGTGGACCAGGGCGTGAAGTACACGGAGCTGGAGTACATCTACGCCCTGAACCTGCTGCACCGCAGCCAGACGGGCGTGGGGGACCAAACCACGCAGAACATGAGGCTGCAGCGCCTCAAGGAGATCATCTGCGAGCAGGCTGCCATCAAACAGGCCACCAAGGACAAGAAAATCACCACCGTGTGACCCCCGCTGCCACCCACGTCACCCGCGGCTGGCGGGTGGCACCTCCAAGTTCTTTTTGTTGGTTTTGTTCTGTTTCAATCAAAGAAAAAGTGGGAATCTTCTGGGCATCGTGGTGAGGAGGGGAAATGCCATTTGAGATTTGGGGTTGGGGTGGTTTTGGTGTGTATCCACATAACGCTTCTTCAGTGTTCTCCCAGAAGTGATTCCACAGCAGGAACCCCAGTGGGATTTGGGGTGGGATATTCGGCTTTGCTCTGTTGCTGCTGCTTTGCCTTGAGATGTAAAGGGAGCTGTGGGGTGGGAGAAGGGAAAATTGGGTCTTGGAAGTTTGGACCACACTAAATAACCAGCACCCTGCCAGTCAATCCCAGACCTGATGATCACACGTGGGATCTTGATGGTTTGGAGATCTTTCTTGGAGCCTGCTCAGCTCTGCTAGTGCTCTCTCCAGGTTGTACCCACGTGAAGTTTCCCACTGTTTCCACTGCTAAAAGATGCGGTTGTTTGTTCCTTCCGGTGGTGATCAGCCAGTTCTCCACGTGGGCGGTAACACGGGACCATTTGTTTCCACTTCTCCTCTTTCATTATCCCAGAGCCATCTGGCGCTGGCTCCTGCAGCACCGGGTGGATGCAGGAGAAAATTGCCAATATAAAATAACAAAAAAGCTTCCTTCTCTTGTCCTGAATAATATCTTTGAGTCCCCCCAGCTCCAGAGATATTTTGTGGCTGTCACTTGATGCACTGGAAGAACAGGCAAGGTTGTGTAGCTCAGCACCAATGATCAGCAAGGGCAGGAGGGCACCAAATCCCGGGTCTGAGGTACACCCAGGGCACCAATTCTGCCCTGCCTTGACCCTCTAAATTCACCTGGCAAAAGGTTCCTTATTCCTACAAAATCAGAACCCACTGCACTTGTATTTGCCAAGAAAACTGGGGACCCAGCTGGGTTTCCTGTGCTGAGAAAGGTTCTCTCTGAGCTGTAGGTGCTTTGTGTGTCAACCTTAAAATTGCAGAATTAAAGGATGTTTAAAAGCCCTGGTGGTTTGTCTGGCTATTTTATTCCTGAGGTGTTTAAAAGATTCCTTTCCATGCCCAAATTCAGTGTTCTCCAAGGCTCCATCAGTGTGGAAATGATTTTCTGAGTCACTCAGTCCAACCCTCAGCTACCACAGACCAACTCCAGAAGCTTCTCACCATCCATGTAAGAAGCAGAACCCATCAGTTCTTGCTGTTAGGAATCTTCCGAGGGTTTTTTTCCCTCATTTTATTCATAATCCAAATTTTTCTCATGTCAATATTGGCCATGAACTGCAGGAGTTCCTCCCTTTCCCTGATGGGTTTGCAGGAGGGGGCAGAATTCCATGAGGGATGGTGATGGGGTGTTCCTGGGATCACAGATCTGTGTTCACCTGCTCGGACACTGCAACATGGAGGTCCTGGAATGCTGGATATTCCCGACCCAGACTTTGGGAAAGGGAAAAGGAGCTGCTTGGGACAAGGAAATCCCCTTTGAGACCCTTTGAGGTGTGAGAGTCATGTGTGAGGAGCTCTGAATTCAGACTGGGCTGCTGTGGCCTGGTGTGCAACTGGTTAATTATTAATTTCTTAATAATCTGAGGCTCTGCTTCGCTGATCTCAGGCTTTGCAGTCCACATTTCCCACCCACCCAGCAGCTGTGCTGGTGGGGGCCAGGACAGATTGGAATAAATTAGAAAAATCTCATCTTTGGGAGTATTTTTGAGTCTAAAACAAATTATTTAAACTGTTTTTCCTCGAGCTGCTCCTCACGTTGTCCATCACAGCCCCACAAGATGTGAACAGAGCAGCAGTGACACTCAGGGACTCACCTACAGCAGGTAGAGAGGAAAGAGAAGATTTTTCAATTGAGGTAATTAACATTTTCAATTAACTGGTGTCTCCTCAAGAGCTCAGACTCTCAGTCCTCTCCAAATCTTCATGAGGGAAGTGAATATCCCAGGGATCATAGCAAGGAGAAAGGCAGGAGCAGCATGTGGGATGTGTGAATCCAGACCCCAAGCACCTCATTCCAGGCCCCCAGGGACATTCCGTGCTCCAGCTTCCTCTCTACACCACAAGAACATTGGACTCCATGATCTTAGAGGTCTTTTCCAACCTTAATTCCAGGATCCTTCCTTGCAGCAGCATCTTAGAATCCTCATCCAAGGATCCTCACTGAACATTTTTTCCTGGGAAGGTGGTTTTGGAATGAACCACGTTTTCTTCCCACCAGGGGAAGAAAACACACCACGGATGTTGTGATTTTGAAGCACAGAAATCAGGTTGTTTATCACCGAGAGTTCAGCCTGGAGAAAAAGAGGCTCAGGGGGGACTCGCTCACTCTCTACAACTCCCTTACAAGAGGTTGTAGCCAGGTGGGATTTGGTTTCTCCTTCCGTAAGCAACAATCTCAAGTTTTACCAGGAAAGGTTTAGATTGGATATGAGGGAAGAGATCCCCTTGCAAAGCGTTGCTGTTTGTTTCAAACCCTCTCTCACAAACAGGAGACACCGTGGGTGTGGGGCAGAGATTTTGGGAACAGTTTTTGTTTACAGAGCTGGGTTGTGGGCAGAGACAAGCTGTCGTGGTTGGGAGTAAATAACTCCTCCGACAATTCCTTCACCGTGTCCACACACCCCCCTGAGCATCTCTCTGCAGCCACACTCGGGGGGCTTCCTCTGGAAGAAGAGGGTGGCGCTGACGCACCAGAGGCTCCTGAGGTGTTTGGGAAGTCCCCTGAGGGCACACTTGGTCACCAGGTGTTTGAAATCCTGGAGTCTCCACACCACACTTTGGGGTTTGGGCCGAGCCCCACAGTCCCTCGTTGGTGCTCAGGTGTCCTCATGGTCCCGCCCAGCTTTATCAGGCTCTGGCTGTCCTGGATTTATCACTTCTGAGGGATGGAACAGAAGCTCAAGGCTCCTGAGAGCACCAGCCCTTGGGAAACTTTTCTGCCCTCCCAGCATTCATTTTTCCTTTCTTGTTGTCTGGTTCCTGTTTCTCCATCCCAGCTGTGGAAATCTGTCACACGGGACGTTTATAACACATTTGCAGTGGGAGATGGTTTCCCAAAGGGGAAAAACCACAAGAGGGTGTTGGAAACTGTGGAAAAATCCTGCTGGGAACCTCCTTTATCTTCGTCCTGAGCTGTGCAAAGCATGACCTACCCCAAATCTGCCCTGCAGGAGGGACCCAGTCCTCACTCTGGGATCTCTTACAAGAGCCAGAACATCTCCAGTTCTGCATCCAGTGCTGGATCCACCATGAGCAGGACCTAGAGCTGCTGGAGAGGGTCCAGAGGAGGCCCCGGAGCTGCTGCAGGGCTGGAGCCCCTCTGGAGCCAGGCTGGGAGAGTTGGGGGTGCTCACCTGGAGAGGAGAGGGCTCCAGGGAGAGCTTCCAGCACATTCCAGGGCCTGAAGGGGCTCCAGGAGAGCTGCAGAGGGACTGGGGACAAGGCCTGCAGGGACAGGACACAGGGAATGGCTCCCACTGCCAGAGGGCAGGGATGGATGGGATCTTGGGAATTGGGAATTCCTGGCTGGGCTGGAATTGCCAGAGCAGCTGGGGCTGCCCCTGGATCCCTGGAATGCCCAAGGCCAGGCTGGACCCTGGTGCTGGAGCAGCCTGGGACAGTGGGAGGTGTCCCTGCCATGGCAGGGGTGGCACTGGAAGGGCTTTAATGTCCCTTCCAACCCAAACCATTCCATGATTGCGTTCTCTTGCACCAATCCTTCCCCACAGATAATTTTGCTGTCCTGACATGACCCTGCAGGACACAACAGTTCACAGACAAAGCCTGGGGATTCTGTTTTGTAAAGCCCCATGAAATGCCGGCAGCACTGCCAGGAATCATTCCGGGGAAGTGCTCCTTTGGTGCTTAAAGAGACAAGGAAATACTTCTCCAGACCACAAACCCGAAATGTTTCCATGGGGGCCGTAAATGTTCGTGAGGGTTTCACAATTTCCTTTTTACAGCCTCATAATCTTTACTGGGTTTTAATTATCCCACGATCTTGAAGCCTGTGCCAGACACAATAGGAAAGGTGGAAGGGAAAGCAAATTGCTCTGATTCCTGTCATAGTTGGAGTGTCAGCCTCCAGCACGTCCTCTTGGGAAAAAAAGGGGGAAAAGGGTTTCTTCCCTTTTTTTATCCTCTTGATTAAGGATGGTACAAACCTGCCTGGCAGATATAAATTCATGTATTGGATGTACGCACACAGGCATGGATAGGATAGGGATGGATGGATGGATGAATGGATGGATGGATGGATGGACAGACGGACGGACCACCCAGGGATATCAAGGTGTGGATCCCCCCCAAACTCATCATCACCTGCCATTCACAGACAGCTCTGGCTGGAGAGGTTTGCTGGGGAGCCTTTCCACTGAGGCTCTCTCTTTGTCTTTAGCTGCAGCAGTTTTATTTTATTAGCATGAATCATAATTGCAAATCTCGTTCTGGCTGTGGTGGATGGCAGTGGAGGGGAAGGCACTCAGACAGGGAGCGGGGAAGACGTGCCAAGAGGAAATTAGCACTGCAGTAATGTCGCTTCTATGGCTCACAGACGAGCAGGGAGCTCTGTTGGAAGTGGAAAGGAGTCGTTTTACAGAGCTGAGACATGGAAAAATCCCACAAATGGCCACTTGCACATCGATCCTGAGGCTTTGAGATCCCTGTGATACACAAGCCCCGCTCACCACCGCAGACCTTGGCCACAAAGCTGCCTGTGCTGTAATTGCAGGAATTCATTCCCCAAGGATTCATCCCACCACCATTTAAATGCCCAGTGACCCACATCAGTTCTATCCCAGAAGCAACCTGGGCCTGGATGTCCAAGGCTGAGTGCAGAACAGGGAATGTGGTACCCTGAGGATTCTGCTCCAAAGAGATGATAAATTCCAAAGAAAGCTGAGATCCAGGGAAGCCAAACGTTGCTCTCCGGAACACAGTCCCTGGTGGACTGGCCCTGTTCTTTCATTCCTGGCCGGGAAATTGGGATTCCATCCTCATCCGAGCTGGAGCTGCCCGTGCCCTGCAGTTCAAGTTCCCGCTTTTGCACTGAGCAGGGAGCGTGCTCGGAAATGAGGTGTTTTACTTTATTTTCCGCTCCTTCCTTTGCTGATTGGATCTAACCACCATGCCAGGAACAAAAAAACCGAGGTGGCTGCGGCCAGCATATAATCATTAAATTTGCTTTTGGATGACCTGTGCGAAATTCGTCGGGAGCGATTTACTGGGCAGTTCATTGCATCGGTGTTCATTATTTACTCTGCTAAGCTGAGGCACAGTGGCAATCAGGGGAGAAAATTGGACTGTTCGGGCCTTGGACTTTGGTGTTTGTAATTTCCTCTACTGAGCTGCAGCATGAAATGTGTTTGGCACAGACAGATCCCCTCTCAGGCTGCCTCAGCTCATCCCGTGGCACCCAGCCACTGTCAGGAGGAGGAAGCAGGGCTGGGAAAAGAAGAGGGAAACACAAAGCAGTTGGAATCCTGGTGCTGAGCACTTCTAAAGGCCTGTGGTGACTTTAATTAATATTAGGGTTATTTTGTAGCCAGCAGGAGCAGAGAGTTCATCCTGCCCCTGTACTGAGCACTGGGGAGGGCACACCTGGGGTGCTGTGTCCAGTTCTGGCCCCTCAGCTCGGGAAGGGCCTTGGGACACATCCAGAGGGGACAATGAGGCTGGAGAGGGGCTGGGAACACAAGCCCTGTGAGGAACGGCTCAGGGAGCTGGGGGTGCTCAGCCTGGAGAAAAGGAGACTCAGGGTGGCCTCAGCACTCTCCACAGCTCCTGAAAGGTGCCTGTGCTCAGCTGGGGCTGGGCTCTTTCTCCAGGCAGCACTGGCAGAACCAGAGCACACAGGCTCAAGCTGAGCCCAGGGAAATTCAGGTTGGATATCAGGAAAAAGCTTTTC
This sequence comes from Anomalospiza imberbis, assembly GCF_031753505.1. Lineage (NCBI taxonomy): Eukaryota > Metazoa > Chordata > Aves > Passeriformes > Viduidae > Anomalospiza > Anomalospiza imberbis. The sequence continues at coordinate 1,737,976 of NC_089685.1, read as the reverse complement.
CAGAAAGGGTGACAAAGTTCTGGAATGGCTGCCCGGGGAGGTGGTGGGGTCACCAGCCCTGGATGTGTTTAAAGAGCCTGGAGGTGGCACTGGGTGCCAGGGTCTGGCTGAGCTGTTGGGGCTGGGCTGGACTCGATGCTCTTGGAGGTCTTTCCTAGCCCAGGGATTCTGGGAATTCTGTGGATTCCATGCTTCTGCCCCTCAGCTGGGGCAGAGCTGCTGCTCTTGCTCCTGACTGGGTCCCCTCTCCATGGCTGAGCTCTGGCACAGGGAGGCCATGCCTGAGCTGAGCAGAACCAGGACTAAGGGGGCAGAGAGATGGGCCCAGGATGGCCCCAGGGCAGGGACTGTCCCCTGTGCTGGCACTGCCGAGGGACCCCCTGCAGTCCTGGGGACAACTCTGGCCCTTCATGAAAAGAAGGGGTTGGAGCATGTCCAGGGAAGGGGATGGAGCTGGGAAGGGTCTGGAGCCCCAGGAGAGGCTGAGGGAGCTGGGAAGGGAATGGAGCCCCAGGAGAGGCTGAGGGAGCTGGGAAGGGAATGGAGCCCCAGGAGAGGCTGAGGGAGCTGGGAAGGGAATGGAGCCCCAGGAGAGGCTGAGGGAGCTGGGAAGGGGCTGGAGCTCCAGGAGAGGCTGAGGGAGCTGGGAAGGGAATGGAGCCCCAGGAGAGGCTGAGGGAGCTGGGAAGGGAATGGAGCCCCAGGAGAGGCTGAGGGAGCTGGGAAGGGGCTCAGCCTGGAGCAAAGGAGGCTCAGGGGGGACCTTGTGGCTCTGCGCGAGTCCCTGACAGGAGGGGACAGCCGGGGGGGTCGGGCTGTGCTCCAGGGAACAGGGACAGGAGGAGAGGGAACGGCCTCAGGCTGGGCCAGGGGAGCCTCAGGGGGATTTTGGGAAAAAATTCCTTCCCCAGAGGAGTTGTCCATCCCTGGCACAGCTGCCAGGGATTTAAAATCGATGTGGATGTGGCACCTGGGGACACGGCTCAGTGCTGGCCTGGGCAGTGCTGGAGAACAGCTGGACTCGATGACCTTTGCAGTGTTTTCCAACAACTCTGTCATGTCCTGAGCCACTCTTGAACCCTCACCAACACTTCCCAGATTCCTGCAGGGTGCTGCCAGCTGTTCCCACATGGGGCCTTCTCCACATTCCAGGCAGCCACCTCTGATGTGAAACAGACACTCCTGGTCCAACTCCCCACTGCAAAATTTTGGGCAGGTTCAGCAAGAAACACAACAAGATGATGGGGAAATGAGTAAACCCAAACTATTGGCTGCAGGGAACTGATTTAAGGAGCTTGGATGTGCTCCCAGCAGGAATCCCAGGAGCACAGCCTTGGGAAGAAGCTGAAGGGAGAGTGTCAAATAAATTCCCACCTCTGCCCCACCACTGTGAAAGATGGACCTGCAAAGCTGAGTTTAATGGGATTTAAGTTTTCTGCTTTCCACCTCACTTCTCTTCCTACTCAGGAGCATTTGGAGTTTCCTCCTCCCCACACCCAGCTGGGTGCTTCTACTGCCTGGAACTTCCTGACTGCATTTGTGTGGGGCTTTTACGAGTGCAGAGGGCTGCCCATAAATCTGCTTTGCATGTGGCATGGATCTGGGAGCTGATTGTTTTTATAATTGAATAGTAAATCAATGTATTTAAGGCCAGTGCTTGCCATTAACACTCCTGAGTAGGAAGTGCTCCCTCTGTCAATAGTGGGGACGTTTTATGAGGACAATAACTGCAGATTTACAGCTTCAGCTCTGGGTTTTGGGGTTATTTTTTATGGTCAATCAGCGTTTGCTGTTCCAGAGTCAGGAGAATTTGGGGAACATTTCACACCAGAGCTAAGCAGAGTTTGAAATTCAAACAAAGATGGAATATTTAGGGAATCATCTCACCCATTTATGCCCCATTGATGCCTCAGGGTTTAGCTTTAATGTTTTTCAGATTCTGTGCTGCTTTGGTGTGCAGTTCTGAGCTTCATATTATGGGATGGTGAGCTCTCTGCACAGAGCAGGGAGACAAAACAATTCCTGCTCCAGCTGGGCACCAAGGACAAATGATCCAAACCTCAGGCCCAGGAGCACAAACAACGTGGGCTGAGGAGAGAAAAACAAGCAGGATGGGACTGCATGGGCTAAAGCTGGAATGGGACAATGAACTCCAACGTGCCAATGGAGCAGAGCTGATCCCAGTGAGAGCCCCCGGGAGCGCTCGTGCATTTTGGGACCATTTGGGTTCATCTTGGGTGCAGCCCTGGCTGGGCTCTGGTGCTGCCCAAGGTGGATCCATGAGGAGATCCTTGCAATAAATCCCTGCTTTGTTCTTTAGCTCTGCCCAGCCTCTGCTCCAGCTCAGCTTTCACAAGGCATCACCATCAGCCCCATCTCCTGTGGGGGAGACCCATTTCCCTGTGTGCAGGAGGGAAGCAGGGGATGATGACCCCGCAGTTTGAAGAAGGCAAAACCCAGAGATGTGGGCTGTGAAACGGGGGGTTTGGCCAGGACAACATACTAGAGACCACGAAATTTTGGAACAGCCCCAGCAGCACGACAGGGAGCAAAACATTGCTGCCCTTGAGCAGCTCCTGCTTGGCTTTGCAGCTCTGCTGATCCAGAACTGTTCTTCTGGATCACAGCAAACCCCAAAGCCTCCTGATGCCTAAAGAGGCTACTTGGAACACAAGCTAGACAGAGCTTGTCTTATGTTGGAAATGCAGGATGTGGTCGGGGTGTGTGTTCTCTCCCCATCTGTCAGAGGTGGGGCAGTTCTCTGCTCTCCTGGGGCAGTTTTCTTTACCTCTCCCACACCCAATCCTCCCTCCAGGAGATCTCTGCTGTTCATGGCCACTGAGTGTCCCTGCAGGGCTGAGAAAATTCCATCATCCCATGGGGAGATGCTCCGCCCAGGGGAGGAGCCAAGCATTCCTACCTGGATCCAATCTGACTCCTGCAACACCGCAGCAGCCTTTGCCCACTGCATTGCCAGAGGAGCAGCTTTCTTCTCCACTGCATTCCCAGAGGGAGCCCAGGCCCATCTCCAGCAGCCCTGGAGCTTCAGAGGAAAACTCCAGCCTTGTCCAGGATCCCTGCTCCAGCAGAAGCACAGCTGGCACTGCAGGAGGGCTGAGCCACCATGGGATGGGACTGCTGCCACCTCCCTGACCCACAGGGGGTCAGCTCTGTTCTGACTCTGGCAGTGGGTTGTTTTCTGTTTTGTACTATTGCATTTGCATTTTTAATTTTCCTAGCAAAGAACTGTTATTCCTACTCCCATATCTTTGCCTGAGGTCTCCTTAATTTCAAAATTACAACAATTCAGAGGGAGGGGGTTTGCATTTTCCATTTCAGGGGAGGCTCCTGCGTTCCTGAGCAGACACCTGTCTGTTCAAACCCAGAGAGAGTTAAAGCAATAAAGTAAGGATTTAGTAAAGGCCTTCACAGGAGAGACCTTGGGCAGTGCAAGAGCCTGGCCATGGAGGAACCCAAGATGGACTCTGAGTCACGAGTGTTCACACTTTTATAAGTTTTGTTCCATTTCCATATTGGTGTTCATTGTCCAATTCCAGCTCCAGGTTATGCAGTCCCATCCTCCCAGACTGCTCTCCTCAATTCCCTGTTGTTTGCACTTTTTGGGCCCAAACCTGCCCAAACCCCAAGCTGTCCTTGGTTCTCAGGCCGGAAAAGGATTCCTTTGTCTGACTGAACTGTGAGGAGAACTTGCCGACACTTTCTATGAAGTTCAGAGTCACACACTAATGCAGAATCTGTTCAATAAGAAAGCTAAAACTCAAGGCATCACTCCCAGACAGGGCTCCCCCTTCCCTTGCAGGGTTTTCTCTCCTTCCTGAGCTGAGCCTTCGCTGCTGGGGGCTGCTCAGTGGAAAATGAATAAATCCCATTAAGGGTTTTAACATTTATGACCAGCGAGATAATAAGAGGGTGTCATTTGGGGTGGCTTTATTGCACTTATCATAATGTTTCCCTGAAGCACAGAGATAAAAGCCAGCGAGCAATGTCCATAAGGAGTTTTTATATCTCCCTCTTCATTTTTTTTTTCTTAGCAATAACCACCTCACTCAAAGATGGTGTCACTTTACCAGCAATGGAAATTCACTGCAGTAACACCATCCCCAATATTAAGTTGTTTTACTACACGGCTAAGTTCTTTCCTTGTGTTTATCATGCAGGGACTTGTATTTGGAGATATCCCCTCCTCCTTTTCCCCTTTATTTTCTGACTTTTCATTCTCATTTCACCCCGTTCTGCAATGAAAAAAAAAAAAAAAAAAGGTGGATGTTAGACCTAAAAACTCAAACATCCTTAGCATCTTTACTTCAAGTTTGTATTAGGAGCAGATTGCTGTCTGTAAGATACACGTGATATAAAAACAGGACAACACACAAAGCTATCTCAAAAGCTGTAATTTTGCTTTCCCCTGCTGTGACAGTCTCATCTCTCATTATTTCCCAAAAATCTGGTAAAATTATATAGATTTTTTTTCCCCCATCAGTTCTGAAATTGTACCTTCCTCTTAAGGAAAAAAACAGTACTCCACCAGCAACGATGGAGCATTAATGGTGTGTCATGAAAGAAAGTATAATAACAGAAATCTAATTTATATTTCTGTGTGGCTATACATAGATATATATATATATATATATAATTAATATTCCCAGGTCTGCTCCAGTGCAGTTGGAGGCACAAAACTCACTAAAAGTCATCCCTTCAGGCAGTAGAAGAGACACAACCATTTACTGATCCCTAGCAAGAAGAGGTGTTTTCCCCTTTTTTCGCCCTGAAATCCCTCTTTTATGCTGTTTTTGTCCCTTTCCCAGGGGGATGGAACAATTACGTGTTCTAGGTGGGGTTCTGGGGACTGTGCTCTCACGGGTGAGACACGGCACACGTGGAAGCCGTTGGATCCTCGGGGGTGTCACTGTGAATATGCAAATCAGCCTTAATGACGGTCTGGGTTACCAAAAACTCTTTGGTCACCCTCTACACACTGAGGCGGCAGTAAAGGCTCTGTCTTCACCAGAGAGGCTTTGTGCGCCTCTTTATCTCCTTAAATTGACACATTTATTACGTTTATTTTGTTCTGCACCTCGAGGCGGGAGCGAGGCCGCTGGCTGCCGCAGGGAGGCGAACTACAACTCCCAAGATGCTCCGCGGCGAGGCGGAGGGAGCGGGGGCGCGCCGCCGTGAGAACTACAACTCCCATGCTGCCCCGCTGCACGCCCTGCGCTCCTATTGGCTGACGGGGCGGTTGGCGCGAATCGCCGCCCTCGGGCGGTGGAGCCTCCCGTCTCCATGGCAACGCGTAAACAAATGGCGGCGGCCAGGCCTGAGCGGGGACGGAGCCGATAGCGGAGTCTCCTCCGTCTCCTCTCTCCTTATTGCAGCTCATGGCGGGCGGCGAGGAGAACGGGACAGAAGGCAGCCTCGGGGAGACGCTTCCCCCTCCTGACGAGCCGCCGCAGCCCCTCGCTGAGGGGTTCCCCGAGGAGCAGCCCCGGCCCGGCCCGCCTCCCCGCGAGGATGAGCAGGAGGAGGACGGCGAGGCGGAAAAGGTTCAGCCCAGGACTCCCCAGCTGTCTGGGGAGGGGTGTGTGCTCGGGAGGGAACTGCCCTTTCCCCCCTCAGTGCGGATGTGGGGGAAGGAAGGGCGGCGCTTCTCATTTCTGCCTTGTGTAGGGTTCCTCCCATCCCCGTGGCGTCCAGGGTCCTCCTGGATTGTCCCTCTCGCTCTCTCAGAATCAATTCGACTGGAAAGAAAAACTATGAAGATTGTCAGTCCTAACCACTAACCCAGCACTGCCAAGTGCTCCTGCCATATAAGATTTAGGATAAACTGGCACATGTGTGGCCAAATTAACCCCATTTCCTTTTTAAAGTCCCAGTCCTGAGCTTCAATAAGCCCCAATGGACACGTGTGAATTTTCTCTCCCTGCCCGGCTGAGCTTTAAATCCCAACACCACAAAATATCGCCTCATATTTTGCCTTGTGGAAATTATTCTGTGCTCTCCCTTGCTGTAACATGTAGGTGCTATAATGAAATTATTCTGTTACTTATCTTGGCACCTGCTGGCTATGCTCTTTTCTGACCCAGAGATGGGGCAGCTGAGAGGTGTTTTTAAAACTTTTATTCCATTTTCAGTCTCGCGAGAAGGGTGAGACAATACAGATGTTATAATTCACACCATCACAATCAGAAGCCAATTATTTCTTAATTACAACAGATTATAAGTGTTTCTTGGTCTGTCAGCTTTAGCCACACCATGCTGCAGATGCCTTAAAGCCAATCCTTTAAAATTACCCCTCGTGGGTCCTGCTACACTGCATCTTTCACAGTTCTATCTCTCCAAAGTGTCCAGCCTGATTTGTAAGGCCACCCTTGGAAACTTGTTTCCAGTTCCATTTCTCTCCCAGCAATGTCTGTCCCACTCCAGGGCATTTCTAAGTCAGCATTTCTCATCTCAAGGTTTGCATCCAGATGCACGCTGGGTGAGCTTTCTGTCAGGCTTTGAGAATTCTCTACAAACCCATTTCTCACATTTCCCCCTCTCTCTTGAATGGAAAACACTTCTTTGATGGCTTTGTTTATTGTCTGCTGTGTACAGTGAAGCACACAAGGCACTAATATTAGCACTAATACTGTCACCAGAACAACCAGTGTATATAAACTTATTTTGTAAAGTTCCTTTAGTTAAGGTGTAAAACTCTACATTTTAAATTAGTTGTCTTATTATGATTTATCATCTGTTTTCATCTGATTTGTCAAATCTCTTCGTTTTTGATGTGGTTTGTGGATGGACTCTGAATGGTCAGGCAGGTCCCTAGGTTAGCAATTGCCGTGTGGCTCCTCGGAGCTGACAGGAATTTCTGAAACCATTGGCTGATTTTCTCGTCAAACCCACGCCGTTGTTCATTAGTGCCATCTCTCAAGCAGCCTCTTTGGCAAAGATTTTTCCTCTGAGGAGCAGCACCAAGCTGGTCATGCTGAACAAATGGAAAGGGCTCCCAATAATGTGCATTTTGGGGTGCAGCACCCTGTTGGTGCTGATCTGCTGAGATGTTAACATCCATAATCCGTGGGAGCTCAACAGCTCAGGAAATGGGACCTGTGCTTCTGATGCCTTCAGAATCTGACCTAGAGCAGAGGCTGGGCAGAGTTACAGAATAAAGCAGGGATTTATTGCAAGGATCTCCTCATGGATCCACCTTGGGCAGCACCAGAGCCCAGCCAGGGCTGCACCCAAGATGAACCCAAATGGTCCCAAAATGCACGAGCGCTCCCGGGGGCTCTCACTGGGATCAGCTCTGCTCCATTGGCACGTTGGAGTTCATTGTCCCATTCCAGCTTTAGCCCATGCAGTCCCATCCTGCTTGTTTTTCTCTCCTCAGCCCACATTGTTTGTGCTCCTGGGCCTGAGGTTTGGATCATTTGTCCTTGGTGCCCAGCTGGAGCAGGAATTGTTTTGTCTCCCTGCTCTGTGCAGAGAGCTCACCATCCCATAATGTGAAGCTCAGACCCACACACTAAAGCAGCTCAGAATCTGAAACATAAAAAAGCTAAAACCTGAGGCATCACTTCAGCCAGGAGGGAACAAAATTAAAAATCCCAGCAAAAACCTGATGAACCTTCTCAAATGGATGGAGCTGGCACGTGGCACGTTTCTGTTTCATGTTTTGAGGGCAAGGTTCATCATTTTTCCTAAAAACAATTTTTCTTCGGGGGGCGGTGAATTGTTGGAAGCAGCATTTCATGGAGGTATTTTTCAACCCTGTTCCCACTTGAACCCCAGCAGCCTCTGCATTCTCCCAGGTGTGGAATTTCCCTTCCTAAATCCCCCCTTAATCCATTTTTCCTTTTTCCTGGTGTTTTTTAGGATCACTTGGAGGGGGTGTTGGATGAAGACACCGCCGCTGAGGGACTCCACACCTTCGGCCGCTCAGCCCCTGGGACTGAATATGTTTATCTTCATCTGTCACTTCCAGTAAGTACGAGCAAAAATCCATCAGTTTATGGCGCTTTTCTGCACAAATATTTCCTTTTTTTCAACAGCAAATAGCTGGCCTTGTGAAAAAAAATGTCAAGAGGTAAATTTTTGTCACTGCCTGTTTCATGTGCAGGGTTTTTGATAAGACTCAGAGTGGCTCCTGCTGACTGCCGGAGTGGAGGGGTGTTGGTATTTTTTTTCATGCGTCAGCACTGAGATTTTTGATTTTGATTTATTTTTATTACTTTTTCCTTATCCAGTCCTCAGGTATGAAAAATGTGTCTTCCTCCATCAGTCAGCTGGAGGAAAAAAAGGTAGAGGAATGTGTAAAACACCTGGAAATGCTGCATTCAGGAATTTGAAGTGGTTGTGTCTTTTCAAAGCTCTCTGCTGTCCCTCCCTTTTCCACACAGCTTTGTTTCCCTGGTGTTTTTCCTGACTGCAGATCTCTTTTTGTTGTTCCAAAGTTTGGGTTTGTTTTTTGGTTTTTTTTTTTTTTGGCATTTTCTCCATTTCTGGCTGCTCCAACATCACTTTCTGTAGATGTCACCTTGTCCTGCTGCAGCTGGAGGGACCTTGGGGCACTTTTCCCCAGCTGAGCTGAGTTATTAACCAGTTATTAAAATTATGATTAAAATCCCTTCCTTTCCTTTTTCCAGGGTCGTGAGTTGAGAGACATCAGCATTCTCTCTGGATACATTCACCTGCAGAAAATGGAGCTTTCCTCCAATAAAATTAATGGTATGGAGTAAATAAACTACAAATTCCTGGGTTGTGAAACAGTTTCAGATGAGAAATGCACTGGACCGCGGAGTTTTACTGTCACAAAGCCTGGCTGACATTTTAATGGTGTCAAACATTCCACAGAACCAGGCTTGATCTCCTCCAAAATACCCAAAATATCCATGGCCCATTAAGACCAGCATATGTTTATCAGTGGGAACATGGAGCTTAAACTCTCAGTTTGTTCCCCAGAGATAAAATCCCAGCAGATATGTCAAGGTGAAGCTGGAGATTTGACATCTGCAGGCGGCAGAACGTTCAAGTTATGCTTGGTTTGGTTTTCCCAGCCTTGAGTTTCCCCTTGTCAGGGTTTTCCATGGGTGACAAAAGGTAAAAAAATTACATTTTTTGCATCTAGAAAGGTGCCAAATGGAGACTGGGATGAACTCCACCAGCTGCTCCTTCCCTCTCACTGATTTTTTTTTTTCAATTTAACATCAAGTGGAATAAGCTGTGGTGGGGCAACCACATTATTTCTCTCAAGTTCCTTTCACTTGAGGAGCTGGAGTCCAAGAATAGCAGCACTTTTGTAAAGCAGCTCCTTTCCCTGCTCATTTTAATAAGAGATTTTTTTTTTTCTGTGGAGGCCAGATATGAACAGAGCGGGGACTTTTCCATAGCAACCACTCATTTACTCCGCAGTCGTGGCCTAAATGCTTTTCTCCACTAATTGATATTTCAGGCCAGAGTGAATCCGTCATTCTAGAGATGGATAAAATATAAAAATAAATTCTTGCTTTAAGGCAAGTCAGCTGGCATAATGAAAATTAAATGTCCAACTTGGATATTTATTCTTTGTAGTTTATAATTTTTTTTTCCCTTTAGGAGAAGGTGTTAATATATCTGATTTCTGCACTTTAGGCATCACTTTCTGAATCTGCAGCTCCAAATTGACTCTTAATTGCTCCAGGATGTAATTATCACATTTTGCTGTGATGATCTTTGCATTCAGGCACAGGATTTGACTTTTTGTTTCATTTCTAGATCTTTCCTGCATCAGTCACATGCCTTACTTAGTAGAGCTGAATGCTTCCAAAAATGAACTGACCACATACTTCAATTTTAAAGCACCTAAAAACCTCAAGGTAAGTCTGCAAAAAAAAAAAAAAAAAAAAAGAAAAAAATAAAGTTTTAAATTCAAAAGCATTTTCTGAATCAAAGCTAGATGTATTTGAGCATAGGCAAAATTCAATTTTTATTCCTTTTTTATTCTTCTTTCCTACCTCAATTCACATTTTCCTTTTCCAAATGTTTGGGTCTGTCTTTTAGTTATGTCTTTTATTTATATGTATATTTATGTGTATTTTATTTATATTTTTGTTCATTTATTTGTATTTCATTTATATCTTTTATTTTCTTCCACACTGAACCCCTGCATGTGATGGGAAGGTGGAACAAACTCCCAGCCAGAGTAAGTGCTGAAGAAATAACCCCAAATTCCTCCTTTTTTTTTTTTTTTTTTCCTTTAGGAAGTAGATTTTTCACACAATCAAATCCAAAAAATGAAAGATTTGTCAGCATACCACTCACTTACCAAACTCCTGCTGGATTGTATCCTTTGGGGAATCTTGAATGGGAGAAAAGTTGATTTTTTTTTTTTGCTGTTTCTTCAAATAAATACCTGTTTTCTTTGTATTTTCCCCTTCATGTCAGTTTTGTCCTTAGAACTGAGATGAAATTGTAATTCTGGTGCTGAGACTGAGCTTAATTTACTTAAGCATTGATGGTGTTAAAAGTGGGCATATTTGGGGGATTTTCCTGCTAGAGGAACACAAAAACTCCTTCTTGTGTCATGGAAAAGTGAAAAGTGGAGATGTCCTTTACAGAGGTAATAAATAATAATAATAATAATAATAATAATAATAAAGGATTTTAAAATCCCAAATGTTATCAGGGAATCAGCTTGGAACACTTAACTAAAAAAGGAATTTGTTGATTCATCTTAGACCCAAATAATTATGCAGGACAAGACTGTTTAGTGAAAATAAAGAGAATTTTTGAGAATTGAGGAATTTTTAAAAAAACGTCCTGGAGTTTTTGAGGGAGGCACACGGAGCAAAGGTTGTTCTGCTCCCCACTTCCACACTCATCCCAATTTGTGGAATTAGAAACACTTTCCTGGCAGAAGCCTGATAAACAGGAACCTGTAAATTGAATTTTCAGTGCTGTTCTTCCAAGGCTTCCCTAAAAATTCCTTCCTGGAATTTTCTGGAGCGTCACATTGCCCTGCTGCCTTCAAATTGCTTCCTGGGGGTTCCAGAACTTTTCCTTTTTTAATTCAGGAATTGCATCCTGATTCTCTGCTCCCTGAAAAGGAGGAGGCAGGAGCATTTTTCTGTCTCTTGCCCATTAATGATATTAATCCAATGTCCGTTTCAAATAAAGCATTTGCAAGGTGCCTGCTTTATATCTTAAAAATATTTTTATTAAAATAAAAGTTATTTATTAAAATAAATGCTATATATGATTCAATATATATTAAAACAAATATAGAAAATTAAATAATTTAAATTATAGATTAAAATATATTTAAAATATATTATAAATATAATGTATGTTATATAAATATATAATATACATTATATATTATTAAATATAATATTGTAGTATTTATTAAAATAATTTTTAATTAAGAAAAATATTATTTGTGTTGTTCCCACTTTACAAAGCATGCAGGTGACACGAATCCTGTCACAAAATGACACCAAACCACTCTCCTTTTGCCATCCTAATTTTCCATCATGCAGCAAAAACCCCTCCAGCAAAATGGAAAAAGGAGAGAAGATGTTAAACAAAAAATATAAAATCAAAGATTTATCTTGTCAATCTGATCTGTAGGTTTTGATTTGGTTTCGTGCTGCCTTGGATTTCTTCATTTGGTGACGTGGGGATAAAAATGTTTTTATATACACGAGAGGAACCCCTAAAAGAGAGGAAAAATAGGGCAGGATTGGAAATGCAGAATGCAGAGCAGCAAAGTGGCACCAGTCTGTCTCAAACACTCCTCACCTGGCAGACAGAGCAATCATATTTTTAATCAGGGGTGAAAAAATCCTCTCTGAAAGATCCTGCAGAAGCAGAAACGTTTGGCCTTCCTTTCTCAGTGACAGTAACTCAACTTTCCTTACTATTTTTAAGTGACTTATGATGCAGATGGTCAGGTCATTATCTCTCTCTATTTTATTTTTTTTTTGTGCACACCTGACAGCTTTCTAAAGGGAGGAATTGTTCAAACCAGAGAGAGAGACAACTTGACCAAAAATAAATGACAAAGCTTTCTAGTGAGTCATTAAAAGGCTAAAATTGAATTTATTATTATTCAGTGCTGAGCAATTTGCTGCCTCACATTGATGCTTGTGGCTTAAACTTTACTTTTTCCTTATTCAAACTTTTGCCTAACTCCAGTCACCAAAGAGTCACAGCCCTGGGGCAGGGTTTTACCTGATTTTGGGCAGACCCAGAGTCAGGTTCCTCTCACTTCATCCATTTAAAGGAGAAATTGGAGCTGGGTCAGCTGTCAAAGGTTCTTTGTTTAGAGAAATTGAGGAGTTCTGTTAATGCTGAAGTTTGCTGAGAGGAATTCTGATTCCTTGTTCTGCTGTTTTTAAGTGTAGTGTTAATTTAAAACACACTTTCTCCTCTCAGGACAGATGGCCAGGACACAACAGGTATAATTTAAACAGAAATAGCCTCATAAAATTGTAACTTGAATAATTTCTGTAGGAGCAGTGGGATTTAAACCCCTTCAGGATAAATCCTTTCCTGTCCTGCTCCCCACCCCATAAAGCCAATTTGTTCATTTATCACCTAATTACCTCTCAGGTTTTGTGTTCAGCTCATTTTTTTTTTCCTGAAAACTCTGCACAGTTAATGAGATTGAGGAGATCAGAGGGCTGGAGGAGTGTCACAGCCTGACCCAGCTGGGTTTGTCACACAACAGGCTCACTGCCGTCAGGGGCCTGCAGAATTTGCCCATCAGAATCCTCAATCTGGTAAGAAGGAAATCATTCTGATGGTTTTCCTGCCTGTCCCTTATCCATAGATCAATTCCTTGGTATAAATAAGATATATAATAAAATAAAATATATTTTTTGTATATATTATATATATATTTGATATTTTATATATTTATATATTTATATATATTATATATATTATATATTTATATATTTATATTTTTATATATTTTATATATTTATATATCTTATATATTTATATATATTTATTTAAATACGTTTATATTAAATATATCTTTTTTATATATTTATATATACTTATATATATGTATATACATAATATATAGTATACATTTACATTACATAATGTATATATATTATACATTATATATAATATATACATGATATACATTATATATATGATATAAATACTATATAATATATCTTTATGTTATATATATTATATATAGAAATATATAAAAATATTATATATGCAATATTTATATATCTATATATAACATATATAATATATAACATATATACTATATAATATATAGTATATATTATATATATATGATATATAATATGTGATATATAGAATAAATACTATGTCTATTATTAGTTTATAAGTCATTTTAATAAATATAATAAATATTAAGATTATATTATATATTTATATATGTATTTATATTATCTATATCATTATATTAAATATATTAAATATATTATATTACAATAATTTTTATAAATATGAAGGATAATTACATAACAAATTATCAGAAATAGCTTCAATACTATACATGTTTAAAATTAATAATACAAATGTTGCACAGAAACACAACCCAAACCTATTTTTAATGCAATCCAGTGGCTCCAAAAGCAACAGGCTGCTTTTAAACAGCTTTTACTTTGTAATAAGAAGTGGAAATATTTAATGGGACTTTAAAAATAAGTCCCAAAAAGCCTATACAGAGCTTCTTTTGGCTACATTAGTTTTAAGCACCCACATAAATATTTGAAGTGAATGAATCCCTTATCAGGAATAGAAACATTATTTTCCAATACTTTTAAAAAATTTAAAGGTTTTTCTTCTATTCTGTAAAATTGGATATAGAAAATACCAACTCAGATTGGCCCTTGGCTGCTGCACTATTCAGGGAAGGTGTTTGCATTTAGCATGTTTTGAATAATATATTCAAATAGTGTTAATAAAATTATTTTTCAGATCTATGATACCTCCAGGAGCTCTCAGTGATTCCCTCAGTGGCAATAAATTGGAATTTGGTCTCATTTTTATCAGTGGAGAAGATTAACTCAGATTGGCCAAATCCCATCGAAATGTCCTGAAAGGAGCTCTGGGGGCGTGAGGATCTTTTTTCTAAATACTTTGAAGCTTTTTTTCCTCCAAATTTGAGCCACAGCAAGTCCCTCCACCGTGGTGTGCCCTGATTTCCTGGTTTGTTTAAAGGTCTAACGGGAATTCCCTTGGGAATCTGCTCTCTCCAAAGTTGGGAGATAGTTAAATCTTATTAAATATGAACCTGTTCCTCATTTGGGGTTCTTAGGTGCTGATATCACTATTGATTACACTGCTTGTCCTTTTTAACTAGCCACGTGGAAATTATGGAAATAAATTTTAGCAGAGTGTTTTCTTTAAAAGTTAGAATTAATTAGAATAAAATGCAGTTCTTTTTATTGTTGTTATTTTTATCCCCTCTCTTCCCAGTGATTCAGCTTTCTCTCCCTTTTCCCCTTGAGCTTTTTAGGTTGAAAAGAGTAGAAAGTTCTGAAGTTTGGGAGGAAGACTTAAAAACCTGTAAATTCTCCCTTGCTGTACCAAAACCCCTTTTATTACACTCATGTTTGCAAAGAAAAAAAAAAAAAAAGAAATAAGAAGCACAGCTCTAATGAACTGGTCCCTTAGGAATTTTCTGTTTTTAAAGGATTCAGCCCCAAATCCCTTTTATTCACAGAATTTTCTGTGCACTTCTGGCCCAGCATTTTGCAAGTGCAGCTCTGAGCTGTACCCGATTAACCAGAGGTCTAACGAAGCTCAGGAACAGAGGGGGAGCCTCCATGCTATTAATAACCTAATTAAACATTTAAAAGTCAGGAAAAATGTCAAGGACAGACAACTGGATTAACATTAGAGTCAGCTGGCTTATTTATTTCTACAGTTCCTAAATATTTATTAACAGGAGATGAGGCTTCCAAGCTTTTAGCACAAGGTGAGGCTGATGGAAAAATAAAATTTCCAAGGTTATGGAGGAAGAATCCTGTGGAGAGGCCATCTGGGAATGTGTGGGACAGGGATGAGCATGGAGCCGTTATCCCTGCTTGGAGTTTGTGGCAGAAATGAGTCTCTGATTTGTGAGGCCCTGAGGAATGAAACCATCTGGAGGCCAGTGACAAATCAGGGCCTCTGAGGGTTGGTTCTCCAAATTTTGGGGCGTTTCGTGTGGGAAAGTCCGGAAGAATTTACAGGAAAATTGGGGCTTTTTAAATTATTATTTTTTAAACATTTCTATGCTGTCTCTGACAGTGAATGGAGCCTTCACTTGATGTGCGTTAATACGAATTTATGTATTCCAGAGAGATTTTGGTGTCACATCAGAGAATCAGGGAATCATGGCATGGTTTGGGTTGGAAGGAACCTTCAAGGTCACCCAGTGCCACCCCTGCCATGGCAGGGACACCTCCCACTGTCCCAGGCTGCTCCAGCCCCAGTGTCCAGCCTGGCCTTGGACATTCCAGGGATCCAGGGCAGCCCCAGCTGCTCTGGCAATTCCAGCCCGGCCAGGAATTCCTAATTCCCAAGATCCCATCCATCCCTGCCCTCTGGCAGTGGGAGCCATTCCCTGTGTCCTGTCCCTGCAGGCCTTGTCCCCAGTCCCTCTGCAGCTCTCCTGGAGCCCCTTTAGGCCCTGGAATGTGCTGGAAGCTCTCCCTGGAGCCTTCTCCTCTCCAGGGGAACATTCCCAGCTCTCCCAGCCTGACATTGGATCCATCTCCTCTCCAAGAAATTCATGGACCCAGGGGCTTCACTTGGAATCTCAGGAAACCATGAAGGGTCTCCCTTCCCTTTTCCTCTCTTTTCTGTCCCCATTTTCCATAAAAATCCCTCGGGATGGATTCTGAGTGTCCCAAATCCCAGAATCCCAGACCAGTTTGGGTGGGAAGGGACCTCAAAGCTCATTCCAGGGACACCTCCCCTATCCAGGGTGCTCCAATCGTTCCTTGGACATTGCAGGGATCCAGGGACAGCCCCAGCTGCTCTGGCAATCCCAGCCCAGCCAGGAATTCCTAATTCCCAAGATCCCACCCATCCCTGCCCTCTGGCAGTGGGAGCCATTCCCTGTGTCCTGTCCCTGCAGGCCTTGTCCCCAGTCCCTCTGCAGCTCTCCTGGAGCCCCTTCAGGCCCTGGAATGTGCTGGAAGCTCTCCCTGGAGCCCTCTCCTCTCCAGGGGAACATTCCCAACCCTCAGCCTGTCTCCTCTCCATCCTACCTTAATTTTTTCATTATTTATTCTGTAATCACAAGTGTAAATAGAGCCATGATTACAGAGGGAAATTCAATGTATTTATGTATATGTATTCCATAATTTTCCAAGCATCTCTGTGTCCTAAATTTTGAGCTGGATGGTGACAAGAGTGTTCTTTGGCCAATATCAGCTTGTGAAAAATGTTAGAGCTCTTTTTGTTGCTGTTCTCTCTTCAAGGTGAATTGGAGGTAAGCTAATCAAGAAAGAGTTGATTCCCTTTTTCCATGAGGAGGAATGTGATATATCAGGATGTGCATGAGGCTATTGCAGAAAGGCCTGTTTGTGAGAAGATTCTCCACGAGAAAGGATCCTCAAATCCAACAAATAACTTTTTTTTTCCCCTCAGGAAGGTTGTTTTCCATAGAGGTTTATCAGCAAGAATGTAACACATCAGGATGTGCATGAAGCTAATGCATAAAGGCCTATTTTTGTCAGGATTCTCCATGACAAAAAAATCCTCAAATCCAACCAATAACTCCTTTTTTCCCTCAGGAATATTGTTTTTCATAGAGGTTTGTTTGCAGTTTCTCTGCTTTCATTCTTCTTCCTAGAGCTTTAATCAGATTGAGAAGGTGGATGGGCTGAAGGGCTTGAAAACTCTGCAGAGGGTGGATCTGTCCAACAATAAAATAAACAGTCTGCAAGGCTTGGAGGAACATGACCTACTGGAGGTGATCAACCTGGAGGATAACCAGGTACCAGATTGAGCTCAGCTTCTTCTAACAGCACAGAACATGTTCATTTTTAACACTCACTTCCTTGAGGGGCTCCAAAAATCCTCCAGCACTGCAAGAAATGAATATTAGAAAAGCTGAGATCTTTTCTTCTGGTGTTTCCCACGTTGAATTCTGGTGTCCTCTAAGCCCTTATTTAATATCTGAGGTGGCTTTCTCTTCACTCAGGTCCCACTTCAGTGCTCTCACACACTGAGAATTCACAGTGCTCCCCTGGGTGGGCCAGGCAGGGATGAGTTTGCAGATTTTCCACCTGGATTATTCCAGAGGATCTTTATTTACACCACAGCTCTGCTGCTGCCAGGCCTCAGGGGGGGTTGTTAATATCTCTCAGCCCAATTTTGTGAGCACAGATTCTTCTGAGCTCTCAGCTGGAAACTCCCTGCAAGGCAGAACTGCAAGAACTCTGTTAAAATGTGGATTTTGTTATGCAGCATAATTTTCTGTACTGCAAATACAATGGCACCATCCAACTCTTTTGAATTTTGAATGCCAAGCCAAATATTCACAATAATTTTGATATTGATCTTCCAGCATCCTTAACTGACAAAAAAAATCAATTCATGAATCACTTTGACATCAAAGATGAGGGAAAAAAAGATAATCTAAGAAAACAAAAATATAAAGCAGCAGTGGAACATTTTCTGTCATTTTCACCCCCTTGCAAGAGGATTTAATTCAAATCACTGTGCATTCATTTTTTTGCCTCTGTTCAGGTTGACATTTAAAGGTACCTCAATTGCAGCAGACAGGAAACTCTCTAATGGTGTGATTGTTATTAGCATTAATAACACCACTTCCATTGCCTTTTTTATTTTCCACTGTTCTTTACAGCACATAAAAACTCTTAATTTTACCTCATCAAAACTTGCCTCTTTGAATGACATCATTGAAACTGTTTAATGATTTCTTCTTTGGTAATTTAAAGGGGAGTTTTAATGAATTAACACATGGAGTTACTTCAGCTCATGACAACTCAGAATGTTCTTAAATTCTTGGTTTTTTTAAAAAATGGGGACAACAGGTTCAGCTGCAAATGTGTCCCTTGTAAACACTCAGCAATTTTCAACTGTTGATGGCTGGAATTATGGGGTTTATTTAAGAAATCCACTCAAATCACATTTAACTTCATCAAAACTGTCCTGGGTGGGGTTATTCTGATCTCAAAGTGAGTTTCGAGTAGGCTGTGGTTGAGGCTTATATTTTTAGACACTTTAAAAGGATTGAGTATGAATTAGGGAAATCTGGAGGCTTTTAGGTTCAGTTGGGCTTTCAGGATTTAAAAGGGGCTATGAAAGAGATGGAGAGAGCCTTTTTATGTGGAAAAACACAGACAGCAGAAAAGGGAGTGGTTCTACACTAAAAGAGGAGAGATTTAAATTGGATTTGGGGATGGGATTCCTGTCTGGGCTGGAATTGCCAGGGCAGATGTGACTGCCCCTGGATCCCTGGCAGTGCCCAAGGCCAGGCTGGAGTCCCCTGGGACAGTGGGAGATGCCCCTGCCCCTGGATGAGTTTGAAAGTCCTTCCAACCCAACCCATTCCACAATGATCCTCTGATTCCATCTTTAAGCAGAAAACCAGGTTGGTTTGGACCACACAAACCTTGATTAACCCAAATAACTGAGTGCCCAGCTTTCCTTTGTGCTCAGCTGAGACCTCAAATAGGCTGGACCCTCTGGACCCCCTGGTTTATCCCTCTGGACACATCCAAGGACAAAAATCCTGGTCCTTTTTTAGCCAAGTGCTGCAAGTTCTGTAGGATGAACTTGAATTCAGTGAAAAGAAACTCTTAGAAAGACTTTTTTATTAAACTACCCAGCCAGGGCAGGAATTTAACTGCAGAATTGCCTCACTCAGGCACATCAGCACATAAAAAGCCAAATGTGTCAGGGGCTTGACATTTGAAAGAACTGGGAAAATGCAGGTGCTTGCAAATTGCTGTGTGGATTTTCCTGCTGCTCCAGCTAACGGCCAAGTTGTCTCCTTTTGTGCCTGGAAGTGTCTCACTGAGTGCAGTTAACATGTAAACCCTTTTTGTGATTTAGAATGACTTTTTTTATGCCCAGATTTGAAGTGCAGGCATTAAAACACTTCATTTTCCCTGCCTAGTTCTCACAGGTTCTGTTGCTGCTGATTTATGCTCTGTTTCTGTCCCTGCTCAGGTGGCTGAGCTCAGTGAGCTTAAATGGATTGAAGATCTGCCTCTCCTCAGGGTTTTAAATCTTCTAAAAAACCCTGTACAGGTAAGCAAGAACCAAAAATGAGAACCTAACCCTGATGGTTTGAATCCTTTTGGCCCCAGTTTCTATCTCTAGAAGTGAGCAGGTCATTTGTCCTGAGTGATCAAAGACAATTCTAGCCCAACCCTTGTGATTTCTAAATTTTGTGTGAATTTTACAGTCGTTCCCAAAGCCAGAAAGAAGAAAAATATTAAGAGTTTAATTTTTTCTTGTAACTGCCAGGTTTTTGTTGGCTTTTATGAGGCTGGTCTGTCATGTCACACAATGAAATTAGCAGGAAAAAAGTACCTGAAATAGACTATTCCTGATTTTCCCTCATCTGAAAGGCTTCTTCTGCTGAGATGTCCTTCTCCTAAGCAAAGTCTGATCAAATCCCTTTCCATTTTTAAAATCCCATCACGGCCTTTTGAATGTTGTGGTCGCAAACTTTTGAACAACTCAGCTCTTGCTCCAGCAGCTGAGTTGTGAAGGGTCAGTTTGGGCAGTGCCTTGACACCCTTCAGGGTAAAAACCCTTTCATTTTGCGACGTATTAAGGCAAATTTGATTCTAGCCGATTGGAATTAAATATTGGCTGGATGAAATTAAGTCTTTTTTGTCAAAATGGAAACTTTTTCTCTCAGGAAAAAGATGGTTATTGGCTCTCGGCGATTTTCATGTTGCTCCAAGTCACAGAACTGGATCTCAAAAAGGTTTCAGTGAAAGAAAAGGTAAGCAAACATCATTTCATTCTGGAAGTTCTCTAAATAAATAATACAAAATTTGGGCTTGCAGTTGTAGCAAGCCTCTTCCCCCAGAATCCTGCTTGACAGAAATTCTGTTGGATTGGAAACCTTTCCCTGCTGTGGTGCCTGAACTGGAATTTGGTTGCTGCATGTGCTGTTTGGGGCGCATTTTGTGTTCATAAAGGGAAATTTCCATGTTTTACTGGAAGAGGAGATGATTCCATGAAAAACATGGAAGGGAGAGGCAGGTGGATGCTCTTTTTCCAGTCTCACCATTCCCAGGTGACTTCTCCCAGACTCGTTTCTCCTCTGAAAAATGGAATTTTTGCTGCTCTGCAGCTTTGTTATGATATTTGAGGAATTCTTGGAAAATTCTTCCACATAATCTGGTGGCATACACAATAAATATATGTGGATTATTATTATTATTATTAATTTTGGCTACAGCTAGCACTGAGATCGACCTTTGTACCCCACACCCCATTTTGGTGCTGAATTAATTCATAACTGAGTAACCTGAAGGAAAAATCCTGGATTTAGTAACTCAGAAATTTGTATTTTTATTGTGACTCTGTTTTCTGGGATCATCCACTAAAATCAGGAGCCTTCCCAGTAGGCCCAAGCCATGCTGGAACTGCTGTATATCAGGGAATTATCCTTTTAAAATGATCCCTTCAGGAAATCCATCACTCCCAACTTTATCTGTTTAAATTTTGGGGTTCTTGTTTAGTGCCAAGCTCTCTCCATCCTGAACACACAGGTGATGATACCAGAGTGTAATTTACCCCAACTACCCAAGATGTAGATCTTATTCTTTGTCTTATGTTCCAGCCTGTTTTCTTCTCGATGTAATTTTGAATATATTAATGAAATTTTTCCTTTCTGTGGACTGTAAAAGTAAACCTGAGTGACTGGTTTAGACCAGCATTTAATGTCTGAGTGATAAAAGTTGTTTCACAAAATCCTCTCCTCATGTCATTTTAGGATGCCTCCTCCAGCCTCAAGAATTCTCTTGGCAAACTGAATTAGGAGGCAGCAGCTCGGTGTCTCACTAACACAAAAGGAATGTACAGGAACATGGGTTAGATCAGGAGTGTAGTTTGGAAGTGGAATTCCTACTTGTCCAAACTCACCACGTTTGGTTCTCACTGTGGAATAGTCTTGCAATATTAATAATATTAATAATAATCCTTCCTTTAGGATACCCTTGTCCAGCTGATGTGCACCAGGATCCCAGCACTAATTCAGAACAAAGGACCAAATTAGAGCTAAAATTAAATTATTCTCCTCCTTCTGCTTTCCCCTGAATAGTGGGGATGTGGAGTTCTGAGTACTGAATGTTTCCCCTCCTATTTCCCCGTGCTGCTGACTAATTAAAACAGGCATGGCTGCCACACAGCCATGGCATTCCAGGCTGGAAATGCATTATCCAGGCATGGATTATCTGTCCAACCTTTCTTGGGAAAAGCACAGGCAATACAAAATGGCCCAGCCAAATCCTAAAAGTGACCAGCACTGGTGAATCCACCACTTCCCTGGGGAAATTAACACACAATCCAGAATGCTTTGGGTTGGAAGGGACCTCAAAGCCCACCCAGTCCCACCCCTGCCATGGGGAGGGACACCTCCCACCATCCCAGCTTGTTCCAACATCCTCTTGATTATTCTAAATTAGTCTTGATTGGTCTCACTGTGGAAATTTTATGTCTCGTGTCCCATTGGAATTGCCTCAGTCGTTCTTAACCTATTTCTGAGCGTGTGGTGTCAATAACCCCCAAAATACACAGCTCATTAGTGGTCAACAGAGCTTTCAGCAGGATGGATGGAGGAAATCCTTGGAGACTGAGTGCTCTCCCTCCCAAGAAAGACAGGAATGCATTGTCAGGAGCATGCTCACATTGTGAATGCCCATCCTGTAATAAACAAGTGGCTGCAGAACTCAGGGATTTAAGTTTGGCCCCTTCCACCAGCACTAAGAGGATGCAAATTAATGGATAATTAAAACCTGCTTTTGCATCCTATGTGGCATCCTGTTTTCTTCCCGGGGAAAGGTTGACTGCATTAAAGATGTTGAGCTCTGTCAGCTGTCTTCCGTCCATCCCTCAAATCATCCTTCAATCCCCAGGGAAGATTTCTGCGCCAAGCCCAGCACAAAGCCTGGCCCTCAGGAACACAAAGCCATCCTTATTCCTGGTGATCAGCCAAGAGTTTTTGCACCTGGAAACAATTCCATCACTCCTCCCCTTCCTTTTCCCCCCCTCTAAATTTTGGGAACAGGTGGCTGCTGTGAATAAGGAGGACCCTCCTCCAGAAGTTGTGGCTGCTGAAGATCACAGGATTCAGGTTTTGTACAACTCCCAGCAGCCCCAGGGAGTCCTGGACAGGTGAGTTCATTTCACAGCTGCTCCTGACGGTGGCACTCAAGTAAAGCAGAATTTTGGCACATTCAGAGGGACGTTTTTCCCGAGGAGAACTCCTGCTGGATTGTGTCAGCAGCCTGGAAACGAGGCAAATCTGATTTGGTTCAAATTGATGATGAAACGAAGCTCTTCGTTCACCTCTAAAGTCTGAGACAGATTGTCCACGGCTCCACTCCCTTTCCTCAATCTGTTGGAGCAGATGGGCATTTGCACCACAAATGAGAGATGCAAAACTCCTCCCTGAGCCCAAAGGCACTGGAAAAATCCCTGGAGGCAGCAGAGAGCTGCAAAAATTCTCCTTCCCCTTCTGCCGACGCCTTCTCTCCCCACTGCTGGCATCCCGTCGGGATAAAATGATTTTATTTGGGGGCTTTGGGGCACATTTTGTGTTCATAAAGGGAAATTTCCATGTTTTACTGGAAGAGGAGATGATTCCATGAAAAGCATGGAAGGGAGAGGCAGGTGGATGCTCTTTTTCCAGTCTCACCATTCCCAGGTGACTTCTCCCAGACTCGTTTCTCCTCTGAAAAATGGAATTTTTGCTGCTCTGCAGCTTTGTTATGATATTTGAGGAATTCTTGGAAAACTCTTTCACATAATCTGGTGGAATACACTATAAATATATGTGGATTATTATTATTATTAATTTAGGCTACAGCGGGCCTTTGTGCCCCACACCCCATTTTGGTGCTGAATTAATTCATAACTGAGTAACCTGAAGGAAAAATCCTGGATTTAGTAACTCAGAAATTTGTATTTTTATTGTGACTCTGTTTTCTGGGATCATCCACAACAAACTGGAGCCTTCCCAGTAGTGAAAACAGCTTGGAGAATTCTTTTACAAACAAAACCCCAAAGATTTGTTTATTTTTACGAGGATGGAGATTTCTTAAAATAAAAACACAAAATTGGCTTATTTTTCTTCTTTAAAAAAACCCAAACCCTAAAGGCACAGATTTTTTTTTTCCAGGGCTGTGTTTATATATTTGCTTAGTGAATTTTGGATTGATGGAAAGAAGGAATTCTGCTTTCTGTCAGAGGAATCGTGCACACAAACACAAAAACATCAGCCCAGCCTTTGTGGGACCGCCCCAAAAATTGTTACTGATGCCTGAAGCATTGGCTCGTGCTCAGCTGGAGAGCACTCCAGAGTCATTAATGAGCTCTTCCTAATGATTATTGCCCTTTCCACCCTAAAATGCTTTTTGGAACCAGACTGGGGGAGTTCAGTTGCATCTCTCTTTCTCCATCAGGTTATAATTAATTCTGGGTTAGTGATATCTTTATTATTGCAAATAAAACCTGAAAACAAAGCAAAAAGTTTTATTCTTGCCTGTCCTGCAGGCACAAAACATTGAATTTCCTCTTCTTTTCTTCACTCTCTCAATTTGTGATTTTACCTGTAATTATGTGGTAACACACAGGTGAGTATTATGGGTATTTTCCCCTCCTAGAGATGCAGGTGACATTTGAAAATGTTGCTCAGAGTGACAATAGCTACATGGGGAGCAGAAATTTAATTTAATCTCCAGTTTGTTGGGCCAGGACAGGTTGATTTTTGGTACCTGACTGTTGAGGAGGAATCCATTCAGAGAAGGACCAGAGCGTGATTCTTTTTGACAATTAAAATAATTAATCATTGGAACAATTTACCAAGAGTTCTCCACAACTGGAAGGTTTTTAATTCAAATGGGATCTCATGGAACCCTAGGTATCGGGCTGGAAACAGGAACCAACTTGGGGAATTCCAAGTGGGATGAGGGGAGGATGATAGTCCCTTCTGCCCTTAAAATTTATTAATCTTTCACAGCAGTGCCCGCAAAGACAAAGAAAGTTGAATAACGAGCCCAAAACTCTTTTCCAGAATCTTCTTCCAAGCTGTAGGAACCCCCAAACTTTTTTTGTTGAGAAGCAAGAAGTGGTGATGTGATGAAGGACAGGATTATGGAAATGTTCTCCTGATGAAATCGTAAATCCCAGGAATCTGAGAACGTGGGGAATCAGGAATTTATTGAAGAGAATTTGAATTTTGAGCATGATCTGATCAAGGGATGATTTATTGGGTGTAACATTTCTTTGAAGAAGGAAAGGTTCCAGAGGAATTCTGTATTTTCCAAGCCTGAAACAGGAACCAACTTGGGGAATTCCAAGTGGGATGAGGGGAGGGTGACTTAGATCATCAAAATAGTCCCTTCTGCCCTTAAAATTTATTAATCTTTCACAGCAGTGCCCACAAAGATAAAAAAATTAATTATGAGCCCTAAACTCTTTTCCAGAATCTTCTTCCAAGCTGTAGGAACCCCCAAACTTTTTTTGTTGAGAAGCAAGAAGTGGTGATGTGATGAAGGACAGGATTATGGAAATGTTCTCCTGATGAAATCGTAAATCCCAGGAATCTGAGAACATGGGGAATCAGGAATTTATTGAAGAGAATTTGAATTTTGAGCATGATCTGATCAAGGGATGATTTATTGGGTGTAACATTTCTTTGAAGAAGGAAAAGTTTCAGAGGAATTCTGCATTTTCCAAGCCTGAAACAGGAACCAACTTGGGGAATTCCAACATTCCCATAATTCCTGTCCCCAAGGACAGGATTATGGAAATGTTCTCCCTGTTCTCCGGATGAAATAATAAATCCCAGGAATCTGAGGACGTGGGGAACTGGGAATTTATTGAAGAGAATTTGAATTTTGAGCGTGATCTCATTGAGGGATGATTAATTTGATGTAACATTTCCTCGTAGAAGGAAAGATGCCAGAGGAATTCTGCATTTTCCAAGCCTGGATCAGGTCCTGTGCAGGGAGAAGGAAAAAATTCTTATTTTTAAGGATTGGGGAGGCCCTGTCACAGGATTCCCAAAAAATTCCCCATCCATGGAAGTGCCAAGGCCAGGCTGGATGGAGCTTGGAGCCCCCTGGGATAGTGGTAAATGTTAGGAAGGTTTGGAATGAGATGGGCTTTAAATTCCCATCCAACCCACCCCGTTCCATGATTTTATGTGGAAAACAAAAGTTCTCTTTTCCCAGCCCTGCCTTGCCAGGATTATTCACAAAAAGAAATAACTTCAGACAGAAAAAAAAAAAAACCCTTTCTGCAACATCCTGACCAATTTTGAACCCTTACTCACTTCAGCCTTTTTCTCACCTTGGAAATGGTTCTTTTAGAATGGATTTTAAATGTGTATTTTTACC
Organism: Anomalospiza imberbis; assembly: GCF_031753505.1. Taxonomy (NCBI): domain Eukaryota; kingdom Metazoa; phylum Chordata; class Aves; order Passeriformes; family Viduidae; genus Anomalospiza; species Anomalospiza imberbis. The sequence continues at coordinate 1,712,390 of NC_089685.1, read as the reverse complement.
TTCCGCAGGATTTTAATGTATTGTGCTAATCAGCTTTTTGTGCTAATTATATCCATATATTCTGGTAGGTAACAGAGCAGCTTTGCTGCTCCTAAAATAGGAGTAAAGCCATGATTTTTGAATTTTTTTCCTCCTTGCATATATTGGAATGTTGTCCTTATTTCTTAAAGAATGAGGTATTTGTGAGAGGGCTGCTAAAATAAATATATTCTCTTTTATAAATATATTATAAAATATAAATAATAAAATATATAATACATAAATCTATATATTATATTATAAATATATTGTGTTTTCAGGTGTCTTTGTTCACATGTTTTAAATCCTATCAAATGGACACAGAGGCAGTTTTCTTTCACTTAAAATTCAGTTAAAGCTACTTATTAATTAAAAACCACTGAGTTTGGAATTATTTCAGTTATTCCTGCCATATTTCCAAGTGGCCCAATCTTAAAATCTACCTGAGATTTAAAAATTAATTTTAAAAAATTAAAAATCAATTTAAAATTCTATTTTTACTTCATTCTCCCACTTACAGGGGGAAGTGGAAAATTTGAGGATTTAATTCTCAGCTCAGCACGGAAAAATGGACAATTTCATATTTTTGCAGCGCTGTGGGTCTTTTTATTATGGTTTTATTTGTGTTCAGTGAAGTTTTAAGCATCTGACTGGGTTTTTTCTATTTAATTGGAAAATTTTAACACCTTTGCCCAGCACAGGACATGGAAGTCAAGGAAGTCATGCAGGAGAGTGGAAAAATCTGTAGGATTGAGTTTATTCCAGGTTTATTCCCGTTACCCTGCTCATTAAAATATTCCCACCTCTGGAAAAAAACTCCTCAGCAGATCCCAGCCCTTTAGAAAAGGCTGCAAATCAGGTGAGATCAGAGTAAAAATAACATTATTCCTCATTAAAAAGAGGCTTTAATGCAGATTTTGGTGCTATTTTTACATTCAGAACACCTCAATTTTTGTCCACGCTGTGAACGAGGTAGAGATGAGTTGAAGGGGTGATAAAATCTCTGCCAAGCTTTCTAAAAAGCTGCTGAAATTTGATTTGTAGGTGATTTAATGGCCTCTGGTTTTCCTTTTTTGCAGCACTTTGCCTGGTTTTGATGAACCCTACCCCATGCTGGTGTTACTGGGCCCTGTGGCCGGTGGGAGGAGGCAACTTTCTCTCAAAATCTGCAGACAATTCAAGAATTTCTTCAGATTTGGGTAAGTTCTGCTCCCTGAGCTTAAAAAAAACCACCAAAAGATCAAGGCTGGAATTGCTGCTGGTCTGGTTTGTGGGGTTTTTTTGGTTATTTTTTGGTTTTTTTTTATAAAGAAGTTAAAAACAAAGAATTTGCTGCGTTTTTGTCTTTTTCCAAGACTTGACTGGCTGAAGTCATTAATGAGAGAAAAGCTGTTTAAATTATCAAATTATTTTCGAAGGTGAACAGAAAACAAACAGAAAACAAAACAAACAAACAAAAGAAAACACAAATCAAAACTGAAAACACCCAAACTAAAACAAAAGAAACTAATGAAAATTACAAACCAAAACAGAAAACAAAGAAACAAAAACTAAATCAAACATAAAAACCAGAAACAGAAAGAGAAAAAAAGCCAAACAAAAAAACACAATAAAAAAACAAATAAAAAAACCCCACCGACCAAACAAAAACCCCAAAAAACACAACCAAAAACAGCTACAAACCAAAACAAAAAAGACCCCAAAACACAAACCCCCCCAAAAAACCCAAACAAAAAAAAAAACACAAAAACAAAAAGCCCAAAAACAACCCAAAAAATCCTAAAAAAATCTCAAAAAAAAAAAACCCCAAACAAACAAAAAAATGCAACCAAAAAATAAAGAAATCAAAACCCAAAAAACCTGCTCTGCAATCCCTTATTCCCCCTTTATTTATGGCACTAATTTATCCATTCATTTTCTATTTTAAGGGAAAAATCTGTTATGCCACTGTAAAAAATCAATTTCCCCCCCCGCCCCTTTCTTTTAACTCATATTTTAGAAATGACAAATTCAACTCCATTTTAAATTTTCCAAATATTCTGTTAGGGTATTTTTTTGGTTTGTTTGGTTTTTTTTTAGGAGCAATTTTTCCATTGTGTGTTTTATTCCCTACAACTCCCATGAATGAGGGGGATAATAAAAAACAAGGAACGGACAGAACCTTAACAGAGCAGAAAATTGCAACCATAAAGCAAAGTTGTATTTTTAATTATTCAGGGGAGATTTGAGCAATTTTCTGCCTGGAAATTTCAAGCGTTCTGCTCATTAAAAATGGATTTTATGCAAGATACACTGGCAGTCTAAATGTAAACATGGCCCTGCAATTAAAAAGGGCTGAAATGTGTAAAAATTGCAGGAAATCAAGTGAAATTGGCCCCTCCAACCATCTGGCTGGTGCTCAGCAGTGACCTTTGGAGCTGGGTGTGTTTGGTGTTACCCCAGAAAAAATCAGGGAATTTTACAGAGCCTGTGTGGAACTCGCTGCTCTCATTTTTTTGGGGGGAAAAAAGTGCCACCCTCTGATGCTGACACTGAATTTCTTACTGGTTTCCAGCCCAGCTCCCTGGAATAAAGGAGCAGAAATGGCAAAGCAGAAATGAGGAGAAAAATCTGATTTTCAAACAGAATGAGAGCCACTGAATGCTTCAGTCTTTAATTGTTATCTGCATTAATTAGATGGAATTTTGGGGTTTTCTTAGGGATTTTTGGGTTCTGTTTAGTGGGTTTTTAGTGTTTTACCCTGGTGGCTGAGGTTTATCCTGATGGGATGGCAGGGAATTCCTTTCCCTGCCTTTATTCCCACTTGAATGGCAAAGCAGAAAAGAGGAGAAAAATCTGATTTTCAAACAGACCTGGAGCAACTGAATACTTCAGGTTCAAATGTTTACCTGCATGAATTAGCTGGGGTTTTGAGGGGTTTTTTGGGGGGAATTTTGGTTTTTGGGGGGAGTTTTAGTGTTTTATCCTGGTGGGAAGCTCAGGTGGCTGAGGTTTATGGGAATTCCTTTCCCTGCCTTTTATCCCACTTGAATGGCAAAGCAGAAAAAAGGAGAAAAATCTGATTTCCAAACAGAACCAGACCCACTGAATGCTGCAGTATTAAATTACCACATGCATTAATAATCTGGTTTTTGGGGTTTTTTTAGTGGGTTTTTCATGTTTCACCCTGGTTGCTGAGGTTTATCCTTATGGGATGGCAGGGAATTCCTTTCCCTGCCTTTTATCCTACTTGAATAGCAAAGCAGAAAAGAGGAGAAAAATCTGATTTCCAAACAGAACCAGACCCACTGAATGCTGCAGTATTAAATTACCACCTGCATTAATAATCTGGTTTTTGGGGGTTTTTTAGTGGGTTTTTCATGTTTTACCCTGGTTGCTGAGGTTTATCCTGATGGGATGGCAGGGAATTCCTTTCCCTGCCTTTATTCCCATATTAATGGCAAAGCAGAAATGAGGAGCAAAATCTGGTTTTCAAACAGAACCAAACCCAAAGAATATTTCAGGCTCTAATTGTTACCTGCATTAATTAGCAGGGGTTTGGGATTTTTTGGGTTTTTTTTTTGCTGGGCTTTTAGTGTTTTATCCTGGCGTGAAGCTAAGGTCGCTGAAGTTTTTACTTTCCTTGCCTTTTATCCCACTTTTCTCCTCACTTTTGGGATTGTTTCTCCCCTTCCCGTTAGGCATATGTTTAAAAATTGGACTTTTGAGCTCTTTCTTAACCTCACAGTTCAGCCCAGCTACTTTTCCACATTTAGGATTTGACTTTATATCATCCCCAAGCTGACAGAATTGGGAAAAAAATGGGTTCATCATTTCTCAGTCCCAGGCTGCTGTGACAGCTTCAGCTCAGACCATCCTGGGCTGGGGAGGGATTTATAGCCAAAATACCACGTTACATTTAACTTTTTTTGGTGTATTTATGGGTTAATCTTTCAAATACGCAGCATTTAGGGGTGTGATTTGCACCTCTTGCTATTTCTCATATTTCTTTGCTGCTTAAAAATAAAATTATTTATAGTTTCCCTGCTTCCCCCCCCCCATCCCACTGCTATTCCAGAGCTGCTGCAGGGATTGAAACCAGCTTATTTCTTTATTATCCCATAAATCTCCCAGGCCCTGCCACACCACCAGGACAGCTTATTTTGGGGAAGCAAACAGATTCGATTATTATTTCATTTCTCAAGAAGAATTTGACAAAATGGTGAAAGCAGTAAGTACCTGACTCCTGTCCATGTAGCTTTTTTCCTTCTCCCATAGTGAGCTCAACCTCTCTGTCCAAGCCTGATTTATTTTATTTTTTATATGAGGTTCGTGCCTGGGTGTGAATGTTTATTCACTCTCAGTTGTGTTTTTTAAGTTTATAGACAGAAACCACAAATTTCTTGTAGATTTGTGCTGTCTTTTCACCTGTAAATGAATTTATAGAAACCACTAGATGGGCAAAATGGCCAGTGGGGAATATTTCAATAAGAGTATAACATAGAAATAAACTTATTTTCAGGCACAAATGTAGAGTGGGGTTTATTGGTTTTATTTTTTCAACATTTTCCAGCAACCCTGCAGGGAATTCCTTGGAAGTTTAGCAAATCCTCCCTAAAGGTGTGAGTTTTCTCTGAAGGATTTCTGCTTCCAGCTGCTCTTTTTGATGCCTTTTGCAACAAAACTTTGCCTTGAAAAGCCACAACAGAGCCCATTATTTGTATTTATACCAAAGGAGGAAGCCAGAAGAGCCTGAAACAACTGAGCTGGCCCTTCATGATAACAATAATCAAGGAGTTCAATTTTAAAAACATAAAATAATCGGCTTCCTTCTCTCCAGAGCTGCAGAACTTTAAAATGTCTCAGCCAACTCCACGTTCCCCTCGCAGATGTGTTGCAGTTCTTCCTTTTCCTTAGAATCTCCCATTTTTGTTATAAATCCACCAGAAGGAAGCCCCTTGCTTTGGATTTTCCTTTCCAGTAGGAAGGAATAACCAAGGAATGCTGTCAGCACTTTGTTCCCAAGATTTTGGAATTTGATTATCCATGGACAAGGCACAAGCCCAGAGATGGGGGCTCTTTTCTACTGATTTTGGGCTCTCAGTGCCCTCATTAATGCTGATTTAAACAGGAAGAAACTTTGTCGGGAGAGAGATCAGGGAAACCCAAAGTGTTTCACTCATTTGAGGAAGTTGTTCCCCTTGGAACATTTCCCTTGGCATTATCCTTTTTCTGAATTTCAGGGAAAATTTCTGGCAACCCACAAATACAGTGGCCACTGCTATGGACTGGGAAGAGACACGGTGGAATCCATAGCCAGGGAGGGGCTGGCTACCTGTGTCCACCTGGAAATAGAGGTGAGGATCACCTGCGTGCGGTCATTTCTTCATGGGATTTGGGACAGGACAAAGGGAATGGGCTCATGTTGTGCCAGGGGAGGCTCAGGTTGGATATTGGGGAAAATTCTTTCCTGGAAAGGATAATGAAGGATTGGAACAGGCAGTGGTGGAGTCTCCATCCCTGGAATTGTTCAAGAAACACGAGGATGTGGTACTTGGGGACACGGGTCAGTAGTGGCCTTGGCAGTGCTGGGGGAATGATTTTAGAGGGCTTTTCCAACCTTGGTTTAGTCAGAAGGATCCCTCTACTGATCTGCTGTTTAAATTTTCAATTTCTGGTCGATTTTTTCAGCATCACCAGCACTTCCCATTTGTGTTGGTTTGAACAGACAGGTGTCTGCTCAGGAAGGCAGGAGCCTCCCTTAAAATGGAAAATGCAAACCCCCTCCCTCTGAATTGTTGTAATTTTGAAATTAAGGAGACCTCAGGCAAAGATATGGGAATAGGAATAACAGTTCTTTACTGGGAAAATTAAAAATACAAATGCAATAGTACAAAACAGAAAACAACCCACTGCCAGAGTCAGAACAGAGCTGACCCCCTGTGGGTCAGGGAGGTGGCAGCAGTCCCATCCCATGGTGGCTCAGCCCTCCTGCAGTGCCAGCTGTGCTTCTGCTGGAGCAGGGATCCTGGACAAGGCTGGGGTTTTCCTCTGAAGCTCCAGGGCTGCTGGAGATGGGCCTGGGCTCCCTCTGGGAATGCAGTGGAGAAGAAAGCTGCTCCTCTGGCAATGCAGTGGGCAAAGGCTGCTGTGGTGTTGCAGGAGTCAGATTGGATCCAGGTAGGAATGCTTGGCTCCTCCCCTGGGCGGAGCATCTCCCCATGGGATGATGGAATTTTCTCAGCCCTGCAGGGACACTCAGTGGCCATGAACAGAGAGATCTCCTGGAGGGAGGATTGGGTGTGGGAGAGATAAAGAAAACTGCCCCAGGAGCAGCAGAGAACTGCCCCACCTCTGACAGATGGGGATAGAACGCACACCCCCAGCCACATCCTGCATTTCCAACCTGAGACACCATTCCAGCACCCTCAGCTTCCCACCCATCTCCACCCTACAGCAGGACCAGTCCAGGTCCCCCCTAAAAAAAACCCATTTCTCCTTTGCTGATGAAGCCACAGAGGGTTTGAGGCAATATTTGGGGCAGAACTATTAAAAATGGCAATTTTGTTTTTTGAGGGGTTGCTTTCCCCTCTCAGAGGTTTGTCAGGTGTTTAGAAGCTGGGCCACAGTAGGAGACTGGGTCACAAAAAATTGCCAAAACCCTTCTCTTGGAACCCCAAAAGCTGAAGTTTTTAGCTAGTTTTGTAATTAAACTTCTCATTCCATTGTATCAATCTTTAGTAGCTAGGTGAGGCGACAAAAAGGAAAGACATTCAGAATTGCCTTCCAAATTATTTCTTCAAAACAAGCTCCCTCTAGGTGAGATTCCAAAATGAGAGGCTCCAAGGAGTGCCTGGAATGTGGCACTGTGTAAAACAAGAGAGATAAAAAAGAAATTGAGGAGAGTGTAGTGCTAACACAGGGTCCTGAGCTGAGCATTCAGATCAAAAACTGATACTAAATTTCATAATTTTCAGGATTTAAGTAATTTATCATAAATTACGGGATTTAAGTAATTTATCTTAAATTACTTAAATGATAAGTAATCATTTAAGTAATTTAAGATAAATTTGGGAAACTGGTGATCAAAATGTGATTTTCAGTTGAGTAAAACAACAGAGATAAAAAGAAATGTAGGAGAGCACGGTGCTAACACAAGAATCTGAGCTGAGCATTCTGATTTTAAATTTCATAAATTACAGGATGCTCACTTTGTTTGGGAAACTGATCAAAAAATCTGATTTTCAGTTGAGTTCCTTGGCGCTCATGAGGGAGTTTGGGCCCAGAATAAATCCATGCACATCCACTGGCTCGAATTTAAATGTACAAATAACAGCAGCACTAAAAAAGAAGCGTTTCCTTGCTCAAAAGCGCGACAATTTAGTGCTGCAATGCTGCTTCTAAGTGCCTGTGACTCAGCTGATATTAAAGAGGAAATTAATTGCTGCATCTCTGAGTATTTCCAGCTGTTTTTCCCCCTCAGTTTGGGCAGAGCTGTGAATCACCCTGGCTCTCCACTGATGGGCACGGAGCGTGTTCCTCGTCTCGCCCGACAGGCCTTAAATTCACAAAGCAAGGAAAAGAGGAGCTGAAACCTTGATGGGATTTTCAAGCTGTCAGTTCCTCACCAGGGCAGACGTGTCAGCAAATAATTTAGGGGATGGGGTTTAATGGAACGTGGTGTTTGTTTTTTTATTCATGAGGAGCTGAGCCCACACCACAGGCTGCGACCATAACTTTTACTGGGAATTGCCAAAGCAGGCAGCTAAAACCCCTTTTGTCACCCAAGTTTTGGGATCACACAGGAATGATGCAGTCACAGCAATGCAGTTACACTCAAATATTCAAAAAATCAGCAGAAACATCAGTATACTTCAAACAGCAGCTTGCACATTCCGTACATTTGATTTTCAGTATTTGTGTCAACAGAAACACACTTAGACACTGCTGCCAGATGTTCCTCCAGACTGTCAAAAATAATGTATTAGTTTAAATATTAACAATAGATATGGTCAGTGAGTGAGGTTACTGAATAAGAAAAGGGTGGGTCTTGGCATAAATTATGAATATTCTGACCAAATCAGCTGACCAGAATCTGGAGGCAGAAACAGAGGGTGTAGATGAAGAAAATGATTCTATGGAATTAACAAATCTTTCAAGTTAAAACTTAACTGAAATGTTACCTTGGAACAAGCTCATTCCAGTCAGTGAGATTTTGTGAGATTTAGGAACCTGGCCAGAAAACAAATCCTCCCCTTCCTGCCATTTGCAAGCTCTTTTCCATAGTTTTTGTTAATTCTCAGCCACTGTCACATAAAACCTCAAGCTCTTTTCCATAGTTTTTGTTAATTCTCAGCCACTGTCACATAAAACCTCATCCCACAGTGAGTTCTGTATCACTGTGGGCTCTGGGAATCAGTAACGGTGAGTTATGGGTGGGAATAGAAGGTGCTGAGTCCATTGTCTGCCACAGGGCTCAGAACAAAAGTGATTTAACAGCATTAAAGGAAATTTTAATTATGGGCCGTGGGCTGAGACTGAAAATTTAGAGCTGTTCATTCCCTTTAATCTAGAGCGTATCTTGGGCTGATAAAGGAGACTGACACCAATTTTAAGAGTTCAAATCTTGCTGAGCCTACACTTGCAATCGGAGAGGCTGCTGCAAGTCTGACACTCAGTTCTGTTTTAAGTTAAATTAAATTAAATGTTTGCAGTGCTTCCCCTTTGCTCTGCTAGCCACCAATGCCTGCAGAGCAACCTCCAGCCAGTAATTTGGGATAAACACAGAGCAAAAAAAAAAAAACAAAAACTCAGCTACAAGTTCAACAAACACTCAGTTTCAAGAATAAACCCCTATGGGGTTTTTTTCTGTTTTATTTTCAAGGAGAAAAAACTGAGCTTCAAGTTCAACAAACACTCAATTTCATTAATAAACCCCTGTGTTTCTCTGCTTTATTTTCAAGGAGAAAAAACTGGGCTCCTTGTTCGACAAACACTCAATTTCAAGAATAAAACACTTTTTTAAATCTTTTTTTCAGGGAGAAAAAACTCAGCTCCAAATTTAACAAACACTCCGTTTCATTAATAAACCCCTGTGTTTCTCTGCTTTATTTTCAAGGAGAAAAACCTCAGTTCCAACTTCAACAAACATTCAATTTGAAGAGTAAACCCCTATGGTTTTTTTTCTGTTTTATTTTCAAGGAGAAAAAACTCAGCTACAAGTTTGACAAACACTCGGTTTCAAGAAAATAACGTTTTTTCTCTGCTTTATTTTCAAGGAGAAAAAACTGAGATCCTTGTTCCACAAACACTCAATTTCAAGAAAAAAATAACACAGGTTTTTTTCTGCTTTATTTTCAACGAGAAAAAACTCAGCTCCAACTTCAACAAACGCTTAATTTCAAGAAAAAAACACTTTTTTTCTCTTGTTTTCCAGGGAGAAAAAACTCAGCTCCAAATTTAACAAACACGCCATTTCAATAATAAAAACACTGGGGTTTTTCTCCTTTATTTTCAAGAGGAAAAAACTCAGCTCCAAATTCCACAAGCACTCATTTTCAAGAAAAAAACACTATTTTTTTCTGCTTTATTGTCAAGGAGAAAAAGCTGGGTTCCTTGTTTGACAAACACTCAATTTGAAGACAAAAACCACTTTTTTTGTCTCATTTTTCAGGAAGAAAAAACTCAGCTCCAAATTTAACACACACTCGATTTCAGTAATAAAAACACTGTTTTTCTCTTCTTTATTTTCAAGGAGAAAAAACTCAGCTCCAAGTTTGATAAACACTCAGTGTCAAGGAAAAAACACTGTTTTTCTCTGCTTTATTTTCAAGGAGAAAAAACTGGGCTCCAAATTCCACAAGCACTCATTTTCAAGAAAAAAAAAAACCACCTTTTTTTGTCTTGCTTTTCAGGGAGAAAAAACTCAGCTCCAAATTTAACAAACACTCCATTTCAATAATAAAAACACTGTTTTTCTCTTCTTTATTTTCAAGGAGAAAAAACTCAGCTCCAAGTTTGATAAACACTCAGTGTCAAGGAAAAAACACTGTTTTTCTCTGCTTTATTTTCAAGGAGAAAAAACTGGGCTCCAAATTCCACAAGCACTCATTTTCAAGAAAAAAAAAAACCACCTTTTTTTGTCTTGCTTTTCAGGGAGAAAAAACTCAGCTCCAAATTTAACAAACACTCCATTTCAATAATAAAAAAAATGTTTTCTCTTCTTCATTTTCAAGGCGAAAAAACTCAGCTCCGACTTCAACAAACGCTCTATTTCAAGACTAAAACCGGTTTTTCTCTGCTTTATTTTCAAGGAGAAAAAAAAAACTCAGCTTCAATTTCCACAAGCACTCAGTCTCACAAAAAACCACTTTTTTTTTGGGTTTTTTTTTTTTTTCTGCTTTATTTTCAAGGGCGTCCGTAGCTTGAAAAACACCCACTTTAAACCCAGGTGCGTCCTGTTGGTACCAAAGGACAAATGGAAATATGGGGAGCACCTGAGAAGGACAGGATTGTTCAGCAGGCCAGAGATTGAAGAGGCAGTGTCCAGAGTGGACATGTACCTCCAGATAAACCAGGATTGCCCTGGATACTTCGATGCGGTCATCAACACGGGTGAGTTAATTGCTGGTTTCCTTTGGGATAATTAGGGACAGCAGGTTGTCAAGTTTATCTTCTTTTTTGCCAGTGTCAGGATTAAATGTGTGAGATGATATTTCTGGTTCGGACTCAGATGTTTATTAGTTCTTATCTGTGTTACAGTCTCACAAATTGTGAGTTCTGCATCACTTCACTCTAACAAACTAAAAATGGAGCTCCATCTCTCTCTCTACAAGGCCTTTTGAGGATAAACTGTCCAATTAAGAAATGACACCTAAATTATTTTCACTTTTAACCCAATAACCAACCACCTGTGCCCCACAATGTGGACTTTTTTATCCAGTTACACAAAACCACCCAAACCCATGGAGAAGGAGGTGAAGAAGAAGGAGCAGCCTCTGCCCCAAAACCTCCATCTTGCTTTACAGATATTACTGTATTCTAAACCCCTAAACTCTGAGTTTCCCACCCTGTGATGTCACACACTTCTGTTCAAACTCCACCCCCACAATCCCAGTTCTGCCATTCCATTTTGGAAGCTTCTCCATGGCCTCAGGTCACTGCAGTGTTCTCTTGGGGGTCAGTGCCTGGCAGCACAGAGAGTCTCAAATTCCCAGCAGCCAGGGTTCCAAGGAATTAATTGCTGATTTCCTTTGGGATAATTAGGAATTGAGGGACAGCAGGTTGTCAAGTTTATTTTCTTTTTTGCCAGGGTCGGGATTAAATGTGTGAGATGGTATTTCTGGTTTGGACTCAGATGTTTATTAGTTCTTATCTACGTTACAGTCTCACAGACCCTCAGTTCTACAGCACTTCACTCTAACAAGCTAAAAATGGAGCTCCATCTCTCTCTCTACAAGGCCTTTTGAGGATAAACAAAACCACCCAAACCCATGGAGAAGGAGCTGAAGAAGAAGGAGCAGCCTCTGCCCCAAAACCTCCATCTTGCTTTATAGATATTACTGTATTCTAAACCCCTAAACTCTGAGTTTCCCACCCTGTGATGTCACACACTTCTGTTCAAACTCCACCCCCACAATCCCAGTTCTGCCATTCCATTTTGGAAGCTTCTCCATGGCCTCAGGTCACTGCAGTGTTCTCTTGGGGGTCAGTGCCTGGCAGCACAGAGAGTCTCAAATTCCCAGCAGCCAGGGTTCCAACGGCAGGTGGGAGAATCCCCTCTGGAAGGAATCCCTCTGTTATTCATTCCTTTTGCAGAGGTGGTTTTTAGGGCTTACCACATTAAATTACAGCACCGTGGTGCAAGTATTGCAAATTTGTAAATGTGGCAGACAGAGCTTGCAATTTAAATGGCCTAAAGAAATAGACCAATAGGAAAATATTTAGAAGAGTGCAGAGCCTGAATTTCAGCTTTTTCTCAGTGTGCTGTTTATGAAGATGAAGGTTTTTCTCCCCAAGAGACATTAAAAATGTATTTCTGTGACAAACAACATATTTCTGTATTTTCTGGCTAAGTTAAAATCGTATTTCTGTGTCAAACTCATGTGATTTGTGTCTTTGCACTTTTGAAAAGTTGGGTTTTTATTCTGTTTCTTTTCTCTCTGCCATGAAATGCATTTTCGTCTCTGCAGATGAGCTGGATAAGGCATTCACAGAGCTGACTCACCTTGTCAAGGTCTACCTGGGCTTGGAGCCACCTGAGCCTTTGGACAACGTTCAAGGAACCAAGAGCAGGGCAGGTAAAGTGGTTTCATCAGCTGAATAGTCCTGTTTATTGTGAATTGATTTAATGAAATCTGTAAATGATGCAGCTTGTGAGACCTGAAAGCTCCACAAGCTGCTCTGCAATGGCTCTCCCAGGCTGATTCCTCCAGGAGGATGGTTTTGGGCTGAGATGGAGTTTCCAACTCTCCTGAGGATGGTCTTGAGCTCTGGTTGGAGTTTCCTGATTCTCCTGAGGATGGTTTTGGGCTCTGGATGGTCTCCTGACTCTTTTTTGGGCTCAGATGGAGTTTCCTGACTCCTCTGTGGATGGTTTTGGGCTCTGGATGGATGTTGCTGACTCCTCTGAGGATGGATTTGGGCTCAGATGGAATTTCCTGACTCCTCTGTGGATGGTTTTGGGCTCTGGATGGATGTTGCTGACTCCTCTGAGGATGGATTTGGGCTCAGATGGAGTTTCCTGACTCCTCTGTGGATGATTTTGGGCTCAGATGGAGTTTGCTGACTCCTCTGAGGATGGATTTGGGCTCAGATGGAGTTTGCTGACTCCTCTGAGGATGGATTTGGGCTCAGATGGAGTTTCCTGACTCCTCTGTGGATGATTTTGGGTTCAGATGGAGTTTCCTGACCCATCTGAGGATGGATTTGGGCTCAGATGGAGTTTCCTGACTCCTCTGATGGTTTTGGGCTTTGGATGTTCTCCTGACTTTTTTGGGCTCTGATGGAGTTTCCTGACTCCTCTGAGGATGGATTTGGGCTCAGATGGAGTTTCCTGACTCCTCTGAGGATGGATTTGGGCTCAGATGGAGTTTCCTGACTCCTCTGTGGATGATTTTGGGCTCAGATGGAGTTTGCTGACTCCTCTGAGGATGGATTTGGGCTCAGATGGAGTTTGCTGACTCCTCTGAGGATGGATTTGGGCTCAGATGGAGTTTCCTGACTCCTCTGTGGATGATTTTGGGCTCAGATGGAATTTCCTGACTGCTCTGAGGATGGATTTGGGCTCAGATGGAGGTTTCTGACTCTTTTTTGGGCTCTGGATGGTGTTTCCTGACTCCTGAGGATGGATTTGGGCTCGGAATCCCCCATTCCAGGTAAATCCAAGTGAGGGGTGCTCATGGCTGGACTTTGTGCCTCCCAAACTCGAGCAACCAGAAACTGGGATGGCACCAGGACCTCCCTTTACTCTTCCCCAGGATGGCCCAAAGAGCAGGAAAATCAGGATAATAAGATGAAAAGACAACTTAAAACTCCTCTCCAAGTGCTTTTGTGGCGAGCCACTGATCCCAGATGATCTGTGGTGTGTTTCAGAGAAGCCTTTTAACCCCTGAATGGCCAAGGCTGGAGCCTCCTGGCCACTTCCAGCTAATCCACGTGCTTGCTCTCATTCCTGCTTGTGTAACTTGGGTCAGGGAATGTTTCCAGGCAAAATTTCATGGAATCCCTGAGTGGGAAGGGACCCACAAGGACCATCCAGGCACAGACACCCCAACAATCCCACCCTGTTAGCAGTGTCCAAACGCTCCTGGAGCAGCCTTGGGAATGTGCCCATTCCCTGGGGAGCCTGGGCAGTGCCCAGCATCTTCTGGGGGAAGAAATTTTCCCAAAATCCAACCTAAACCTGGCACAGCTCCTGTTGTTTCCTGTCCCTGTCACAGGGAGCAGGGATTGGAGAGACCCTGAGGAGTCTACCCTCAACTCCTCTCCAGGCCAAACAAACCAGACCCTCCTTATGTAAATTCCTAAACTTATTAAATTTATTAAATTATGTAAATTCCTAAATTAACACAGCAAAGCCAAACTGAAAACAAATTTCTAAATTTGTTAAATTTATTAAATTTATTAAATTTATTAAATTATATAAATTCATAAATTAACACAGCAAAAACAAACTGAAAACAAATTCCTAATTTTATTACATTATGTAAATTCCTAAATTAACACAACAAAAAGAAACCCCAAAACTCCCCCAAACTTTCAGACAGATCAATTCCTTGATCCTGCAGCCACAGAATTGGCTCCAGGAGGGAAAGAGAGGGAGAAGAACTTTACTGGAATAAAAAAAAAATAAACAAAAAGGACATTATGGTAAAAAAGAGGATGTGCAAGATGAATTAAAAAGAAGCTAATTTTTAGGAATTTTTCCCTCTGACTCCAGGAATTCCCATGGTTGGTGGATTTGGTCCCATTTTAGATCCATTGGAACAGGGTGGAGAATCAGTTCCCCCAGGAGCATAGAGCCAATATCCACAGCCTGGATGTGGCTGGGGAAGGCTGCAAATAAAAGTGTCTGAAAAAAGGGCAAAATGTCTGAAAATTTTAATAAAGGACAGTGCAATATTCATCAGTTCATAATTTCATGTAATTTTGGATCACGGAAGAATGAATAATATTAATTTCCCAGCGGACACAGGAAAAGCTTCTGCACACATTGTGGCTTCTGAGAGCTCCAGCAGTGAGGACTTTGCTGAAAAATCTTATTTAGCTTTAAATTAAGTAGATTTTATTTTAATTTCCAGAACTTCCACGTTCATCTGAAATGAAAAAGGTGATTTCCTTGCCTTATTTGCTATAATATTGTATTTTCTTGCCTTAAAAACTCTGGGGACATTTTGTCTCAAAGGCAACAAACCCCACCAAACCCTAGAGAGATTATTAGAAAAGAAGGAAAAAGCCTGAGGATTAAAAAGAAAATATTTTTTTATATAATCCTGGTATTTTTGGAGATAGATTTAAGTATCTGAAGCTCCTTTAAAGGACTTTGTATTCCTCAGCAGCTTTTCCAGAGAGTCACTTGCCTCTACAGAAACTTCATTAACACTGCAAGAATTTTTGGCAATTCTGCTGCTCATAAAGTAACTTTTAAATTTACTACACACCATTAAATTCACTCAGAGCCCCATTTATAGGTGTTTAAATAAGTTCAACTCTCTTATTCCTAGAGATCCACTCTTCTTGTGGACTGTGGGAAATAATTTATTTTCCAGACCTTGCCCCAAGGTTGTCTTTAAAAGGGAGGTTTTTAGTGAGGGGGAAGATTGCTTGTGGGAGATTATGAGAGGTTTATAATTGTTTTTCTCTTTTTAATGAACTGTTGGGCGACTTTTGCTGGTGTACAGAGCAAAAAAAAAAAGTCCAGGGAGGAAATGAATCAGTTCTTTTAAAAACATTTTAATAGCAGAAGTAGAACAATTTTTGGAGCTGATAAGGCTTTGTACTTCCATTGGCAGCTTTCATCCATGGGATCCAGTGGTTTGAAACTATTAAAAGCCTGGATGGTTTGGGTTGGGAGGGAATTTAAAGCCCATCCATTTCCAACCCTGACACCTTCCACTATCCCAGGGTGCTCCACGCTGGCCGTGGACACTTCCAGGGATGGGGAATCCACAACTTCCCTGGCAAACCAGAGCCCTCAGAGGAAAGAATGCCAAACAACAATATTTATAAGGTTATTTCTATGGCTTCATTTCACATTTAGATGTGATTTTATACACAGGATAAATCCCAGATTACAGATTTTTTTTTTCCAATTTTGAAATAATTTGAATTATTCAAAATCATTTTGGTTTTAAAAACTGAGTTGTGTGGAGGGACTTTAAAGCCCATCCAGTGCCATGGGCAGGGACACCTTCCACTATCCCAGGTTTCTCCAAACCTGTGGTGGTTTTGTATGGGAGTTATTTACAGAAGTGATACAAATTTTTTAATTACTGAAAAGCTGTATACACTTCTGTGAAAAACACGTGTGAAAGATGAAAGAAACTTGAGAACAATAAACTGACAGAAATTTTAGGTTTTGTTTCTTTACATTGTCATTAAGAAAGAAAAGGTTGTAGGGGGAGGAAAAGCATCCTAAAGCTTTTGTTTTGATTCTTATTACTTTTTTTTTTCCTGTTAATAAATGTCTCTTTATCGCCTTTGAGACTTTTAAGGCTGCTTTGCCTTTCTCCTAGTCCTACCTCCCAGCAGGAAACAGGTGAGTACATCCTAGTGAGTGCACTGGTGATTAGCCAACACTGAACCCAGCACACTCATTAGCGGGGAAATCTCAAATTAACAAACCAAAACTGTCCTAGTTGAGAAGGTCACAACACAAAGCAACACTCTCCATTTTCAGAAGGCTCCCAACTGTTTTCATTCTGGCATGCATGCTTTTTATACATTCTTACAAAACTCATAAATTTACACTTATTGATCACGAGAGACAAACAAAGTGCTCATTGGAACAGGCAGCTGCACTTTCTCTTATTTCTCCTTCTTTCTTTCTTGGTTTCCGTGTCAACGACCTTGGCAGGAAATTCTTTCAGGGGTAAATGGATCCTCTTATCAAACATGGATCCTCTTATCAAACATGGATCCTCTTATCAAACTTCTCTCTGGCCCACAGAAGTCCTCGTAAAACCTCTTCCACACAAAACCACGACAAAAACCCAATCCAGCCAGGCCTGGGCCACTCCCAGGGATGGAAAATGAGAATGGAAATGTTCCTTCCCGCTTGTGTTCAGAATATTTATACTGAGGATTGTCTTTCCCACCCCAGGTTCCAGAAATCAGCTCTTCCCAGAGGAAAAGTCGTCCCCGGGCAAAGGAACTCCTGCGCGCTCTCGGACTTCGTCCTTCGGTGACCTCTTGGACCCTTCTGCCAAAAACTATCCCAGAGACCTCCTGGAAATGCTGATTGCACCCCCAGGCTCTGTGGTAAGGAGCAGTTCCTGTCACCTTAGAAACCAGGAGCTGCAGTCAAACCTTTTCCAATTTTCAGGGAAAAAATGTTCTCTGTTCCATTCTGATTTCTAGAATATTTCCCAGTTCTCCTGAATCGTGGAATGGTTTGGGTTGGAAGGGACCTTAAAGATCATCATGTGCCAACCCTGCCATGGGCAGGGACACCTTCTGGGATTCCTGTTGTGCACATTCCCAAAAAAAAGGTGAAGGAGCTGAGATGGGAAGTTTTGGAGCTGAGGGATTTGAAGGAATAAATAATCCCAAGAAGGTGACAATTTAAGGGGAGGACACTCAGCCCTTCAAGAGCACCTAAAAATATCTCTGGGTTTATTTTGGTTCTTTTTAAGTGACCTGACGGAACACAAAAAGTGGGAATTTAAAGCCAACAACCACAAAATCTTCCCAAGAGAGGAAGGAAAAACTCCTCCAGCTGCAAAATTCCAGGGCTTGGGACAGTTCCAGTGGAAGTGGGGTTGTACCTCTGGAATTCCTGTTGTGTTCCCAAATTTCCAAAAGAAGAATTCCCAAAAGAAGGTGAAGAAGCTGAGATGGGAAGTTTTGGAGCTGAGGGATTTAGGACAGGAGCTGTCTCTCCCACCAGGGCTCTGGGTTGGATCAGTTTGGGATTCAGGCACCAAAAAGGATTTAATTTTCCCCATAAATACTCACCCCTGACACGGCAATGAAAACAACGGAGAGAAATCCAAATCCCAGGATCTGCTCCCTGGTTTTCCCCTCCCGATGTGGCTGAGTCTCTGTTTGTGTCCTCAGCTTGGCTGGGGTGGAATCCTGGAATGGTTTGGGTGGGAAGGGACCTTGACCTCCTCCAGTTCCACCCTCTGGACACTTCCCACTATCCCAGGCTGCTCCAAGCCCTGGCCTTGGACACTTGCAGGGATCCAGGAACGGCCACAGCTTCTCTGGGAATTCCACTCCAGGGCCTCCCCAGCCTCACCGGGAAGAATTCCTTCCCAGTATTCCATCCAACCCTTCCCTCTTTCAGCTGAAGGCCAGTCCCCCTTGCCCTGTCACTCCATTCCCTTGGGACTGAGGCAGCTAAACTCAGAGAAGAGCACAAATCATATTTTCTGCTCATCTTTACTCCAGAATAAACCCATGAATGATTTCATCCATTTGTGTACTGGGGTGAGGAGCGGAATTTCATCTCTCAGTCCTACACAACGACGTGGAATTGTCCTGTTTTGTGGGAATATCTGGATGCAGTTCGCAGGCGCACGAGGACTCCTTATCGACACCATCCCACAGCAGTGCAAAACTCATCCAGCCAAGCCCTTCCCAGTTTTATTCCAGTGATAACTGCCAGGCATCAAATTTAATCCCATTTTTCACCTGCTTTTGCTTTTTTTAATCAACAAAACGCTTGGATTTCAAACAACCTCTGGAGACTCTCTCCTTTTTTTCCCTTTTCTCCCAGGACGTTCTCTCCATGGCTGCTGCTCCTTTTACAGGACAACAGCAGGAAAAAGAGGAAAAGAGAAAAGAAAGCTGTAAAACCAGCTCCGTTCCAGGGAGGGATGGCTTGGCAGGCACCACAGTTCCCCTCTCTCCATGTATTTCTAATTCCTCTGGTGTTTAAAATCAGAGCTGGGGGTGGAGGAACAACCCCTGCCCCGCTTTTCCCAAGATTTAAAAATGGTGTGGAAGAAAGTTCTGGCTGAGAAACAAACAGGGAAACTCCCACCTTTCCATTTTCTGGAATGAAATTCCTTTTTTTTGAGTGCAAAGTTCCCAAACTGCCAGGAGTGCTGTTCATTTTCATCCAAAGCTTCGCTGGTTCAAGGTGAGGGAGAAGCCAAAATATTTCCTTTGTGTCACTCTGCCATCACTCCTACCCCAACAATTTCTATTTTTTTCACTTTTATATTCAAAGTTTACATTTTACATACAGTTTATGGTGGAGGAGGCCATCATTTACCTCAGGTTTAACTCACTTGGTGGCCACAAAACTCTTTTTTCTTATTATTCTCCTTTTCCAGCAATACCTTTGTATTTACTGTTATAAATATATATGTTTATAACAAATAAATTATATATATATTTATATATATATATGGAGAGTAAATATATATTGTAAATATTTATAATATACATATATATATGCTAAATAAATATATATATACCTTGTTATTTCATTCTGTTTTTCCCCACATGTGTCAACATTCATGGTGAAACCCGCATGCCTCTTAGACCAAATTAAATGGGAAAAATGGAAATATTCCTGCAGCCTTAAAGCCAAATTTTTCAGCTGTTACATTTGGGACTTAAATTATTTTGGCACCCAAATAATGTGCTGTCACCAGAGTAACCACGCTCCCCTCACTCCAAGGAGAACTGAAATAAAATATAAAAAATAAGAAGAGATTCATGTGAGTTTTCCATGAACAAAATAAGAATCTGATTCCTTGCAGCCTCCTCCCTTGTGATCATGCCAGCCCTGCCCTTGTTTTCTCTGGCTGTAATTAATTATAAAAGGCAAGAACAGGAGGTTCTGTACCTGTAATCCACCCAGGGCTTAAAAAAAAAAGGGTCAGAATTCTATATTTAACAGAATAAAATGAAATTCAAACCAAGCTCAGTGGGCATCTGAGCAGAGTAAAAGTATTTACTCAGGATAAATAATGAAGTAATTCACAATTGTGATGTGAATATTTTATTTATAATTGTTTTATTTTTATTTTTTGAGCAGTTTGACTGTGCTCTGTCTCTGCCCATGCCATTAAATTGATAACTATCAGTGGTATCAGCTGATACCAAAGCAGGATTTAATAAGGTTCCTCTGGAATTTACTTTTTTTTCAGCTCACCGTGGTGCTGGGTTTGTCTGACCTGGCAAATTACATTGTGCCTCAGCACACAGTAATTAATGGTAATTAACACACCCTCCAAACTCCTCATTTCCCAGCTCTGCTGAGATCTCGCTGTAAAAAAATTCATTGGAATTCACTCAAATTTGCTCCAGGAAATCCCTTCTTCCTTGGAAATTAAGGTTGGAAAGACCTCCAAGATCATGATTGCCACTCAATCCTCATTTTTTCACTTTTTTCCAGCTTTTTTTTCACTTTTTTCTAACTTTTTTTTCACTTTTTTCCAACACTTCCAGGCTCGCTGACTCCACCACAGCCCTGAGCAGCTGTTCCAGTTCTTGACAGATTTTTTTCCATGAAGGAATTTTTCCCTAAAAAATTCCCCCTGCCCTCTCTTGTCAGGGAATTGTGGAAATTATTTGACTCCCGTGAGCAAATTAGGCTTCACCAGAGATCAAAACCCACATCATTCCAAGCCAAAAATATTTTAGATTTCTTATTTATGTGGATCCAGCACCTCATTAATCCTAATCCAACCACGGGATATTTAAACACAAACCCCCTGGAATCTTAGCAGGAGAAAGGAGGATCCAAAACATTGAAATCACCACAAATAATTTTAAATTGCTGTTTAAAATTGGTCTTTTTTTTTCCTTTTTTTTTTCTTTCCCAGGAAGAAGCCTCTCTCCAAAGACGTTTCTCTGCAGCACGTCAGGTGCTTCTTTTCCACAGGTAACCTGGAATAATTCCAATTTAATTCCTTGCAATCAACTCCAAAACGCCTTTTTAGGGTTCCTTCCCCACTTTTTAAGGTTTCTTCCCCACTTTTTAGGGTTTCCTCCCCATCCCTCTGAGGGATGAGTGAGCAGGAACTGTCAGGGGTTGCAAATGTCATAGTGAAATCTCATTTTTTTTCAATCCAGTCCTCCAAATAAATCACAACCCCCCTGGTTTTTGATTTGGGAGTGCAGCTGAAAATCTCACAGCCACAAGGAGCTGGTCTAAAACGATGAAATTATCACAAGTTTCTCTGAGAGAAGGAAAAAGGAGCATTTTTTTGGCAGCTCACAGTCCCTGAGGTGACTTTTTTAGCCCTGATAATTAGTGTTGGAAGGTCAACACAAGGTTTTTTTTCTGCAGTGGATATCTCTGTTTAAATAAGATTTCTTAAAGCAGATTCCACATCTCAATTTTAATTTTTTTTTTTACTATTTTTAATAGAGTGTATCCCGACTGCCTTTCTTCCTCTTCTTCCTCCACAAATGGGTTAAAAACTCTAGAAATCTCAATAAATCTTCTTTGATTGATTGATCTTTTGTGGCTCTCCTGCCTTCCCCCTGGTGGAAACCTTCCTAATCCAAATTCTTTTCCTGCCTGCCATGGAAAAAAAAAATCACAGTGGTGGAATTTAAAGCAGCAGAAGGAACAGAAAAGTTCAGCTCATTCCAGCTCCACCTTCCAGATGTGCTGGTGTGTGGGTTATTCCAGTGGCAGAGTCTGGAGAATCAGTCTAAAAAGAAAAAGAATGAAAATTATAAAAACCTCCAGAATTAATTTGTCTCTAAAAAGCTAATGCTTCAAGCTTATAGGCAGATGCATTTTGCAAATCTTTACTGAAATAAAAGCTTTTTTAAGTAGTTGATTCATCCATTTTCGATTATTTTGAAATGAGGGAAAAATTAAAAAAAAGGAAATCAGTGTTTTCTTTTGCTGGAGGTTTGGGGTTTGATTTGCAGCATAAATTCCTCATCTCAGTTTGCTTTAGTTATTGATTTTTTTGTTTTGTTTTTTTTTTTTACTCCCTTTATTTCACTATTTTCACTCCTGGGCAGCTGATTTTGGAGTTAAGCTGTGGGGCAGGTGAGAGAAAATCCTGTCAGCCCCAATCAGCATTTCCTGAGGAAATCTGGCCCTGAGGGACAGGTGGGAATGGGAGGCAAGAGCAGACCAACCCCAATCCCTGCAGGAGCCGTGTCCAGAGGGGCCACCAACAAGAATGCCATAAAATACTTGGGATTCTGAATGCTGGAATGCAGGAATTAGCAGAAAAGCTGGAATCAGGCAGCCCAGCCAAGTGTTTGCTGCCTGGATGTGCTTTGGAGTGTGTTTGTTTGAATTAAATTAAGGATTAAATCAAGAATTAAATCAGAATTAAATCAAGACTTAAATCAGAATGAAATCAAGAGTTAAATCAGAATTAAATCAAGACTTAATTCAGAATTAAATCAAGAGTTAAATCAGAATTAAATCAAGAGTTGAGTCAAGAATTAAATCAATTAATTCAGAATTAAATCAGCTTTTAAACACCACACCAGAGAGGTTTCACCTTGGAAAACTCCCCTAGGATTTGCTGGATTTTTCTCTGGATGTGGAATTATGGAACCACCCCTGGAAGTGTCCAAGGCCAGGCTGGAGAGGGTTTGGAAAAACCTGGGATAGGGGAAGGTGTCCCTGCCCATGGGATTTTTAAGGTCCCTTCCCACCCAAATGGATCCGTGGGACTGATGAAGAGAATAAAATTGATTAAGGCTGATTAATTTTAAATTTTTATTTATTTAAATTTTTATTTTATTTGAATATATTTTTTATTTGGGGAAATAACAGAAAACCTTGCTCTCAGGGCTTTGCAGGAAACCTGAAGCGACCTAAACCAAGTATTTTACAAGGATTATAATTTCAATAGCCCAAGTTCATGAATTATACCGGTAAAAGATTCTGTGTATTTTTAGCACATGGAAATACCAATTTGATCAGCTAAAATTTTCCACAGTGGAGGATTTTTTTTTTCAGCTGTTGGACCAGATTTTATCTGTATCAATGTTCTGAGCAGTGTTTTATTTAGGATTTTATTTAGGATTTTTTATTGAGGATTTGGGCCTGATTCCTCTGGTTGAAAAGTGCTATCAGTGCAAAGCACATTTATTTATATATATATATATATATATATATATATATATTTTTTTTTTTTTTTTTTTTTTTTTTTTTTAATCCAGACATTTTTCCTATCATGAAATGAAAAAAAAAAAAAAAAATTCAGTAATTTTAGTATTTCATCAGTGGCAGTGCTGGCTCACCCAGCAGAAATACCTGCCTGTGACCAGAACTGGTAGAGGCCAGAGAACCCTATTCCAATTAAAAATAAATCAAAATCCTAGGAAAAATATCTAAAACTGCTGCCAAAAATAGCAGTAAAGTTCCTCAAGCACTGAAAACTTTGACTTTCTGTGGCGTCAGTAAATATTAAAAGATGAATCTCCTCATTGCACATTTTTAATTTCAACAGAAATATATTGCTCAGTTTTCCTGAGCCTGGCAGAAAATTTGAGGTGGTGTCACACAAGAATCCAACTTATTTTATTTATGGCAACCCTGCAGGCTTATCTGCATAAATTTGGGTCTTTAAATCCAAATTATTCTTTGCCTCTGGCTGTGTGCAGGTGTAATTAAAGTCATTTGGATGTCTCATTGCCAGGCAGCGTTTGGTGCTTTGCTCTGACTGATTTCAGTGGTTGGTTGTGTGTTTTTAATTCATTTCATTTTGCAGAATCACAGATTTAGAGCATCGTTAAGGTGGGAAAAAACCTCTAAAAACCTCTTAGCTCAGCATTTCATTAAGGGCTTCTCTCATTTTGCTGCTCCTCTTGGGTTTCAGCTTGGAAATGAAGTGGTGTCCACACAAATTTGCCAGAACTGCTGGTTTTTAGTTGTTCTAAAACAAATCCCTCACTTTGGGAGCTATCCCACAAGGAGTGGGATTAACCTCACCCCACTTGGGCTGTGCTAAATAATTTTTTTATAAAAAATCTCAATTTCTGATTAACCTCACCCCACTTGGGCTGTGCTAAATAATTTTTTTAAAAAAAATCTCAATTTCTGATTAACCTCACCCCACTTGGGCTGTGCTAAATAATTTAAAAAAATAAATCTCTACTTCTCTCTGAGCAAGTTGCCCTCTCCTGCTTTGTGTTCCTTGTTTGACAAGAGCTTTATTTTTGGGTCATTTCAGGGATTTGGATCCTGAATCCGGGTGCTCCCATCAGCAGCTCCCCAAACCAGTCCCACCTCTGTCCTCAGATGCCAGGGGCGGCCTCCAGGAGCAGAACTTGCCCCGGGCTACCCCAGAGAGCAGGTGAGCTCTTTTTGGGGTGGGATGAAGGTCGATTTAAACCATCACCATCCTGATTAAACTTGTGGGGCTGCAGCATCAAACCAGCCTGGGACAGGTAGGAATGGCTTCACTTTACCCACAGGAAGGGATTTTCAAGAGCTTTCTTTGTAGGAGATACTTGAAGGGAAAAAGGTGCTGAGAGAAACTTGGTGCAGGTGTGGAAAACCAGAATTGGAGTGAGAAATGTGGTTTAAAAACCAGAGTTATTCTGCTGTACGTGATCAGCACAGTTCCTGCTGAGTGGCATTTGGGAGAGATCCTGAGCTTGAAATCCTTCAAGAATTGAACCAAAAACATCTTGAAATTGGTGGTCCTGAGATTGCACCAGGTGCTGAGCTCCGAGGTGTCTTTACCTCTCTCTGAGCAAGAGTGGATCTTTCTCTGGATATGGAATTATGGAACCTCCCTGGAAGTGCCCAAGGCCAGCTTGGAGAGGATTCAGCAAGAGAGTGCTGGGTGGCATTTGGGAGAGATCCCAAGCTTGAAATCCTTCAAGAATTGAACCAAACAAATCCTGAAATTGGTGGTCCTGAAACTACACCAGGTGCTGAACCCCGAGGTGCCTTTACCTCCCTCCCTTAGCCTTGTGTCTGGAGAATTCTCTGCCCCTGGGTGAGGAGCGCCCTCATTTGTGTATTGATGTGTTCCACCCGGGGGCACCTCCTGTGTCACCTGAATGGGGGGGACATTCCTGTGTCACTTGAAGGAGAGGGACACCTCCCGTGCCATTTGAAGGGGGGTGACACCTCCCGTGCCATTTGAAGGGAGGGTGACACCTCCTGTGCCATTTGAAGGAGGGTGACACCTCCTGTGCCTTTTGAAGGGGGGTGACACCTCCCGTGCCATTTGAAGGGGGGGTGACACCTCCTGTGCCATTTGAAGGAGGGTGACACCTCCCGTGCCATTTGAAGGGAGGGTGACACCTCCCGTGCCATTTGAAGGAGGGTGACACCTCCCGTGCCATTTGAAGGGGGGGTGACACCTCCCGTGCCATTTGAAGGGAGGGTGACACCTCCTGTGCCATTTGAAGGGAGGGTGACACCTCATGTGCCATTTGAAGGAGGGTGACACCTCATGTGCCATTTGAAGGTGGTGACACCTCCCGTGCCATTTGAAGGGGGGGTGACACCTCCCGTGCCATTTGAAGAGGGGTGACACCTCCCGTGCCATTTGAAGGGGGGGTGACACCTCCCGTGCCATTTGAAGGGGGGGTGACACCTCCCGTGCCATTTGAAGGGAGGGTGACACCTCCTGTGCCATTTGAAGGGAGGGTGACACCTCATGTGCCATTTGAAGGAGGGTGACACCTCCCGTGCCATTTGAAGGGGGGGGTGACACCTCCCGTGCCATTTGAAGGAGGGTGACACCTCCCGTGCCATTTGAAGGAGGGTGACACCTCCCGTGCCATTTGAAGGGGGGGTGACACCTCCCGTGCCATTTGAAGGGAGGGTGACACCTCCTGTGCCATTTGAAGGGAGGGTGACACCTCGTGTGCCTTTTGAAGGAGGGTGACACCTCCCGTGCCATTTGAAGGGGGGTGACACCTCCTGTGCCATTTGAAGGGAGGGTGACACCTCCCGTGCCATTTGAAGGGAGGGTGACACCTCATGTGCCATTTGAAGGGAGGGTGACACCTCCCGTGCCATTTGAAGGGAGGGTGACACCTTGTGTGCCTTTTGAAGGAGGGTGACACCTCCCGTGCCATTTGAAGGGAGGGTGACACCTCCCGTGCCATTTGAAGGAGGGTGACACCTCCCGTGCCATTTGAAGGGAGGGTGACACCTCGTGTGCCTTTTGAAGGAGGGTGACACCTCCCGTGCCATTTGAAGGGGGGGTGACACCTCCCGTGCCTTTTGAAGGGGGGTGACACCTCCCGTGCCTTTTGAAGGGGGGGTGACACCTCGTGTGCCCCTTGAACGGGGGTGACACTTACTGTGTCACTTGAAGGAAGGTGACACCTCCTGTGCCATTTGAAGGAGGATGACACCTCATGTGCCATTTGAAGAGGGGTGACACCTCCTGTGCCATGTGAAGGGAGGTGACACCTCGTGTGCCATTTGAAGAGGGGTGACCTCCTGTGTCATTTGAAGGGAGGTGACACTTCCTGTGTCACTTGAAGTGAGGTGTCCCTTGAAGAAGAGGGACACCTCCTGTGTGACTTGAAGGGGGTGACACTCCCTGTGTCACTTGAAGGGGGGGGGGGGACACCTCCTTTGTAACATGAATGGGGGTGACACCTCCCATGCCATTTGAGGGGGGGGGGTGACACCTCGTGTGCCCCTTGAAGGGAGGTGACATCTCCTGTGTCACATGAAGGGGGGTGACACCTCCTGTGCCATTTGAAGGGAGGTGACACTTCCTGTGTTATTTCGAGGTGACACCTCCCATCCCACTTGAATGAGGTGTCACCTCCCGTGCCACATGAAGTGGGGTGTCACCTCTTGTGCCACTTGAAGGAGAGGGACACCTTCTGTCCCATTTGAAGGGAGGTGTCACCTCCTGTGCCACTTGAAGGAGAGGGACACCTCCCGTGCCACATGAAGTGGGGTGTCACCTCCTGTGCCACTTGAAGGAGAGGGACACCTCTTGTGCCACTTGAATGGGGTGTCACCTCCTGTGCCTTTTGAAGGGGGGTGTCACCTCCCGTGCCATGTGAAGCTTGCAGAGAGGAGAAGATGGGAAGAGGAACCATCCTCACCATTTTTAGACCTCCAGCTCCCGGTGAGCTCCGTTTCCTTGGCATTGTCCCTTCCTCTGCTGCTCCCGTTCCAGCAGGAGATCTGAGCTCTGCCTCTGACCAGGACACTCCATTTTTTCCTGGATAATCCCATTTTTCCCCCCTCTCTGTCGTCACCTCGTGCCCACATGGGACACCCAGCACGGCCAGGCCGGATCCCGCTCCCACACCTGGAATTAGGGCTGTGCCTTCAGCCAGGCTCTTTGGAACGACCCCAAAGCTCGTCTGACAGCTGGAATTCAGAGCCCTGGGGCTGCTGGCAAACTGGAATTTCATGGAATTCTGGAATGGTTTGGGTTGGAAAGACCTTAAAGATCATCAAGTTCCATGGGCAGGGACGCCTTCCCCTATCCCAGGCTGCTCCAAACCCTCTCCAGCCTGGCCTTGGACACTTCCAGGGGTGGCTCCATAATTCCATATCCAGGGAAAGATCCAGTAAATCCTAGGGGAGTTTTCCAAGGTGAAGCCTCTCTCTGGTGAGGCTTTAAAACTTGATTTAATTCTTGATCTAATCCTTAATTTAATTCAAACAAACACACTCCAAAGCACATCCAGGCAGCAAACACTTGGCTGGGCTGCCTGATTCCAGCTTTTCTGCTAATTCCTGCATTCCAGCATTCAGAATCCCAAGTATTTTATGGCATTCTTGTTGGTGGCCCCTCTGGACACGGCTCCTGCAGGGATTGGGGTTGGTCTGCTCTTGCCTCCCATCCAGGATTCCTGCAGAGCTCTCAGCACAAAGTTCTCTGGTATTTCCCTGAGTAATTTGAAATTAATCGGGTTTAATCAATTTTATTCTCTTCATCTGTTCCCCAGAATGGTTTGGGTGGGAAGGGGCCTCAAAAATCCCATGGGCAGGGACACCTTCCCCTATCCCAGGTTTTTCCAAACCCTCTCCAGCCTGGCCTTGGACACTTCCAGGGGATCCAGGAGAATTCTCTGGGAATTCCATCCCAGCCCCTCCCCACCCTCCCAGGGAGGAACTGGATCAGGGGCTCAATCCCAGGGTTGATTCCTGGTTCTCCTCCCATCCTTTAAACCAAGGCACCTTTGCTGCTGGATCTAAACCCACTGTCCCTTGGATTTCCACCAACATGTTCTCTCACCATTAAATCACCATCAAATAACAATCACAGTGAATAATAATCACGTGGAAATATTATTTCCTTTTTAATTATTATTTCATTATTTGTTACTACTTCATTTTTATTATTACTATTTCATTATTTATTATTATAATAATAAAAATAAAATTATAATAATAATCACATTAAATAACAATCACATTAAATAATAATAAAAAATAAAATGATAATAATAATCACATTAAATAACAATCACATTAAATAACAAGGTGTTTTCCACATGAGAAAGGCTCACCATCTTCAGAGATTTCAACTCGTTCCCTTCACCTTGAAGCAGAATTCTGAGCTAACCCTGCTAAGAAAACCCCTCAGAATTCCCTTTATATCCCAGCCCCCTCCCCGGATGTGAGGTACCAACGTTAATTACGAGCACCTAATTAACACCCTGGCAAAAGGCTGGATCTGGAGGCTCTGCAGATCCATTTATCCCAAGAATTTGTGCTGAGGGAGCTGCTGAGAGGAAGTGGGTGTGGAATTCTGCATCATCTCCTCTCAGCAAGAGGAAAGACCTGGAAATGTGAAGATGGAAAAGTCTGGCCCTTGGCAGATGGGAGAAAAATCTGAATTTCCAGCCCAGCACGTCGGGGTTGTTGTGACTCGAGCAGTGTTTGCATTTATCGCTCTCAACGACAGAGTGGAGGAACAACTGCGAGGGGAGGGGGAAAAAGCAAATTGCTCATCTGAGTCATTTCCTAGGCCTTGCAGCAAAATTGTGATGGAAAAATGGAGAATTTAGGAAAAAAAAATGCTGATTGATTAAAATCCTCTTGTATAGAGGACTGAGAAAAATTCCCCATTTCTGAAATATTCTGGTCCAGCCCTGTAGTGGTTTTTTTAAAAAAAAATATTGAAGTGGTTTAATATTTTTTTTTCTTCTTCTTTCTCTCCAATTTTATGCTTCCAACTCTTGGGATGGAATAAGGAGCAAACTAAAAAAAGCCATCAAGGGGTAAGAACGTGGATGTGTTGAGCTCCAGATGCATCTGGAAGGAAATGACATTTAATGACATTTTCCAGCATCAGGGATTATCCAATCATAGAATTATTAAGGCTGGATAACACCTCTGAGATTACCAAATCCAACCCCTTTTTTTTTTTTTTTTTTACATTATTTTTCCAATTTTTATTTTTAAAAAAATAAAACCTTCAGCTTTGTGGGAAGAGCATCATCATTCCTCAGGTCATTAACACTCCTCGGAATCGAGTCCTGCCGTTGTTCTGTTGCTTCTGCTCTACAATTAAAATTAATTTAATTCAATTTATTCAAGTAAAAATTCCAGGTTTTGGTTGGACATCTTCCCTCTGATCTGCAGTTTTCAGCAGGACAATTCCTAATTTCACTGCTAAGACCACAGCTCCCCATGCTAATTCATTTTCATGGGTCTTCAACCCATGATAATTTATTTTTCCTGATTCCACACCAGTTTCCAGGGATTTTGGGGTTCTCCCACAGATGGAAGTGTGGATTTTTTTGGCTTGAGCTTCCATTTGTTTTCACTTCCAGGTTTAACCAATTTATCCCTGCACAGCAGAGTCTTTTAGGGCAAAATATCCTACAACTGTCCTTAAAAGTACATGATAAATTCTTTAGAGTCCTGTCTGCTGTATTTCACTGCTCACTTTTCCCAGCAAACTCTATTTTATTTTATTTCATTTTATTTTATTTTATTTTTTAATTTTACTTTATTTTACTCTATCTTATTTTATTTTATTGTTGTTTTTATTTTACTTTATTTTATTGGTGTTTTATTTTATTTTATTGTTGTTTTTATTATTTTATTTTGTTTTGGTTTATTTTATTTTTCATTTCTTTTCCATGTAGCTAAATGGGAAATTTTACTAAAGGGAAAACTAAAAGTTGGCTGCTTCACCTCTAATAATTCTCTGTACTGAGCTTTTCAGGGCAGGACTAAATTCACATTATCCAAACTCATTTATAGGGAAAAAGCAGGAAGGAGCGGGAGGTTTTATTCCTTCTAAACACCATGGACATCTCCATTCCTTTCATGGGATAAAATGTTCATTTTCCAGGATAAAATGTTCCTTTCAGAGGATAAAATGTTCCTTTTCTAGGATAAAATATTTCTTTACTGGGACAAAATATTTATTTTCCAGGATAAAATATTCCTTTCACCGGATAAAATGTTCATTTTCTCGGAAAAAAATGTTTCTTTCACAGGATAAAATATTTCTTTTCCAGGATAAAATGTTCCTTTTTCCAGGATAAAATGTTCCTTTTTCAAGGATAAAATGTTCATTTTCCAGGATAAAATGTTACTTTTCCAGGATAAAATGTTCCTTTTTCAAGGATAAAATATTCCTTCCCCTTGAAGGCACTGACAGAATTCTTTAAGGCTTCCTCAGTACCTCTGGTAGCAAAGAATTCCCCATTTCTCATGGAATTTCCACATTTTTACCCCACCATTCCTGATCCCTCCCTCCTGCTGTGTGGATTTATGGAGCCACCACTGAAATATTTTTTCCCCTGGAATCCCAGCATTCCCACAAGCCCAAATGCTCCTTGCAGGAAGGACAGGGTGGAATTATTTTGGATTTCTGCACCATGGATGAGGTCAGGGTGGATGATCTTTGAAATCCCTGCCGGATTGATAAATCCATAAATCCATAAATCCTAAATCTCTGAGCTGCCCCAGACCAGAGACATTCTGGAATGTCTGAAGCAGTGCCAGAGAAATCCTCGATCAATCAAAACACAATCCATAAACATAAAAAACCTTTTTTTTTTAATATAAAAAAGATAAATAAAAAACTTATTTTAAAAAAATTCACAATTCCAAACTTCCCCAAACAACTACCATTCAGAAAAACCACAAAAAAACCTATTTTTTTCCTTATTAAAAAAAAATAATCCCCATAACATTAACAAAAAAGCTATTCTAAGGCCTTTTCCTTGCTTTCCTTGGAGTAAATGGATGAGATCTGGATGGGAATGGGAAGCTTTTATCAGAGGAAGCTCCAGCAGGGTCTGAGCACGCAGATTTTGGCTCCGGATTTTCTGCAGAGAGGGAATTTGGATTTTTTTCTGCAGGAGATACAACAACTCAGAGGTGCTCCTCGAAGTTCTTGTTCTCCCTGGGGTTTACAGGAACCTTTTGAAGGAATTTTTTTTATTATTATTATTTACTTGGAATTCTTCCCTGCAGTGCTGCTCCAGAGGTTTGGGCATTCCAATCCAGGGAGCTCCAATCCTGATCTGCTGCCGGACCTCTTTATTGCTCCTGATTAATTAAATCAAGAAACAAAAATTGAGAGTTGTGGGCGTTGCCTTTGCAATCTCCCGAAGCTCTGAGCGGATTGGGATCAGGTTTTGTGGGATTGGAAGTGCTGGGGTGTGGGGCTGCAACATCAGTACCTCTGCAGACACGATGAATTTCCTTTTTCCCTCCTCTTTTAAAGCCGGAATCTTTTCTCCCCACAGCTCCAGGGAATTTGGGCGTGTCAGGGCACACGTTTCTGTCCCACCTGATGCAGCTCCTGCCGGAGTGGACCAAGTTCCCTGGACCAAGCTTCCCATCCCTCAGAGGCACCTCCCTGGAGAAGCCAGAGGGGCTGGAAAAGGAGTGGGCATCTCAAAAGGTCAGAGTGATATCCATGGAATCACAAAACCAGGGAGGTTTGGGTTGGGAGGGACCTTAAAAATCATGGGCAGGGACAATGTTCACCATCCCAGATTGCTCCAAGCCCCACCCAAAGCTGGACACTTCCAGAATTCCAAATATTAAAAAAAAAAAAAAAAAAACCAAAAAAAACCAGTGACTGCTTAGAGTGGATGAGGTTGAGATATTCCCCCATATTCCCCCAAAACCACTGGAAATCTGGGTTAAATTTTCACTTTTCATTGGAATAAATTCTCTTTTCTTCTCTAATTCCTGCAGAGGCTGAAGGGCGTGGTGAGGACCTCCTGAGGAAATCCAGCAAGGCCAAGCTGGGGTCTTCTGCTGTGCCCGGCTCCCGTTCCAAACCTGTCCTGCCTCCAATCCCACCTGGATGGAAAAGCACCAACCCCTGACGGCCACTCCCATCCCAGTTTCTGTCACATTGACTCTTTCTAACCCTGCTTTTCATCTCTTTCTCTTCAGAAGCTATCAAATATCATTGCCGAATCCATTTCTGATTAACTCTGCAACAAAAAAAAAAAAAAGGGTTATTTATTTATAACTTTATTAAAAAGCAATTTCTGTGTTTCCCAAAGCCAGAAATTATTTCCCTGGGCACTCTCGGCTGGGAAATGGCGGAGGTTTTTTCCAACCATGGAACTGTATCTTCCATTAATTTTATAGATTTAATTGAGGTGTGGAAGCACCAGGGCATCTGATAATATTGCCTGCATTGTAGGACTGGTGATTTAGAAGAGGGATTTTGTGAAATGTTCAGAGGGAAACTGGGAGTGAAAACCAGTTCAGAGTTGGGTTGTTTTTTTTTTTAAATAAAATGTGGTTGAGTCACAATTATTTGATTTGCAAGTGGATTTAAACAACCTAGCGAGGAGCCATCAGCAAAAATGAGAAGAATTACTGAGAGCCAGCTGAAGGAGTAGGAAGTGAGTGAAGATTTGGGTTTTCACAAGACAATAAAACTCCTGAATTTACATTTGTCCTGATTAATTTTTGTTCCCTTCTACTTCCAGAGCCTTTTGCCTCAGCAGGTTCCTCCTCAGAGCCCTTTCCCTGCACAGAAAATGGGATTTTGTCCCAGTTTGGAGCCATGGAAGAGCCAAGGGTTTTGTTGATTAAATTGGATGAATTGCACCAAGCAGCTCAGGGTGAGTAATTCAGATTCAGGGAGCCTCAAATTCCAAAGCTTTTTAGGAAGCACTTTTCCACGGAGCAGGGTCCTCAAGCTGAAGATCAGCAGATCTTCCAAGGCTCCAGATTTTCACCATGGATTTTGGCAGAACAAGAAGTGATTCCATAGCCCTGGGGCACAGGGAGCTCACAGCCAAAACTGCAAAATTTTGGGATTTTTTTTTTTCTTTGGCCAAGGCACTTCAGTGAGGTGAGTGCTGGACTGGACTGAAAAAACACCCAAAATCCTGCAGCAAACCATGGAATCATGGAATGGTTGGGTGGGAAGGGACCTTAAATCCCATCCAGTGTCCAGGGACACCTTCCCCTATCCCAGGCTGCTCCAGCCCCAGTGTCCAGCCTGGCCTTGGACATTCCAGGGATCCAGGGGCAGCCCCAGCTGCTCTGGCAATTCCAGCCCAGCCAGGAATTCCCAATTCCCAAGATCCCATCCAACCCTGCCCTCTGGCAGTGGAAGCCATTCCCTCAAACTCTGATTTGAGATTTTGAATCTTTTTTGGAGAACCTCAAACTCTGATTTGAGTTTTTTGGGAGAACCTCAAACTCTGATTTGAGATTTTGAGTTTTTTGGGAGAACCTCAAACTCTGATTTGAGATTTTGAGTTTTTTTGGAGAACCTCAAATTCTGATGGTTTGAGGATTTGAGCCTTTTTGCAGAACGTAAAATTTTGATGGTTTAAGAATTTCAGTCATTTTGGAGAACCTCAATTTCTCATGGTTTGAGATTTTGAGTCTTTTTGGAGAATCTTAAATTATGATTTGAGATTTTGAATCTTTTTGGAGAACCTCAGATTCTGATGAAGATTTGAGTCTTGTCTGGGACCCCAAACCTGGACAGTTGTGAGGATTTCAGTTTTGCTCTGAGACTCAAATCCCAAATTTCCTCCTCCCCAACTGCTCCAGGCTCCCATTGGTGCTGGATTTAGGGAAAACTTGGATCTGATGGTGGGGTCTTCTCCAGAACCCCACCCAGCCAGGCTGAGTCTTTCCCATTTTCTCTCATATTAGAGAAAAATGGTGAGTTTTTACTTAGATTGGATATTCATGGAAAATTTCTTGGTGGAAAGGGTTGGGACAGGGCAGTGGAGTCCCCATCCCTGGGGGATTCCAAAGCCCAGTGCCACAGTGGATGTGGCACTTGGGGACATTCATTAGTGGTGGCCTTGGCACTGCTGGGATTGGTTGGATGATCTTAGAGGGCTTTTCCAATTGGTTGGATGATCTTAGAGGGCTTTTCCAACCTAAACAATTCCATGGTACCATTAATTTTCCAGCCACCAGCAAAGCACAAAATGAGACACAAACCCAGCAGCCTTTGAAGAGGAAACAGATTTATTTCACTTTAAAAAAACCAACCCAAACCCCACCCTAAACCCAACCAGCCACCCCAAAAGCGGTCGGGCTCCTTCCCTTTTCCAGCCTCTGCTAAAAAATAGGTGCTCTGATCTCTACACAAACATTAAAACCGAACTAATCAGCAGCCCCAGCCTGGAGGGGGGGCCTGGGTTTAATTAATTTTGGCTAACAAGGCCCTTCTGCCGGGACCTTTCCTCCTCTGTTCTCCAGCAGGAAGGGAATTGCTGCCACTCCTGCGACTCCATTATTATTCCAAACACACTGATCACGCCGGGAAGTTAAAAAAATTTAACTTTTTTAAAAGTTAATTAAAAAAAGCAATGAACAGCAACAAACAACCCACAGTTGATGTGCTGGGAGTGAAAAGCACATGGTAAAAAAAAAACAGGAGTGCCCAAATCCCCCAAATATTCCCACATCCCACGGGAATTGGGGACAACATGCAAGGTCCTGGAGAGCAAGAGTGACCCAGAGGATGCACAGAATGTTACACCTGGGAGCAGCTCCGTGCCAGCTCTGCTCAGTCCCTGGATCCTACAATGCCTGGATCCTACAATCCCTGGATAAAACAGTCCCTGGATAAAACAATCCCTGGATCCAACAATCCCTGGATAAACACCCACTGGCCTTGAGTTACAGTTCCGGCGTTTCCCCCGCCGTGTGTGATCTCTGAAGAACCTCACCAGTTACTCCCTGTTCCCAAAATCCGTCATCTCGAATTTCTGTTGGCTTCCCCACCTCCCCAATCCCAGCTGAAGCTCCGTGTGAAGAGCCTGGAAGATGAAAATCAGGGATAAAGGTTTTGCCTCTCTCTGGGTCCTTCCAGGAGCCACCACAAACAGCTGGAACAACACCTGACCTACACCAGGTCAGCCTCCCTATCTACGAAATCCCTGGAAAAATCCCATGGCGCTTGAAATTCAGCTTTTTCAGGCTCAGGAAAAATGGAAACTGGGGAAAAAAAAAACCTTCAGGACGTCGGGATGGAGCTGCAGGTCCTGGCAGCACCTCGCTGGCTCTGCATGGGATGGAATTCCCTTTTCCCACACCAGGATTTGGGGTTGGGGCTAAACCAGTGCTCCCAGCACAGCATGGAGTCTTTCCCTTTTCCCACTCTGCCTCCCAGCAAGGAAGAGGCCACGGAAAGCTGGGAAGGGGATTATCCCAGACAGCTGATAAAAATCAGCAGTAAAAATAGAGGGAAGAAGTTTTGGAAAGGTGACCTTGGCTCAGGGAATGCCTGGGAGGGAGGTGCTGCCTTTCCATCACTTTGGGATTTTTTTTTCCTATCGTTTTTCCTTTGCTATTAAACCCCCTTCATCCCTCCTGGATGCCTCAACTGTCCCAGCTGAGCAGGGCCAGCAGCACCACCATGGGAACAAGGTGCTGCTCCAGGAAAACTGCAGGGAAGCTCCAGGAAAACCAGCCAGGGGTGACACTGAGGGACAGGGAGGCTGTGCCGAGCTGGCACAAAAGCCATGAGGAAGCTGATCCCAAGGGATGGAAGGAGAACTGGGAAAGGAAACCCAGCCCTCTCAGGATCCACTGGGCAGACTGGAAGCTCCAGCTGGGGCTGTATCCCACATCCTCCCAGCACAGGGATCAGGGATTCCCACTGGAATGGGGCTTAGCCATCAGCTCCAGACACTGGGACAATTAAAGGATGGCACCAAACTGGCTCAGGGTCCAGCTGATCCAAGGCAACGGCATGGAAGCTGGGCTCCCAACAAAGCCCTGGATCAGCTTCTCCTTAAAAAGGGCTATTCCAATGGGGGGGGGGAAAAAAGGGGGAGGAAAAATTGGAAGCAAAAGGGGTCACATAAAAAAATGCCAACTCGCAAAAAATACCCGGATTGTTTCTCCATGATCCTTTCCCAAGTTCCCAGCGGAGGATCCCCGTTCTCCCAGGAGCTTGGCACAGCCAACACCTCCCCTGTTATAAAAACACCCCCCGGGGTAGGGGCTCCCTGCTGCTCTGCTCTGGAAAACAACAAAAAGGTCCCTGCGGAAAATCCCTGGATTCACTCCTCCTTGGGCCTGCTGCTCCTCCGGCAGCGCGCCAGGAGGGGCCCGAGGCTGTTCCACACCTCGGTGTACATCAGGGTGCCCACGAAGACAAAGGCAGTGCCCAGCCAGTGCCAGCCCGTGAAGGGGTTCTGGAAGTAGAGGATGGAGAAGATGAGGCTGACGAACTTGCGGAGCGTCACCACCAGGGTGACCGTGAGGGACGTGCACTCCGTGGTCAGGATGAAGACGCCGCGGATGCAGACGTACCTGGGAGCAGGAGGTAAGGGACAGCAGGGATGGAGACTGGGGATTCCCTTTGGGAATGGGCAGCCTGCTGTGGATGGGGGAAATTCCCTCCTGGGATCAGACGGGTTGGAACAGGACGCATCAAACTCAGGGACATCCCAAATCTCCCAGTTTCCCCGCTGTGCTGGCAAATTGTGACAATCCCTGCCACAGAGCCAAGGGAAGCTCCAAACTCCTCCATTACCATGGAGCAGAAGTCCCAGAATCCCAGAACAAACCAGGCTGGAGAAGACCTTTGAGATCAAGTCCAACCTAAAAAACAAAAGTTACCTTTCCCTGTATTTTTGGAGTTACACCACCAGCAGCTCCCGAGAGCAGGGAAGACTCCAAGGATTTACCTCCTCCTGGGAGCAGGAGGTTAGGGATAGCAGGGATGCAGACTGGGGATTCCCTTTGGGAATGGGAAGGAGCAGGGACATAGGCAGCCTGGTGTGGATGGGGGAAATTCCCTCTTGGGATCAGCTGGGTTGGAACAGGACACTACAAACTCAGGGACATCCCAAGTCTCAGATTCCCCTATTGGAGCAGCCAGGACTGAGTTGGACAACGGAAGCTCCAAACTCCTCCATTTCCGTGGAGCAGAAGTCCCGGAATCCCAGAACAAACCAGGCTGGAGAAGACCTTTGAGATCATCGAGTCCAACCTAAAAAACAGAACTTCCCTTTGCCCGTATTTTTGGAGTTACACCACCAGCAGCTCCTGAGGGCAGGGAAGCCTCCAAGGATTTTGGAAGCCAGCCCCAATCCCGCTGTGCCATCCCATAAAGGAGTGGGACCACGGATAAAGGATACTGGGTGATGACGTTCATGAGGAGGTAGAACCACATGATTGGCAGGGTCAGGCCGATCACCGGCACCTGGAACAGCTCTGCAGGGAGAAAGGATGGGATGAGGTCACTGCTGGAGGGGCCTCTCTCCTTGCCAGGACTAACCATGATCCTGCAGCCTTACACAGCCCTTCTGCTTGCAATTCCAGAGGGAAGAGTGGAAAATTAGGAAAAATATTAGGAGAAGAGCTCTGTCTTGCTCTCCTGGGTTAGAGCTCTCGTGCTGGAGGAATCCACTCTGTTCCCACAGCAAATCCTGAGGAACACCAGCAAAAAAAATCCCAGCAGGTCCATGTTTACATCCCTTATTGAGAATTACGTTCTGGTACTCCTATTCCTGAGCTACCACGTTCCTTTTCCCAGGGATCACTCTTGGATGTGGCTGCTGTGTGGGAATTAGTAAGAAACTTGGGCTTTAATCATGGAATTATGGAATGGTTCCTTAAATTCCATCCCCTGCCATAGGCAGGGACACTTCCCTCTGTCCCAGGCTGCTCCAAGCCCCAGTGTCCAGCCTGTCTTTGGACACTGCCAGGGATTCAGGGCAGACCCAGTTGCTCTGGCAATTCCAGCCCAGCCAGGAATTCCTTCCTGCCAATTCCTCAAAATTCAAAAGGCTTGGAACACCCCAAGAGGCCAGCATGCACAACTGCAGGAAGGGAACTTCCCAGAGGATTATCCAGAGGACAGGAAGGCCCAGGAGCACAGATCCCTCAGCACAGCACTCACCAGACTGGTTGAAGAGCACGGCGTGCTGGTAAATGTTGGGAGCCAAGAGCAGGAATCCAGGGAGTGGCAACGCGTGCTGGGGGGAGAAACAAACCCATGGTGGGATCAGGGGATGGGAATCCACACCAAATCCCTGCTGGAAAGCAGCTGGATCTGAGCAGGCTCCTCGCTGCTCCATCCTGGCAGTGTGGGATCCTTTTTGTGCCCAGTCCAGGAGTGGAAGGG
Organism: Anomalospiza imberbis; assembly: GCF_031753505.1. Taxonomy (NCBI): domain Eukaryota; kingdom Metazoa; phylum Chordata; class Aves; order Passeriformes; family Viduidae; genus Anomalospiza; species Anomalospiza imberbis. The sequence goes on along the minus strand of NC_089685.1, from coordinate 1,674,237 downwards.
ACCTTGGAGCAGGGAGAGCCTCAGGGACTCACGTTGTAGAACAGGGCTTCCTTGGAGTGCTTCCCAAATTTCTTGTACAGTGTCTCCTGGAAAATCCCCATCCTGGCAGACATCAGCAGGGCAAAGGTGAGAGCAGCAATACCTGGAAGGGAAGCACAGCCCTGCAGCTTCAACTCACCAAATTTGGCTTTCAGGGGAAAAAAAAATCCGAACAAACTGCCCAGACTTGGTAAGAAAACTGATAACGATTCTGGGGTTTGATTCCAGATCTCCAAGAGATCCCTTAAAAATACCAGGGATGCAGTTTGTGCCACTACTGATAACCATCAATCCCAGATTTCCCAAAGAGCCAGGGTGGAGGTAGAAAACCACACTTTAAAGCCTCCTCCATGAAATCTTGTGCTGAAGGAACACCTGGAGCATCCCCAGCCCCTCTTCCTCTCTACTCCAGGCAGGGCTGGTTTCGCCAAGAGAATTCCAAGAATGCTGCCAGTATCCCAGAAATGTGAGCCTCACATACCCAGCAACCACCAGAGGAAAGCCTGGGGTCCATCCTCTTCATTTAAGCTGGAGTCAGATGCCTGAAGGGAGACACAAGAGTCACCAAGAGCCATCAGGCCCCTGCAGCAGCCACAGGCTTCCCACCCTGCTCCAGGGAATGCAGAGATTCCAGCAAAAAAATGGCAGAGTCTGATCAAATCAGGATTTTTCCTGAAAGGAAGGGCCTGGTTTGATGAGACTGAACTCTTTTAACCAGAAAAATAATCAGTGTAGCTTTTCAAGCTCCCAAAGCCAGCCCAATCCCAGGTTCCTGTGTCCCTATCCCATTCCTAGATTCCTGTGTCCCCATCCCATTCCCATGTTCTTGAATCCCCAACCCATTCCCAGGTTCTTCTGTCTCCATTCCAATCCCAGGTTCCTGTGTCCCCATCCCATTCCTGGGTTCCTGTATCCCCATCCCATTCCCACATTCCTGTGCTCCCATCCCACTCCCAGGTTCCTGTGCCCCCATCCCATTCCTGAGTTGCTGTGTCCCCATTCCCGGGTTCCTGTGCCCCCATCCCATTCCCAGGTTCCTGTGTCCCCATTCCCGGGTTCTTGTATCCCCAGCCCATTCCCAGGTTCCTCTTCTCCCATCCCATTCCCAGGTTGCTGTGTCCCCATTCCCGGGTTCCTGTGCTCCCATCCCATTCCCAGGTTCCTGTGTCCCCTTCCCAGGTTCCTGTGCTCCCATCCCATTCCCAGGTTCCTGTGTCCCCTTCCCAGGTTCCTGTGCCCCCATCCCATTCCCAGGTTCCTGTGTCCCGATTCCCAGGTTCCTGTGCTCCCATCCCATTCCCAGGTTCCTGTGCCCCCATCCCATTCCCAGGTTCCTGTGTCCCCATTCCCAGGTTCCTGTGCCCCCATCCCATTCCCAGGTTCCTGTGTCCCCATTCCCAGGTTCCTGTGTCCCCATTCCATTCCCAGGTTCCTGTGCCCCCATTCCATTCCCAGGTTCCTGTGCCCCCATCCCATTCCCAGGTTCCTGTGCCCCCATCCCATTCCCAGGTTCCTGTGTCCCCATTCCATTCCCAGGTTCCTGTGCTCCCATCCCATTCCCGGGTTCCTGTGTCCCCATTCCCAGAGATGACTGTGTAGGAAGGAATAAGAGCTCTTGCCAAGCTCGTCAGGAGCTAAAACCAGACCTAAAACCAGGCTTGTGGTCAAGAAATTGAGGAAATCAGGCTGAGGGCACAACTCCAGCTGGACTTGCCTCAGCTCTTTCCCTGTGCTTCAGGGAAAATCAGATTTAGTCACCTTTGCCACAACTGTCAGCTCTACCCCAAATTCCAGCCCTGCTGGGAGTTGATGTGGATTAACACAGAGCCAAGGCTGCAGAGCCCAGTCCTTCCTCAGCCATTCCGAGGGTAAAAAGCTCTGAAATGATGGGGAATTTGGAGCTTTGACAGCTCCCTTTCATTTCCAACCTCTCCGAGCTGGATTAAGTGCAGCCAATTTTCACTTGGCCGCCGCTTTGTGCCATTTTTTTGTCATCAGCTGACAGGGTCAGGCCATGGGTGCTGACTCCGACCGTGTTCCACATGGATTTGCTTCCCTCCCTCCTGCTCTCCAAGCACTGGCACTTTATTTAAGGGTCAGGCTGGATGACAACAGGAAAAATCCAGCCTGAAAGGCAACAATCTCTTGTGGGATGGAAAGAGGGAAGATTTCTGATGGCTTTTTGTTGAGGATTCACCTGCTCCTGCCGGCCACACAAGGCAAGAAAAAGCAGCTTCCTTCTGTTACCTCTGAGGCCAAAGAAAAGAGGTTTATTCCCAGCAAAAAGCAGCGTGAACAGGTGAAGAGACGGCTGTAATTAAATTAAATCCCACAGGAAAATAAAACCAGGAGGAAAAGCTTTTGGGGAGCAGATGTAGAGGTCGGAGACACCTCATGTCTCCATGAGAAATCAGGCAAAGGGAATTCCTGAGGTTCCTTGTGCCTTCCCATCCTTACCACTTGCTTTGCAGACATGAACGTGCAGGTGAAGATGCCCAGGGACACCAGGGCTATGGAGCTGTATTTTGACACGCTGTACCTGCACAGGGGACAAGGGACACGTCACCGACCCCGCCTGGCTCGTGTCCGTCCCCTGCTTCCCTGCATTCCTGCTCTAAATCTGGGAGAACGGGCACAGTGCCACTTCCTAACCCTGGGAGGGCCAGCTGACTCCAGCTCAGCACCTGAAGAAGCTTTTCTCCCCCCATTTATCCCAGTTTATCCCACAACTCCAGCCTTAACTCTGTGTAGGCACGGCTCAGCGTTATCAACGTGTCATCAGCGTGTTATTAACGTGTTATCAACGTGTTACCAGCGTGTTATCAGCACTGCTGGAGCCACAGTCCCCACCAGAAGGGAGGCACTGAGCTCCACCCCAGCCACAGCCAGTACAGAATCCCTCAGGAGCACTTCCAGAAGATCCAGGAGTGAACAGAGGCTGCGGCTGTGGAAAATCTCTTCCCAGCCCATAATTCCAGCCAAGACAGGAGGGAAGAGGTGGAAATGCAGAAGGAGCTACTCCAGCCTCTGTGCCATGCTCTCTGTCCCAGTTTCCCATCATTAAAATCAGAATATTTAACAGGAAAAGTGATGGCACAAGACACCCAGCAGGATTTAATCCACGGCAGAGCATTCCCTAAAGATAGGAAGTTTGTGATTTACCTTTTCTTCAGGATGATGATCCCTAGAGCCATGCTTGCTATGAGAGAACCCTGGGGGAAAAAAAAAAAACAGAAGGGAAAACCAAAACATGAGGTCAGCAGGCCAGAATTCCCCAGCTTGGGATGCTCATCCCAAAGGGACACTGCAAACTCAGTGTGGTGGATACCGGAACTCCCAGAGAAATGCCACGTTTGAAGCAGGAAAACTGACAGGGAGAAGGAACAGCTTCCTTGAGGTTGGATACTGGGAAAACTCCTGCCCTGAAAGGGTTGTTCAGCCCTGGAGTCCCCATCCCTGGAGGATTTCCAAGCCCTGTGGCACTTGGGACATGGAGCAGTGATGGCTTGGCAGTGGTGGGACTGGTTGGACTCCATGAGCTTAAAGTTCTTTTCCTGCCTCAATGATTCCATGAATTCCCTTCATCCAGGGAAAGGGGAGAAGGTGAGCTGGGTGCCTTGGGAATAAGGATACTGGGCTGGATCTCCTGGCCAGGAGACCTACCCTTTGTTTTTTTCAGTGTGTGACCAGAACGTGGCCAAATCCCACTGGTTTAACTGGAACCAGGAGCCCAGCTCCAGGGATTTGACTGCAGGAGCAGAACTACCCCTCACAGTTCATGTGGGACAGGTCTCCTTCAGCGTGGGCTGGTTTTGAACCTCTCCTGATTCCAGATATTCCACCCCCAGGACGTGCTGTGGGAAAAGAGCTCCCACCAGGAGATTTTGTTATTCCCAACAGCTGGGGCTCCATTTCCTTGGGGTTTAAGACATCTTTTAGTCTGGCACTCATCCACACTTAAGTGAAGATGCAGTTTAGTGGGTCTTTTTCCAAAGCAAAGACCTGTGCAGGTGGAATTGGGCCAAATCCCAAATCCACGCTCTCTGACCTGTGACATTCAAGACCAGAACATGAACCACTTGGTGGCAGGGAAAGCTGGATCCCTTTGGCCAACCAGAGTCTGGGATTGGCTTTGTCACTGCCATTTCCCCCTCAGCTCTGGAATTCCAAAGCCTGTCTGAGCCTGTTTCCCTGTCTATCCATTAAGCCGGAATTTAATGATCAACACCATAAAGTGAAACCTTTGGAGCTGAGCTTTGGAGCGAGGCTGCTCTCCCACCAGCTGGAATTCAGGATTTCCACAGGGGTTTGGTGCTCTCAGGACACACGGAGCAGGGATAGTTCCAGCAGAAATGGTGGAATGGGAGCCCGAGGAGGAGGAGGAGGAGGATGGGGCTCACCGAGCGGAAGATCATGTGCAGCGGCATCGCGATGTTCAGGTTCAGGGCGTAGTTATTGACCACGCTGACGGTGAAGAACATGGCCACCATGATGAAATAGTTCCTGAAACATGGAAAAATACCTGGGAGACATGCAGGAACCTCCCTGAGATGCTGAGAGACCCCTCAGGAATGATCGTGGGATGCACGGAGAGGTTTGGAGCAGAGGAGAGCTCCCGGGTCTGTCACCAAGCTCATCCCCAGTGGAGAAATGTGAAGTGAATTTGGGTGATTTTCCAGGAAAATTTTCCCTTCCCACTCCCACCACACCATATCCCAGAGATAAAAAGCTCTTGAAGCACAACAAACTCTTCCCTGTGCAAACCTCTGCCCTGTTCCTGTGACAGGGAAGGATCTGATGGCAATTTCCCATTAAAAACTCCTGGGGGAGTGGGGATTTTATCCTGCCTGACAGCTTCCCAATGTGGCTCTGCAGATGCTGCAGGATGGATGGGATTGCCACAGGATAAGTGGAAAATCCACTTTGTGAAAAGCTTTTTGGAGAGAAGAGAGATCCAGGCAATTCCTGCTTGGGAAAACCTTGGGATTGTACCTGATGGGGATGGCCGGGCGCTTCCTCCCGAAGTTGGCCTCGAAGATAAAACCTTCCACTGCAATAAACAGGAACTGGGAGAAGGTCACGATGTTCCCACATCCTGGGAACTGCCTGCAGGCAGGGAGAGACAAGCATCAGGGCCTTTCCACGGAGAACCAACACTGGGATCCAACAAAAAGAGGCAGCAGAGCAAGAATCCTATCCCTTTTCCCAGAAACCTATCCCTTTTCCCAGAAAGAGACCCACCCTGCAGAGGCTTTACTCAGGGTTTGTTCACCTGAGCTTGTGCAAACACCTGCAGGGTGTTTCCTCCAACATTTTCCTAGAGGAACTGGTCAGTCAGGTCAGGGAGTGAAAGAAAAAAATGCTGGATCTCCCTCTTTCCTGTGGGAAGCAGCTTTAGGAGGACTCTGTCCCTTCCTAAAAGCTGCTGTGTTTGTTAGAGGGCAGGTCATCTGAGGTAATCTGCCTTTCCAGGGGGAAAAGGCAGCTGGAAATTCAATATTCCTCATGCCTGCTGCAGGAGGGAAGTGCCAAGGTCAGGTCTGTGCTGGCAGAGTGTCCCCGGTTCAGATTTGCTCAGTTTCCTCTAAAAAAGCTTCAGCTCCCCTGGGATTTCTGGATGCCAAAAATAACTTTGGTTGCAGGTTCTAGCAGGGACCAAAACTCCTCACAGGAGGCCAAAAAAGTCCTGGCAGTAAATCCCACGTGACATCCACGGATCTTTTTAATGTGACAGCAACTGCACCAGGCTTCAAAATCCACACAATTCCGTCTGAGCTCAAGAGGGGCCCTCTTAGTCCCTTTTTGTCCCCCCTGGAGGGACCCAGGAGTGCAGAAATGCCACCACCTCTGAGCAAACCAAGTGTTTATCCTGTGGGAACAGGAATTCCACACCAGGGAATTCAAACAAACGCTCCCTGAGGAGCTCCCAGGGAGCAGGGAAGGATTTCCTGGGAAGCAGAAGCTCAGAGGAGGCTGTGACAAGGCAGAGAATGAGAAAGCGCATGGGAGATGGAAGGATTTATGGAATCTCTCCTTATTTTTTTTTTTCCTGGTGAAAGACAGAAACTGAGGCCAACCATTCCTGGGAGAGTCCTGCTCCTCATGGAACACGCTGTCCCTGGATGCAGTTTTGCAGGATTCAAGCTGGGAAATGCCCTGGAAAACAGGAATTTCCAAGCTGTCTCCTCCAAATTGTCCTCTGTCACCCCACAGAGCTCTGAGGAGCAGCAGCCACCCGTGGAATGCAGGGCTGACCAACAACACCTGGAAAAATCCCATTTTCCCTGCTTTTTCCAGGGATGGGCACCACCCTGAGCCACTTCATTATCCATAAAACTTCAGCTCCGAGTCCGAAAGGTTCAAAAGCTCCTGGGAGAAAGAGAAGAGACCTTGAAGCAGAGCCAGGAGCGCCAGGATTGCAAATCTTATCTCCAGCCTTATCTCCAAGCTTTCACCTCCAGAGGGGATCACAGGGAGCTGGAAACCTGGGATAACCCAAGGCTGAGCTTTGCCTCCTCCCAGATCACAGAGCCTTGGACATGACCCCATTTTATCAGCAGTGTTGGCACTCAGGGTTTTGTGCTTGCTGATAAGACACAGCTAAGAAAGGGCTCCTTCTTTGGCTCACAATCCTCACTCAGATCCACCTAAAAAAATGAGATAAACTTGGATCTGTCAACCCAAGATCTGCTTCAGCTGCAGACAACCAAAAAGAGTCCTCCCAGCAAGAAGTTTCCCTGCTCTCTCTCCAACTTCACCACATGGAAAGGGAGAAAATCTGATTTTTGGGCCTGATTTACGTCCCTTCCACAGCAATTCGAGCCCCTTAAATCAAGAAATTTGAGATTGCTTGTTCTGCCTCCACAGCCCAGCAGAAATATTTCTCTCCTCTCCTCTGCAGCCACTCTCCACACGTTTAAAGTCTTTTGTCTGCCCTCAGGTATTTCGAGACTAAACATTTCTCATTCCTTTGCTTTCCTCATAAATCCTAAGCAAATTTCTTCCCAATCACCTTTGCTACTCCTCACCAACCTGATCACTGCCTTTTCCTGGGATCCTGCTCCAGGACTTTGCTTGTTATTGGGAATATTCATCTGCAGGAGGAACTTTTCCTTCCAAAACACAACAAAATAATTGGTGTTATCCCAGTTTTGGGACTAAAGGTGAGCAGGGCAAGTAAAAGGCACAGAAATTGAGCTGCTAGAATTTTTAGGAAGGAAGGAATTTTTAAAGTGGATGAGAGGTGCTGCTTGAAAGAAGGTTTTGTGTGAAAAGCAGCTTTTCCTTGACGTCTGCAATTGGATTTCTGGAATTTGCTCCTCTGGGCTTCAGTCACCTTTGAATAATTCAGTCTTTGAACAGGGCCAAATGTTTTGGTTTAAGGTTTGCTTGGAGGAGACACGAGTGGCAAAAAAGCCAAATCCAAAGTTTTTTTTTGCTTCCAAAGGGTTCATTCCTCCTCTGTCACTGATGCTGCAACACAAGCCAGGCAGGAAAGGCAGAGGTTGGAGTAATCCCTGAGAGGAAAAACAGCTCCTCACACAAGCTCTCTTCTTCCAGGAGCTGCTTCTTGATTTATCCAGGGATTGTGGACCTGAATCCCATTTTGGAGCAAATATCCCAACTTCTGGATTTTGCAGTCCCCTATTCCTTTGATAATCTGGGATACTGATGGGCTGTGAGGGAGTAAGGGCTGTTTTTGGAATCTGGAGTGCACTGAGGGCTCAGGGGGTGCAGCCCCACGCTGACTCACTGGGATTTTACACACCAAACCAGTTCAGGCATCACTTTTTTCCCAGTCAGGCATTCCCAGCTTTCTGAGCAGCCCTGTCAGCCTTCCTCCATCAGGGTGAGGAAGGTGAGAGCCTCAGAATCATCAGGGTGAGTGAGGAAGGTGAGATCCCCAAAAACATCAGGGTGAGATCCCCAAAAACACAAGGGTGAGGAAGGTGAGATCCCCAAAACCACCAGGGTGAGGAAGGTGAGATCCCCAAAAACACCAGGGTGAGGAAGGTGAAATCCCCAAAAACATCAGGGTGAGGAAGGTGAAATCCCCAAAAACACCAGGGTGAGGAAGGCGAGATCCCCAAAAACATCAAGTGAGTGAGGAAGGTGAGATCCCCAAAAACACCAGGGTGAGGAAGGTGAGATCCCCAAAAACATCAGGATGAGGAAGGTGAAATCCCCAAAAACACCAGGATGAGGAAGATGAGATCCCCAAAAACACCAGGGTGAGGAAGGAAGGTGAGATCCCCAAAAACATCAGGGTGAGATCCCCAAAAACAGAAGGGTGAGGAAGGTGAAATCCCCAAAAACACCAGGATGAGGAAGATGAAATCCCCAAAAACACCAGGGTGAGGAAGAAGAGATCCCCAAAAATATCAAGTGAGTGAGGAAGGTGAGATCCCCAAAAATACCAGGGTGAGGAGGGTGAAATCCCCAAAAACATCAGCCTCCAATCTGGGAATTCAAGGGGACTCGGTGACTTTGCAGCGAGTGACGATTCCAGGCGGAAAGCATTCCAAGCTCCCAAGCTCGGATTTCCAGGTGGGAAACATTCCCCGCTGTCCCCAGGGGCAGCTCCTGTCTTGTCCCTGGGATTTCAGCGCTGCCCGCCCCGGGAGCTGGCACGGGGTGGGACGGCGACACCGCTGCTTGTGCCGCGGGCAGGGGACATCCGCGGGCCCGGACAGGTCACCGACACGGCCCACACCCAGGGGACAGCCCCAAAACACCCCCAAACCCCATCCAGCACGGACACAAGGCGATGATCCAGCTCTGGGCTCGTCCATGAGGGGCACCAAGGCCTGAGGGCTAAAACCCCCTCAGTGCCAGCCGCGGGTGCCCCCACGCCCCAAATCCCCCAAACCCACCCTGGCACTGCTGCTGCGTCCCCTCACACACCCTGAGGCCTCATCCCTCTCCCACTGGAATGGGCTCCCCTGACCCTTTATCCCCCCCACATCCTCTCCGCGGCCCCGCACCTGGCCAGCAGCTCCAGGAACACCACGTTGCTGCAGCAGCCGCCGAACACCAGCCCCACCGCCACGGCCGGGTGCATGGTGTCGCTCCGGGCAACGAGGCGGCGTCCCGGGCCGCGGCCGCATCCCGATCCCGGGACTCTGCTTCGCTCCCGGCCCCGGCCCCGCCGCCCCCGCTTCCTCCGGCCGCCGGTAGTTCGCTCCCCGCCCGCCGCGCCGCAGCCGCCGCGGGGACTACAACTCCCGGCAGGCTCCGCGCCGCCCCAGCGCGGCTCCCGGCGGGCGCCCGGCCGCGGGGCACGACGGGAGTTGTAGTTCTGCGTGGAATGGCGGCGCTGAGGCGGCGTCAGGAGGAGGCGCGGCTCCAGCGCTGTTTGTGCTGAGGAGCGGCCCGTAATTGACTTTTTGGGGTTATTTAGTGACCCCAAAACGTCAGTAGGGGGCAGTTCCTAAGGATTCTGCGCCTAAGAATTCTTTCGCTGTTCAAAGTAATAATTATTATTTGAAAGAGAGAGCTGGGGGTGCTCACCTGGAGAGGAGAGGGCTCCAGGGAGAGCTTCCAGCACATTCCAGGCCCTGAAGGGGCTCCAGGAGAGCTGCAGAGGGACTGGGGACAAGGCCTGCAGGGACAGGACACAGGGAATGGCTTCCACTGCCAGAGGGCAGGGATGGATGGGATCTTGGGAATGAGGAATTCCTGGCTGGGCTGGAATTGCCAGAGCAGCTGGGGCTGCCCCTGGATCCCTGGAATGTCCAAGGAAGGACTGGAGCACCCTGGATAGGGGAGGTGTCCCTGGAATGAGCTTTGAGGTCCCTTCCCACCCAAACTGGTCCGGGATTCTGGGATTTGGGACACTCAGGATCCATCCCCAGGGATCTTTATGGAAAATGGGGACAGAAAAGAGAGGAAAAGGGAAGGGAGACCCTTCATGGTTTCCTGAGATTCCAAGTGAAGCCCCTGAGTCCATGAATTTCTTGGAGAGGAGATGGATCCAATGTCAGGCTGGGAGAGCTGGGAATGTTCCCCTGGAGAGGAGAGGCTCCAGGGAGAGCTTCCAGCACATTCCAGCCCCTGAAGGGGCTCCAGGAGAGCTGCAGAGGGACTGGGGACAAGGCCTGCAGGGACAGGACACAGGGAATGGCTCCCACTGCCAGAGGGCAGGGATGGATGGGATCTTGGTGTGAAAAATGCGTATTTTGCGATTGGCTTTTCGCAAATATTAAATGGAGTGCTGTATGTGTTGTGTTATATTGATTAGAAGTGCTGTATTAACATTTTAATAGTACGGTAAATGTGGTTTTGTAGTTAAAATAGAACCTCTGTGTGTGGGTTTTTTTTTTTTACTAGCTCAAGAAAGGGATGAGATAATCAAGAAACTCTTCACACAGAGATAACAGCGGCAGGACACATAAAGAATTACAGCCTCCTTATCGGAAAATACAAACATTCTTCCACCTTCTCTCCGTCTTTATGGAACCACCAGGATTAAGGGGAAGAAGTTGACAAAAACCAGAAAAATTCTTAATTTGCAAGGAATTTATGCATCACGTAGGAGATGTATGAATATGCACCGGGCTGTTGCTTTTAAGGGTTATTCCTTTGTCCACAAGGCGTGGTTTTGGCAGCTCAGTGCCCAAAAACAGCCGGACATCCGTAATTCTTTGCTTTTTATTGTCTTGCGATTGTCCTAACTCTAAATTTTTATTACTCTAATTGTATTATTATTTTAATAACTATTTTATTATTATTAAACTTTTAAAAATTCTAAAACCAAGTGATTGGCGCTTTTCACATTGGGAATGAGGAATTCCTGGCTGGGCTGGAATTGCCAGAGCAGCCGGGCTGCCCCTGGATCCCTGGAATGTCCAAGGCCAGGCTGGATGTGGCTTGGGATATTGGGAGGTGTCCTTGGACACTGGAGGGTCTTTAAGGTCCCTTCCCACCCAAAACATTTCCACAATTCCATCTCGGGTGGAATTTCCAGTTCGAAGGTTTTTTGGAATCCCTTCAAAATCCTCTGTCAAACCCCCTGTGATCAGTAGAAACCACATGGACTCAAGAGTGGGAATTCCATCCTTCAGATTTGTTTTCAATCCGTTTTTGATCTGAATGAGACCCTAATCTCTTTTTTCACCTTTGAATTCCACAGGTGTGAAATGCCATCAACAAATCCCAAATGAGTCCGTGAATGAAGCGCTGCTTTTTTCTAACTTCCAGCACCTCCAGGAATGTGAATGAAACCTTGGCAGCTCCTCTGCTGCTCAAAGCTGCTCGAGACAGGATGAAACTGCCAGGATTTCCTTTTTTTTTTTTTCTTTTTTTTTTTCTTTTCTTTTTCTTTTTTTTTTTTTCCTCACTTTGAGACTTTTTGGGCTCTCTGACTCCAAACTGGAGATCCCAAAGTTTCAAATTCTTACCTGGGGGCTGGAAACGGAGATTGGTTGGAGCTCAGGACTTGAAAACCTGGAAACTGAAGCAACAAGAGCCGGAAATTTTTGGATATCTCGAGGGTTTTGCCTGCAGATAGAAACCCTTACGTCTCTTGAGGAAGTCATACCAAAATCTGGGCACTTGGAGCCTCCTATATGACATTTCCAGGTATTTTGGCTTGGATGTTCTGACAGGAAATAATTCTTTGGGGGTTCTCTGAGAGCCTGGAAACCCAAAGGTTTTGCTGAGCTCTTGCTCTGTATTTAACTGAAGTTCATTATGCCCACACCTGACTAAATAATTTGGTGTTTTCTGATCTCTCTTTGGGTAGAAACCCTCCAAGTGACTTCCTTGATCTTCCATCAAGCCCTTTTAAAATGCTTTCTTTTCAAATAAAAATCACCTTGGCTCATTAGCAGCAAACAAAGCTGATTTCTCTTCTTTCCTGGCACTTTTTTAATATTTCCAGAGGATAATTTCTGCTTCCATCTCCTCAGCTTTGCACAGGTCAGGATAATGGGTTTTTTTCTGCTCCCTTCACTAATCAGCTCTTGCTACTTTTGGCCTTTTAATTTTGCTTTCTTGGAGCTTCAGAGGAAGGTTTTGGGGAGGAATTGAGGTGGTTTTGCTGCCACAAAAATGCAGCACCTTGGCTCTAAACTGCATTAAAGTCACACAACAAATCAGGCTTTTTTAAGTGCTCCAGTGTGAAAATAACCCCAAAATGTCAGCTCGGGAAGCTTTTGGAGTTTTTTTTGGCCCTTTCCTCCCATCCTGTCCCTTATTCCTCGGGAGAAGAGCCTGACTCCCACCTTGCTCCATCTTCCTCTCAGGGAGTTGTGGAGAGAGATTTAATAATAAAATTCACTGCCATTAAAATTAAAATTAAATTCATTCATAACTCAGTTCACATCAATTCTGTGACATCCAAATAAATGACTAAATTATGTTAGAACAAAGACAAATTAATATTAATAAATAAATATATGTATATAAAAGTAATTTAAGAATCAGTTCACCTTCACTGGTACGAATCTGTGACGCTCCAAGGTTTTGGGATGAGCCCTGACAGCAGTTTGAGATCCTGACTTCTGGAATTAAGGGAAAACCCAGAATTGTGGTCTCTTGGGATGTTGGGTGAAGGATCAAGAATCCTTCAACTGTGCCCAAGAACCACAATTTGAGTGATCAGTAAGAAAATGAGAGCAGGGAATTCAGAATCCCAGATTTTTTTAGTAGTCTGCCACTTTTCCCAGCCTTGATTCCACAAAGAATCAATTTTTGGTTTTTCCTTTGGGTGCAAACCCAGGGATAAGGGAAACCAGACAGAGCTGCTTTGTCCTGTGTGAAAAATTCTCATTTTATCTCCAGGAAATCATTTTTAAGCCTGTTAAATGGGGCAAAATGTGATAAAACACCAGGAAATTTGACTTTGTGACACAGAGAGGTTGTGGAAATTCCATCCCTGGAAGAGGCATCTGGAATGACCTGGATTTTCTGTTTTCCCTCTCTGATTTTAGGAGCGGAGAGAAGATGAATCCTGATGATTTATGGGTTTGGAGCACCTTGAAGATTCCCAGTGTGGGAGGCTGATCCTGGGTTTTAGTGGGATTTAAAAACTCAATAAACAGCATGGAAAAGATGCACTCAAACATCTCAAAATTATTTTCCTGAAACCCCAGCAAGGTGAGATCCCTTACCTGGCTCCTCTCCTTCCCACTCCCATTCTTGAATCCCATCCTGCTGCTTTTCCCGGGGAAAGATGAAGAATTCCTTGTGGGATTGGCTGTGCAGACAAGGCTGGACCTCTCCTCATTCCCTGGACCTGCATTCCCTTCAGGATAAAAATGAGATTTGGAACCCGTTGGGAAACGATACTTAGGGTGAACTTGTATGGGGGTTTATTCCCTGGATTTCATCCCAAATTTCTGGGAAGTGAAGGGAGGGCAAGAGGGAAGAGCACCCTGGATTTTAGTGGGATAACAGCCAGCTGTGGGATTTGGAATGCTGAGTTGAATTCTTTTTTTAGGGATTTCTACCCTCAGCTCTTCAGCAGCTTGTTATTAATTCCATTTTTTAGTGGGTTTAGCTGGGGAGACTCTCCCACAACATTCCCAGAGAAGCTGTGGCCGCTCCTGGATCCCTGCAAGCGTCCAAGGCCAGGGCTTGGAGCAGCCTGGGATAGTGGGAAGTGTCCAGAGGGTGGAACTGGAGGAGGTCAAGGTCCCTTCCCACCCAAACCATTCCAGGATTCCACCCCAGCCAAGCTGAGGACACAAACAGAGACTCAGCCACATCGGGAGGGGAAAACCAGGGAGCAGATCCTCGGATTTGGATTTCTCCCCGTTGTTTTCATTGCCCTGGCAGGGGTGAGTATTTATGGGGAAAAATTAAATCCTTTTTGGTGCCTGAATCCCAAACTGATCCAACCCAGAGACAGCTCCTGTCCTAAATCCCTCAGCTCCAAAACTTCCCATCTCAGCTCCTTCACCTTCTTTTGGAAATTTGGGAACACAACAGGAATTCCAGAGGTACAACCCCACTTCCACTGGAACTGTCCCAAGCCCTGGAATTTTGCAGCTGGAGGAGTTTTTCCTTCCTCTCTTGGGAAGATTTTGTGGTTGTTGGCTTTAAATTCCCACTTTTTGTGTTCCGTCAGGTCACTTAAAAAGAACCAAAATAAACCCAGAGATATTTTTAGGTGCTCTTGAAGGGCTGAGTGTCCTCCCCTTAAATTGTCACCTTCTTGGGATTATTTATTCCATCCAAAATTTCCAGCTCCCCCAGCTCTTCCTGCTGCTCCCTCCTCAGCCGAGAGGCATATTCCCCAGAGATTCTTTTCCCCAGGAATTCCAGTTATTTTCTAAAATGTGTCTCATTTTTGGAGCTTTCCTCAGCTCAGCATTCCAGAAATTATTCCTGTTTCTCTGGATGGAGTGGAGAAATTCCTGTTATCCCCAAGCATTTAATTTTTCATGAGATCCAGGACATTTTTTTTTTCACTCCTGGATTTTTCCCTGAGTTTTTCCCTTGATCCAAAGTTCCAGGCTCTTTTCTTTTCATCAATTTTAAAATTCCCCCCATTTTTTTTTCCTTTTATTTTCCTCTGCCAAGTTGGTTTTTTTTTGGGGGGGGGGATGAATTCCAAATTTTTCTTGCTGCTCCAACTGCCTGTGTGTGTTGGAACTTGTCAAAAATAGTAAAGCCTAAAACCTGCAAGCATATTTTGGGGGAAAATTTGAAATAACTCTTCTTTTGTTTTATTTTGGGTTTTTTTTGCATTTTTTTGTTTTAAACCCTCTCCCCCTTCCTCCTCCTCATTCCTTAAGGCTGTTAAATTTGACATCCCTGTAAATGAGCTGGAAAAACTCCAAACTGAAATTCTTTTCCCTTTGGAAAACCTCCCTGAATCAGATTTGTCTCTCCATGCTTTAGGCAAGTGACTTTCCAGAGGTGATTGATGGGAATCTTTTCCATTAAAATTCCCTAAAAACGTGCAAGGAGGAGGAAAAGCGATTTTTATAATTTTTTTACTGTTTTTTTTTTCTTTTCCTTGTCTAGAAAGTGAATCAAAGCCATCTATATCCAAACATGTTTGGATTTGGAATTTTTGCCTTCAGTGGGATCCAAGGAAACCATCCCAAAAATGTTTTTCTCTGTGCTTTGTGGTTTTTTTTCTTTACATTTTTCTCCAATGTTTTCTGCTTTTGCCTCCCACGTTTTGCAATTCAAGCTCTTTCCAACCTCATGGAACCAAACTTTGGTTTCAGTTCACTGCAAGATGTGGAGGATTTGGAAAATTTGGGAATTCGAGCTCTTCCCGACCTGAGTGCCATGTCCAGGAATTCCTTGGACCGTTTCCTTTCCCTTTTCCATTTTCCCTTTTCCCTTGGGGCCAGCAGACCCTCACACCCTCATTCTAAAACACCTCTAATTAATCTAAATTGACCTTCCTTTCATTGAAGACCACTACTCTTTGTCCTACCACAAATTTGTTCCCTTTTTTTCTTTTTTTTTTACAGGCCCTGGAATCTTCACCTGAAACAGATAGCAAGGGAAGAAAATTCAATTTATGCTCTTGCTGGAATTCTCAATTACCTGGAATTTTTCCCTGAATTCCCTTCTACAGGTGGGGAAATCTCAAGGACCACCACATCTAGACAGGGGTGGCCTCCTGAAGGTCATAAATCCTGGGAAAGGAGCTGGGAATGGGTAGCTCCATGTTTAACCCCTCAGCTGCCAGCACAGCCCCTCCCTCCTCTCATTATTTCCCTAAAATGAGGAATTTGAGATTTATTTCTGGTGATAGTGGGAGTTTAGGGTGGGTTATGGATGTTATCCCTGTTTCCCTCGGTCTTTTATTCCCTCTTCAATTGTCCATAAATTACTCCAGTTTTCCATAAATTACTCCATTTTTTCATCAGTTACTCCGGTTGTCCATAAATTACTCCAGTTTTTTATAAATTACACCATTTTTCCATAAATTACTACATTTTTACATAATTTACTCCAGTTGTCCATAAACTATTCAATTTTTTTTCATAAATTACTCTAGTTGTCCATAAATTACTCCATTTTTACATGAATTACTCCATTTTTAAATAAATTGCTCCATTTTCCCATAAATTATTCCACTTGTCCATAAATTACTCAATTTTTAAATAAATTACTCAATTTTCCCATAAATTACTCAGTTTTCCCATAAATTATACTCCTTGTCCATAAATTACCTTTTCCCCCTTGACTCCCAGGGTTTCCCTGCAGCTCAGCCTCAAGGGAATCCCATTTTTATGTGGATTTTCCAGGTTTTCCCAGCCCCCACAGGCACTCCAGGTGGCACTGTCAGTGCTTTGGTGTTGTTTTGGATCTCGCCACGATGCACAGGCAGCATTCCCAAGCAGTTCTCCCAGATTTTAAAAACCCAAATCACGGAATCATGGGATGATTTCGGTTGGAAAAGACCTCACGGATCATCGAGTCCAATCCTAAATATCCTAAACCACGTTGTCAAGTGTTACATCCAAGTTGTTTTTGTGGACACTTCCAAGGATGGAGACTCCACCATTTCCCTGGAAAATCTGTCCCAATTCCTGACCATACAGTGAAGGAATTTTTCCTAAAATCCAACCTGAACCTCCTCTGGCACAACTTGAGGCCTTTTCTCCTCATCCCATCACAAGATTCCTGGGAGAACAAGCCCAACCCAAAACTTCCTTCCAGGGAATTTTGGGATTTTCCCTTGTGCAAGAATTGAGTGGCAACAAATGAAACCAAGGATTGAGGTTGGAAACCAAGGAGAGGAGATAAAAAGTGGGATTAAAAACCTGTGGAAATCATCGCCACAGGACTTGGAGAAGGTTAAAAAAAAATCAGTGGTTAAAAAATTTAAAGATTCCCAGAAGTTCCTACAGGGTGGTGAATGGAAACACATTCCAAGGTGCATCCAGGAAATCCCTGGATTATGGAAGGATGGAGCTTCTCCAGGTGCTTTTCCTGCTCTTCCCTCGAGGGAACAAACCCCGACCTCCTCCCGTGCCTTTCCCTCATCCCTCGCTCCCAACATCTGCTGCTCTTGCAGGAATATTTCCCTGGCACCAGCTGCAGCTCCCTGGCAGCATGAGAGGCAGCAGGGTTGACTCCCAGCTCCTTGATTTTTCCCAGAATCTGCAGGATTTCCAGTGTGTCCCGGAGTGCTCAGCTCCCTTTCCATCTCTGGTGAGGCTTCAGAGGATGAAGCATCTCAAAAAGGCTGAATTTTGGATGCTCCCCTTTTGTCTCCCGTGGAGCAGGTGAGTGAAAAATGGGGAAAATCTCTGGAAAAACGGGAGGAAAACTCTGTTGTAGTCCCTGCCCTCCAAAGTGAGGACACGAGATAAGGTTGGGATTCTGAGTCTGGTTGGAATTGTGCAAAAAAAAAAAAAAAAAATACTGCAAAGGAGGGAAAATGAGATTTATTCTTTTCTTGTTACTGGGGTTTTTATACTGTGACCTTCTCATGAATTTCCAGGCTGGCAAATCTGACTTGGAGCAAAAAATATCTGGAAAGGGACAAAAAAAAAAAAAAAAGAGAAGAGATCTGTGAGGTTTTTAAATATTCCTTGGGACACTTGGATTCAGGAGAGTGATGAAAATTTAGGGATAATTTGCCTCCCTCCTTGCATTAAATCAAATCCTGCAGCTTAATATTTACAGGGAAGATAAAAATGTGAAGTGGAGGCTTAAAATCTCATCCATAGGAGTGGCTCTGGTTATTTTTAGGGATCGCTGGCTGGTTTTTCCATTGGATGAATCAGAATTCCAAGCTGGCAGCAGCTGGGGTCCTGTGCCGTGGCTGGGGTGGGTGATTGTCACCATGAGGGGACAGTTTTGTGTCCCCCACTTTTATCCTTCTCCAGTTATTTTTATTCCAAAGAAACAGGCTCAGCCTGATGTTGTTCCATGGCAGAAATGGGATTTTATCCCTCTGTTTTCCATCTAATTCCCCGTGGAACAGCCACAGATTTAATCCCATGGAAAAACAAAATCCAAACCCCAGGAAGGGCTGGGGGCAGAGGCCACCCTTTGCAGGCAAGAAAGCAAAAAATTGTTTCTTTTATTTTATTCCCATTATTCTTTTCCCTTTCCAATTATTTTAATCCTGGCAATATTAATATTATTTAATACTATGAATATCCTAACAGTATTAATATTATTAATACCCTGGAAATAATGATATTATTATTAATACCCAGACAATATTAATATTATTTCTTTAGGGACAGACTGGAGGTGGCACTCAGTGCTCCGGGCTGGTGACAAGGGGGGGATTGGGCACAGCTTGGACTTGGTGATCTTGGAGGGCTTTTCTAACCTAAATAATTCTGGAATTCTGTGGAATGTGATCCAGAGGATCCTTCCAGAGCTCTGGGAAACTTGCCAGGGGAAGGGGAGATTTTTGGTGTTCGTGATGAGCAAAGTGGGACCTGAGCAGCTGAACCTTCTGGAAGCTCCTGAGATGCTTCCAGCAGGGAATTCTGTGCTTGGAATGGGGATGCTCCAGCTGTGGGGCCAGGGTGAGTGGGATCCATGGCTCAGATCTGAGGGCTTCCCTCCCCATCCCACATCACTTCCCAGCCTTTCCCCAGGATCCCTGTGGAGACAGAGGGATGGCTGACACTTCCCAAAACTTCCATCCAAATGTCCTGGAATGAGAGGAGGCTCTGAGGTCTGGGAATGATCAGGCTGGGAATAAACGCCATCCCAAAAAGCAGAATGGGCGAAATCACTGCTGGATTGTGACCAAAATTGTGGCCAAAAATTCCCAACGCGTGGAATTGCAAATCCCATCCCTTCCTGGAGCTCACGGGGCAGAGCAGCCTGGGGAAAAAGCTTGGGAAGAGGTGGAAAAATGGTCTTTGGACGACTTGGAAATGGTTCTCATCAGCAGCTCCTCTGCTGGGCTGCAGGGGAATGTTTTTGGGATGTTTTTGGGACATTTTTAAGAGCTGGAGTCCTGTTGATTTTGGTATAGGAATATCTGCACATGATGGATTTCCCTGTGCCGGACTCCAGAATTGGGAATGGATCCCATTAAAAGCTTCAGCTGTTTCAACTCTTCTGATTTTCTCTTCAGCTGAATTATGGGGTTTTAACAGCAGAATTTTGACCAGAATGTTGACTGCTCCCCAGTTTGGAGTGACCCAGCCTGTGGAGCAATCCTGTGGGAATGGGATGAATCCAGACCTCGTCACTCCCTGTGACCACGATGGCTCAAAACCACAAATTCTCATGGATTTCCCTCTTTTTTTTTTTGCCATTTTACTCCCCACAAGGATCATCCCAGGAGGACACCACTGGGAATGTGCTCCAGGACTGAGGCCATAACCTTTTGGTCTCAAAAACATTGAGAGAAGAGGCCATGATTGGGTTGGGAAATTGAAAAATTGGGAAATTTGGATCTCAGGCCACTCCTGTGCTCAGTGACCAAACTGAGGTGGCTTTTTCATCCCTGTCAAGGTTTTTGTCACCTGCCCACCATGGAATTGCCATCTTCCTCTGCACCAGTGAAGCTCTGGGACTGGCAGCAGCACATCCCAGCCTGGAAATCCCAGAATTCCAGGATTACTGAGGGGGAGAAGCCCTCCAAGGTCATCCAGTCCAAGCTGTGCCCAATCCCACCTTGTCCCCAGCCCAGAGCCCTGAGTGCCACCTCCAGGAATTCCTTGGACACCTCCAGGGATGGGCACTCCAAACCTCCCTGGGCAGCCCCTGCCAATTCCTATCAACCCTTTCCATGTGGAAATTCCTGTTCCTGGAGTCACTCCCTCTGGATTCCACACTGGGATGTTTTCCCTTGTTCAGATTCCCAGACCTCTCCTCCATTTCTGGTCTAAATCTGCTTTTATTTTCCACGTTGAAACATTCCCAGTGAAATCCTCCAACTTCCAAATTAAAACCCACTTTTCCTGTGTGATGTAGATCACCCTAAATTGAGAAAACCCAAAAAGGTCCTCAGTGCTCCAAAGGAGATCCTTGTTGGATTTTAATTTTCCATTTTTTTAACTGAAATTGATGGATGCTCCAAAGGAGATCCTGAAGTGATTTTTCTTTTCTATTTTTTTTTAATTAAATTGATGAAGAGTGGGAATGTTTGGAATTGTTTGCCATGGATCCCGTGCAGGGTCACACTTTGATGAGGTGACCTCTGGCTCCTGGAATTCATATCCAGCTGTACATTCCCTGGAATCCAGCTGGGCTTGGATTCACCCTGGAGATTCAAAAAGCTGAGCAGGGAACCAGGACTGGTCCCATCACCTCATTCCTTAATTACTTTTCCAGAGATTTGGAGAAATCCCCTTCTCCCAGTCCACATGCATGGGGGGCTGCTCTTGTTTCCCTGGATCAATCCATGGGTTGCTCTGGGTATTTTTGGCTGGAAAAGGAGCAAGTTTTGGCATGGCCATAAATAAGTGAAAGGGGTCTGTGGGGAGAACCGGTTAAACCAGCAGTGGGGAGGAGGACACTTCCCCTAATCCCATTGACACCCCTGTTGTGGGGTTGGTCATTCCAAGCAATATTTCATCTCCCTGTTTTCCATAAAAAAAGGAGGGAGAGCTGTTTTTTTACATTGATAAAGTGACAGGACACAGGGAATGGCTTCCACTGCCAGAGGGCAGGGATGGATGGGATCTTGGGAATTAGGAGTTCCTGGCTGGGCTGGAATTGCCAGAGCAGCTGGGGCTGCCCCTGATCCCTGGAATGTCCAAGGCCAGGCTGGACACTGGGGCTGGAGCAGCCTGGGACAGTGGGAGGTGTCCCTGCCATGGTAGGGGTGGCACTGGAGGGGCTTTAAGGTCCCTTCCAACCCATTCTGGGATTCTAAACCACTTTTGTTGGGCTTTCCATGGAGCAAAGTGGGAGATTCCAGCAAGGGAGACGACTGGGAACACAATTTTGGACGGGAGCAAAAGCCACTCCAGCCATCTGGGGGCTGAGTTTATCAAAGGAGAGCTTTATCTTGAAGTGGGACTGATAAGAACCATCCCATGAGCTGGAAATCCTCAAAGCTCCACAGGGCTGAGTGAGACCTTGTGGAGCATCTTCACTCCAGCTGTTCTTGGTGCCATCTCTCATCCCAAAAAAATCATTTTTGGGTCTTTCCTGCTGCTTTCAGGGCCTCAGGAAGACCAGTGGGACAGAAACGGGGGCTGGGGGCCTTCCTGGTGTTTTTCTAGAGGTGCTTTCCGATCAGAAAATGCTGCTGGACCTTTCCCAGCTTTTATCTTATGGATGAGGTGTGGCTGCCAGGACTTTTTGCTCAATATGAAGCCAGAATTCCAGCAGATGGAAGCCCTTCCCTCTCCAGAGGGGTTGGCATTCTGGGAAGTGGTGAATGCTCCTCTTTGCTTGCCTTGCCTTGCTCCCATTGATTGCTCCCAAATATTTCTGATTGCTTCAGGAGCTGAGGAGCCTGGCTTGGAAGCCTCCCAAATTTGCTTCAGCACAGTTTATTTTTATGGTTTGCATTTGGCCTGAGTTTGATGTTCCCCCTCCTGGTTTTTTTTGGGTTTGTTGGGGTTTTTTTGGTTTTTTTTTGTTTTGTTTTGTTTTTTTTTTTTTTTTGACAATTAAAGAACTCGTTTTGTTCTTCACCCTTACCCTGGGCCTTTGATGGAGCCTGTTTGGCTCCGGGGTTTGGGAATAAAAGCACGGAATTGTTCAGCTCCAGGTGTTCCCATCACACCTGTCAAAAGTCCAGCATAAAAATTCCACATGGCCCAAGCCCAGATCCATGAGGAAAAGTCACCTATCCCAATATTTATGGACAGGGACACCTCCCACCATCCCAGGCTGCTCCAAGCCCCAGGGTCCAGCCTGGCCTTGGACATTCCAGGGATCCAGGGGCAGCCCCAGCTGCTCTGGCAATTCCAGCCCAGCCAGGAATTCCTAATTCCCAAGATCCCATCCATCCCTGCCCTCTGGCAGTGGGAGCCATTCCCTGTGTCCTGTCCCTGCAGGCCTTGTCCCCAGTCCCTCAGCAGCTCTCCTGGAGCCCCTTCAGGCCCTGGAATGTGCTGGAAGCTCTCCCTGGAGCCTTCTCCTCTCCAGCAGCTCCACATCCTTCTGCTGTAGGGTGTCCCCAACTGCCACTTCTCCACCTCTTCCCAACCCCTGCAGGATTAAACCCTGCTGTACCTGGGTTAAAACCAGAACTCCTTGTCCTGCAGCATTTTGGGCACTTGGAGTCCCAATCCTGTCGGGAATTGTGCTGGAGATGCACAAAGAGCTCCTGATTGCCCCACTCCAGGTTTGGGAGTGGATTCAGTTGCTGAATGCAGATCCAATTGCAATTAAGCCTATTCAGCTCCCTAATGAGGCATTCGGGGCTTTAGGAGGTTTAAAGGGTTTAATTAGGCTCAGTTGTTAAGCCTGAGTTTATGGAGTGCTCCTCTGAAGCCTGGGATTAGCATCAATCCCTAAAACTGGAGTCATCGTGGAGAGCTTGGAGGCAAAAATTATCTCAGAGGGAGGAAAAATTGTGAATATTTATGGACAGGAAGCAGTTAATTCCTGGGGTTTTCTGCTGGAGTGGGGGAACATCAGCTCAGGTGATTTCCCTGCAGGCTCAGGCCGGGAAGAGCAAAATTCCACCTCTCCCAACTTCTAAACCCATGGATATTTGAACACCTGGAAGCTGATGGATGATTTAAATCTCTTCTAACAGCTGTTTGAGGCACTCATTTATTAATGGGGCTGTGCTGATCCTTTGGCCTCACCTGGAGCCAGGTGGGGCTGGGATTCCCTGGAATTTTTTTCCATCTCAAGCCAATGTGTTCCTGTTCACCCTGGAGGCTCCTGGTTTTTCCTTTTCCTCTGTCCTTGACCTTTTTGGCCCGTTTAGCTCCTGGCCAGAGGATCTTTAGGGATGGATGGGACCCACCAGGGTGAGATCTGCTCTTCATCAGCTCTGGAATTCCCAGCACCCCGGGCACGGAAATCCTCGGTGCAGATCTCCTACTCCAAGCAGGAAAACTGCTGGGTTTTTGGGATGTGGGGTCTCTAATTCTTCCTTTTTTTTTTTTTTTTCCTAAGCTGAAATCTCCTCTGTGTGGTGGGAGCTCCACAGGTGGCTGGGTTGGGGTTTTCCAAGTGGCTGGAAGCTGCCTTGGGGTGCAGCTCCAGATTTGGCTGCAGAAGGTGGCTGGAGCTGAGGGGAGAATTCAGATTTATTCCTGGGATCCTGTCTGGAGCTGAGGGGATAACTCAGATTTATTCCTGGATCCTGTTTAGAGCTGAGGGGAGAATTCAGATTTATTCCTGGGATCCTGTCTGGAGCTGAGGGGATAACTCAGATTTATTCCTGGATCCTGTTTAGAGCTGAGGGGAGAATTCAGATTTATTCCTGGGATCCTGTTTGGAGCCAGGGCTCCCAGGAGGGTGAGAATTCCAATTTATTCCTGGAATTCCATTTGGATCCTGTTTGGAGCCAGTCTCCCTCTCCAGGAATCCCCATGGAATGTGTCCCACACATTCCCTGCCCATCTCACCCAGAGCTTTGGGGTCACCCTACTGTCCCCACCCCAAGGAGCCAAGTGTGGTGCTTGGGTCCTTTCTGGGGTCATTTCCCAAACATTTGAAGCTGCACTCCCTTCCCTGCCTCAGTTTCTCACTGTCTCCAGTTCTCCATCCCGGAGACAATTCCATAGAAATCTCTGCTGTGGGGAGACGAGACAAATGAGGATTTCATCTGTGCTGTCCCCACTCGTTCCCCTCCAGCCCCCTCCAGCAATGTCAGCATCCCATATTTGAACGATAAATCAGTTTTCCACCCCAAGCCTGGCGTTTTCCACCTCTCCAGGTGCTGATACCTGGAGTTTTTATCTCCCTGGGAACAAACTTTTCCCCTTTCCCTGCACCGGCCCCTTCCCTTGCAAACATCCCAGTTATTTTATTATCATTTTATGCCCACAAGGTAAAAATCTTTCAATGTCTCCCCCTTCCCTCCCTTCCTCCCCCCTCTCCATTCCCACATCCCCTGGCCCGATCTCCCCCTCCATCCCAGCTGCCGGGGAGGAACGGGAGCTGGAAGGGGGGACCCGCCTGGAGCAGCCCCTCCTCCCGCCTCATCATTCCTTCTTTTCCCCAGCCTGTGGAAGTTTCTCCGCCGCGGATTCCCGGTGGAGGGACCCCGGGACGCTCCGGGCCTGGGGGAGGAGAAGCCGGCGCCGGGTGAGCAGCAGGGTCTGTCTGTCTGTCCGTGTCTGTTTGTCCGTCCTTGGGGATTTCTTTTTTTTCCCCCTCCCCACTCTTCAGTCTCAGGTTGCAGTTAAAGAACTGCGGGGGGGGAAGGAGGGAGAGGGGCCGGAGAGGAGGAGGAGGAGGAAGAGGAAGCAGCAGCTCCCCAGGGGGAGGATGAGAAGGAAGAGGAGGATGAGGAGCAGCAGCTCCGGATGAAGAAACTGAAGAGGGAGAGGAGGATGAGGAGGCAGCGCCTCCCGATGGGGGAGGAAGAGGAGGATGAGGAGGGAGCAGCTCCCAGTGGAGGATGAAGAAGATGAGGAGAATGAGGAGGCAGCAGCTTCTGATGGGGAGGAAGAGGAGGCAGCAGCTCCTGAGGAAGAGGAGGATGAGGAGGCAGCAGCTTCTAATGGGGGAAGATGAAGAGGATGAGGAGGCAGCAGCTCCCAGTGGGTGAAGAAGATGAAGAGGATGAGGAGGCAGCAGCTTCAGATGAGAAGGCTAAGGAGGATGAGGAGACAGCACCTTCCAAAGAGGAGGATGAGGAAGATAAGGAGGCAGTAGTTCCAGATGAGGAAGAGGAGGATGAGGAGGCAGCAGCTCCTGATGGGGGAGGTTCTGGCAGCATTTCTGGCTGAGGAGGATGAGGAGAGTGAGGAGGCAGCAGCTCCCTGATGGGGAGGAAGAGGAGGATGAGAAGGAAGCAGCTGTGGATGAGGAGGATGAGGAAGCACTGCATGGGGAGATTGGGGAGGAAGAAGAGGTTGAGGAACGGCAGCTCCCAATGGGGAGGATGAGGAGGATGAAGAGAATAAGGAGGCAGAAGCAGCCCCTGCTTCCCCCTGTGCTGCACAGTTTGAACCCTTGGTGTCCCAGAAGGGCCCGGGGTGCCCCAAACCTGTCTGGAGTTGGAATTTTGGGATGACTTTTCACCTCCCCTCATGGGGCATGGCTGAGGGGCAGCAGGGAGAGCTTGGGAAGGAAATTCCAGAGCATCCTGGAATATCCAGGGTTGGGAGGGACCCACAAGGGTCACCAAAGTGCCACTCCTGGTCCTGCCCAGGACAATCCCAAAATCCCACCATGTTCCCGAGGGTGTTGCTCAAATGCTCCTTGAGCTCTGTTGACATTGCCAGAGTTCCCATGGTTTTGTTTTGGGGTTTTTTTGAGGTGTTTTTGGGAAGAAGCCAATTCCTGTTGCTCCTTTGATGCATCCAGGGGGTGTGAGCATGGAGTGGGCAGAATCTGATCCCAGAAAACTTCCCCCCAGTGCGATAAGGAGATGGATTTTCCCTCTGATCTTGTTCTGTGCGAGGTGGCTGAAAGCAGGCCCTGGATCAAAGCTGGGACAACAACGGAGCAAATCCCCAGGGAATGGTTATAATTCCACAAAATGGATATTGTGGTGGGATGTGGGAGAAGCAGCAGGAAGGGTTGGTCTGGGCCATTCCTGGCTGGGAAACTCACAACTTCCAGGGTGGAATTCTCCTTTTCTGCTGCAGGTTTGATTGTGGCAATGGATGCAGGGATTGCGTGGCTGGAATCCACATCCAGCTGCGGATTTGCTCCTCTCCCAGTCCAGCTTTTCCTGCCCCGCGAACACCAGTGGTGGTGGTGGCTGAGATCCACTCACAATTCCCAGCTTCCCCTGTGGATGCTGGAATGGTATTCCACAAATTTCATTTTGATTCATAATTGTTTTTTTTTTTTTTTGGCTGCTCTCCATCGTGGGCCCAAAATAATGGGAATACTGCTGCAATCAAGAATTGCAGGGAAGTGCTTTTCATCCAGGGAGAGGAGGAAATCAGCCACCAGGGAATGATTCCTGGAATGTCTCAGAAGTCTTTGAGGCTCTTCATGGTTTGGGTGGAATTTGCAGGAATTGCTTCCTGTGGTCACTGCACCTGGGAGGAGGAACAGGAAAGGGACAGGGAATGTTGGGGCTTCCCAATTTTCCTGCAGCTCCAAGGATCCTTGGGAAGGGCTGGAGGTTGTGTTTGGAGAGTTGGCACAGGGATATGGGGACACGTCCTGGCTCTTTCAGGTGGCATTTGGTCCTTTTTTAGTGTCACTGGAATTTTGGGATCACTGGATTTTTCGGTGTCCCTTGGTCTTTTTTGGGTGTCACTGAATTTTTGGGATCACTGGGGTTTTGGGTGTCATTTGCTCCCTTTCGGGTGTCATTTGGTCATTTTGGGGATCACTGGAATTTTAGGATCACTGGATTTTATGGATATCATTTCATTCTTTCTGGGTATCACTGGAATTTCGGGATCACTGGATTTTTGGGCGTCATTCAGTCCTTTTTGGGAGTCATTTGGTCATTTTGGGGATCACTGGATTTTGTGCATCATTTGGTCCATTTTGAGTGCTGCTGGCATCTTGGGATCACTGGGTTTTTGGGTGTCATTTGGTCCTTTTTGGGGTCACTCAGTTTTCCCAAGCATGGCTTGTCTGGGAATGGGAAAACCCAGTGGAGTAGGGGATGGATGGATGGATGGATGGATGGATGGATGGATGGATGGATGGATGGAGTGTGACTCTTTGGGATGAGGCAGCTGCAGGTGGTGCCGAAGCTGTGGGATGTTCTCATCACAGGCCTCACCTTCCTGTGGAATTAATAATTAAATTAATGGGAAAAGTCAGAGATTTGGGTTCAGATCCTTGGCTCCAGCTCAGGGACTGGGGGATCTCTTCCTGACTGGGCAGGGGCTGCCTCTGGATCAGCCTTGCCCATTCCCTGCCCATAAATCAGGGAATCACAGAGCAATTTGTGTTGGAAAGGACTTTAAAGCCCATCCAATTCCTACCTGGCTGTGGGGCATTGGGTCAGGAGATGGGAATGTGGAAATCCCATTCCCAAACTCTCCTTGCTGCCTCCTTCCATGACCTTATTCCAGCAAAATCAAATCTGGAGGCAGGGAAACAGCAGCAGATTCCTGCTGGGAGAGTTTCTCCTGCCCCAAACCCAGGAGGCTCCCAGGGTGTGCAGAACCTTTGGGATCTTTGTTTCCTTTGTCCCAGCTCCTGTTGCCCTCTGGAGTACTTGGAAATGTGAGTAACCTGGAAAAGTTCCAGCTGGAGGAAGTGGAGCAGTGCAGCCCTGGCTGCCAGCCAGGCACTCAATCTCTTCATCACTCTCCAACCCCTTCTTTTCCCCTTTCTTTAACCCCCACCTCCTTCAGATCCAACGATTTTCCCACAAATCCCCACCTCTCCTTGGCCATGAATCCTGCTTCCCTGGAGATATTCCCTTTTTGAGAATGTATAATCCCATTCCACCTTTTTTAAGGAGAAACAGATGAACAAACGTCACCCCCTGGATGCCCCACGTGGCAGCAGGGTGACAAAACTGCAAATATCCCATTCTTTTTGTTCCATGAATCCGTCTGAGGAGCGGTGATTCCCAACAAAATTCCCCTTTGGAGTCACCCATCCCAAAGCTTCACTCCTCTCCTGGGATTTCTTGCAGCAATTGGAACTCAGTGGTGGGCACCAAATTCCTCCCTTGCTGTTTGCAGCAGCTGCATGGGCAAATCCAGTGGTTTTTTCCCTCAAATTGTGCTTTTTGGAGAGGGAGGGAGGTTCTGCCTGGAGATGATCTTCCCAGGAAACACCTAGCTGGAATTTTCTGCTTGGAAAAGCCTCTAAATTTAGCTTAAAAAGGTGTTTTTATGTGAAAATCTGATTTGTGGGGAAGTCACCATGGAGCAGGATAAAGGAGAGGAGGGTCTGGATGTCATTCCCAGGACTCACCAGGTGTTTTCCTGTTTTTCCCCTGGATGCTTTCAAGCTGAAATCCTCCATCCCAAACTCCTGGAACATTCCTTGTCACAGGAATCTTAGAGGGACTCCTCATTCTCATTAATCCCTCATGTTAATTGGAATGAAATCCCTGGAAAAGGACAAAGCTGGATGAAGCCATTGAGATTTTTTTTTTCCCTGAATCCATAATTTCCACCTTGGAAGTTGTCCAAGCTTCCCTGGGAACAGGTGAGGCTCAGAGCAGAAGAAGAACTTTTGATTGTCCATTGAAAAAGAATAAAATTCCTTTTGGCAGCACCACTTCTCCTCCACAGAGAGAATTCCCCGTTTTCCAGAGGGGGAATTCTGCAACAATTCTGGGGAGTCATTAAACCACCAGCAATAACCAAAATTCCAGAGTCCTCTGGCATGGTGGGCTGGATCCTCAAGGAAGTTCATCCTGGATTTAGGGTTGATCAGGGTTGGATGCAGGTGATTCCTGATCTTATTGGCCTTTTCTCCCAGATTAATTGAAGTGGGAAGTCTCTCCTGCTTTTATCCCACCACCAATGTTCCCATTTGGGCTTCATTGCCTCAGGTGGATGTTGGGAAAGGAGGGGCAAAGCTGAACTCTCAGCGTTAGCAAAGAAATTAAGGAATTCAAGGATTTATGGATTTCAATCCCAATTTTCCAAGCCAAGAGGAGCCTTTTTAGCTGGAGAAAAGCTTTTCCCGGCGCTGAGGGTGGGTTGGAGCGTCACCTTCAGGTGGCCCCAGCTCCAACCTCTTTCCCTCTGCAGGTGAGGGACTCTCCAGGCTCTGTGCTGACTTCCAGGAATTCCCAGGAGCTGCTTCCCGAGGGAAATGTTGTGTGCCCAGATCCTTGTCCTGGCAGTGGCCACGGGGCCGTTCCAAGCTGGGGCTGCTTATGAAGGTGAGTGACAAGTGACACCTGGGCCACCACCTGGGTGCAGCACCCGGGACATTTTGGGGAGGAAAATCCCTTTTCCAAGCAGATTTTCCTGCTCCTGGCATGGATCCACACATGGATCTGTCGGGGTGGAGCTGTGGTGTCTTTAATTCCTGCGCAGGATCCTCTTTTAGTTTGGGATCATGTGGATAACAGAGCACCTCCAAAGGAATTCAGGGCCTGAATTCCTGCTCTGGGATTTATGGAGAAATCAGGGCTCTGTTCAGTGTCCTGCCTCTGTTCCAGCTCCTGCTCTAGAGGAAAGTGGGGAGAAAGGGAAAACAAACCCCATCCTGATTCTTCCTCTGAATTCCAAGACCTGATTCCACCACACAGGAAATGGGAGAGGAAAAACCTCAAGAAGCCTTTAATCATTCTCCTGTCTTTTAGGGAGTTTTTTAGGTGGCACAAGGATTCACCTCCCCAGCTCCATGCAAGCCCACAAAGAGCTTTTGGGGATGAGGGGCTGGATCCAAAGAGCAGGATGAAAAAGAATTCCGGGGAAGAGCCTCATGGATGACCCAGAGTGTATTTTTGGTCTCGGGGCAGGGGGGTGGAGATCCTTGGGACCATCCTCCAGAGCAAATCCAGAGCTCCCAGGATTGTCCCAGGCTGGGTAGGATCCTCCTTTTCCCAACAACCCTCAGGTTTGGAGGTGCAGATCCATCTAAATCCGTTAAATTCAACAAGGAGTTAATGGAATCTTCAGCACCAGCTTGGAAATTAACTTGATTAAGCTGCTGCCCATCAATTAGCCAAGAAACTCGACTCTAATGCTGTTTAATTCCGGGCTGGGAGCGGGGCAATAAATCAACGTTTGGAGATGTCTCTGGCAAAGCTGTGATGGATGGAATGGGATCGTTCTGGAGGTGCATGGAAAATTCCAACTCCAATCCTATCCCCCTGTGATTAATAGAGCTGTCTGGGGTGGGATTTTCTCCAGAAGGTACCAATCCAAATATCTTTAGCATCCCACATTTCCCATGACAGCTCCAGGTGCCTGATCCAAGCAGGAATTCCGAGGTTTTGGGAAATTTTTGCCCAAAAAAAAAAAAAAAAAGGAAAGCCCCCAGAATGAGCTGGGATTGTCATGTTTATAGGGGAAGGGGCACCATCCCACCCTTTGGAATCCCATATTTGTTGTTTTCCTCCTCCTTATCCCTGGATGCAAATGAGGGTGGGGTGAGGAAGACTCTGAAAAATCAGGATGGATGGAGGAAGCTCTCTGGGAATTTGGGATGAGGCAGCAAAGACCCCTCTGATACTGATTTTGAGGATGTTTTCCAAATCAGGGCCGAAAAAGCAGAAAATTCTGCACTTCCTGGATTAGCTCCAAGAGGTGGACAGTTCTGGATTTTGTTGGGAATTTCTTGTGGGAATACAGGGTGTGTGGTTACCCTGAGAAGCTGCTGAAGGATTTCCACCAGTCCTAAGGATGGAGATCGGGACTGGGATTTGCTTCCCTCCATCTTTCTGGAGGAACAGGGACGTCAAAACCCCAAAGCTGAGGAAAAGGAACAGATCCAAAATAGAAGCAGCAGCTGGGAAAGGAGCTCGTGGTGATCCACGAGCAGCTGAGCTGCTTTCCAACACCCCAGACAGGGAGATCTCTGGGAAGGAAAATTGAAATAATTGTCTCCTATTTTTCCTCAAGGAAAAGTGCTTTATATTCCAAATTTAACCCAAAAAGAGCCAATCCCTATTTTCCTGCAGCAAACAGAGTTATGTTGGGAGCAATTCAGTATCAGGAGGCAAAATGAAGGATGAAAACCCCAAAATCCTTGGATAACATCCATCCAGAGCTGGAAAATGATCCCTTCTCCTGCTGGTGGCCAAAGAGGATTGATTAGGGACATAGCAAGGAAGGACAGCACAAAACCCAAATATTTCCAGCCCCTTTAGGGGTCCTGCTGGTAGGAATGGGATAAAAATCCAGGGAATTGAAGAGGTCAGGCTAGAACGGGTTTTCCATGTGCAGCAGAATCCTGGGAAACACACCCAGCTCCTCTCCCTGGAAACCAGGACAGATTTTCCAGCCTGCTTGGAGTGAGCTGGGGCTCCAGAGCTGCAGGTGGAAGTCAAGGATGGGTAAAATCTTAAATACCCAAAATGGGGAAAAAAAAAAATAAGGGACAAGGTTGAGCCCAATCCCGGTGAGGAAGATCCAACCCCCTCCTCCAGCAGGGTCTGGAATAACTGCCTGCAAGGAAAATACAAATTTTCCATATCCCTTGCAGAGTCTTCATGAGTTTAAGCATCCCTCAAAGTCATGAGGTTCCTGTCCATGAAATGGATGTATGGAATGCCTAAAAAATACAGAATTCAGTTGGGAGGGAACGCTGGGGAGGGAAGAATGCCTTGCTGTTGGTTAAGGAAATTTCCTTGTATTCCTGTCCCTTCCCTGCCATCAGAGCTGTCGTGGTACAGCTTGGAAAACCACTCCAATTCTTCATGGTTTGCTCATGCCCAGGTTTGGGTGGTCCCACATCTCCATCGGCGTCCCTGATATGAATCCCAGGATGGTTGATGGGATGGCAGAGCTGCCACATTCCCAAATTTCAGTTATGGGTGGCTCAGGGGTCTGTGTGTGGCTCTGGCAGTGTGGAATCCCCAGGCTTGGGATTCCACTCTGGAATTCCCTTGCTTCCAGTGTCCTAACATACCTGATGCTTTGATGGAGCTGGGATTTAGGGTTTCTGCTGAAAATCATGGAATAGTTGGAGATTGAAGGGGCCTTTTAAAGGTGATTTAGTCCAATCCTGTCATGGACAGGGACCTTCCACTATCCCAGGTCATCCTGGCCTTGGACACTTCCCAGGATGGGGCATCTCTGGATGAGAAACTTCTCCTGGGTCAGAACACCCGAATGAGGAATTGGGAGGAAATTAAGGAGAACACAACACTCTGGGAAGCACCTAAACATGGTCTCTCCATCTCTTTCCCTTCAGTATCCTGGGAATTCAGGTGGCTCTGGGGGGTTTCCCTTATTCCACGGTGTGGCATGAGCCCCCCTGTCCTTCTTGTCCCCCAGCCTGCAGGACAGCAGAGGTGGCCAAGGTTCTGTTCCTTGTGGGGCAGTCGGAGGGTGCAGGGAAGGAGAACTCGCGGCTGGTCCAGGATTTCATCGGGAGCGTGGCCAGATCCTTCGAGAACGCAGAGATGGGAAGAGGAGGAGTCCAGCTGGGCCTGGCTCTGTATGGGGAGACACCAAGGTGGGTCTGACCATCCTCCTGCAGCCACTCCTGGATTCCTGGAATCCAGCTTATGGATGAAGAGCTTCTGCAGCTCTGGGCAACCTCTGAGCAAGAGTTGAACCCTCAGCAGAGTCATCCAGAGGTGCTTGGCCACAGGGAATTCTTTCAGGGCAGGAAGGATGAGTTTAACATTCAAATTCCAAGTTTTAGATCCTGGGTTGTGGTACAATGATCTGGGGCTCGTTCCCTGCATTCCCCTGACCACTGTGAGGAGAACTTCTTGGCATGAGCCATGGAATGGTTTGGGTGGGAAGGGACGTTAAAGACCATTTAATTCCAGCCTTCATGAGCAGGGACACCTTCCCCTATCCCAGGGTGCTCCAAGCCCCATCCAGCCCGGCCTAGGACACTTCCAGGGATCCAGGGGCAGCCACAGCTGCTCTGGGCAACTGGAAACTAAATGTCAACATTATTGCTGGTTGTGGCCATTTTCAGTGCATCCCTTGCTCTTTATTCCCCCATCTCTCATTCCCAGGGCGAGTGTTGAGCTCACGGATTACATGACCATCAAAGAAACTCTGGATGCAGTTCAGGATCTCTCCTTCAAAGGCAGCAGCCTCCAAACAGGCTCAGCCCTGGCTTTTGCAGCTCAGATCTTGGCCCACCAGGACACCCTGAGAGAGGAGGCAGCCAAGGTGGGTGGGCTGCTGAGGTGTTGTCCAGGGAGCAGCTGGGTCATCCCAGAATCCTGGAGTGGTTTGGGTCGGAAGGGAATTCAAAGATCATCCGGTGCCACCCCACCCATGGGCAGGGACACCTTCCACTGCCCCAGGCTGCTCCAAGCCCCTATGTTCAGCCTGGCCTTGGGCACTGCCAGGGATCCAGGGGCAGCCATGGCTGCTCTGGGAATTCCATTCCAGGGCCTCCCCACCCTTCCAGCCAGGAATTCCTTCCCAAGATCCCATCCATCCCTGGCCTCTGGCAGTGGGAAGCCATTCTCCCTTTGTCTTGTCGCTCCATGATCTTGCAAGTTGTCCTTCTCCACAGGGAAGAATTCTTTCCTAGTATCCAATCCACACCTAGTCCTCCCTTAGGAGCTGCTCATGAGGACTTGTAGGGATGAATCTTCTCCCTGTGCTGGCAGGAATTTCCTCCTGGAGTTCCTGTCCCAGGCAGAGATGAGACACAAGGGCAGGAGGGCCCTGCAGAGAAGATCCTCAGAGGAGCAGCTCTGCTCCTTCCCAGCTCATGGGAATGATTCCATGGGAGTTTCCTCACAGGTGTTGGGTTTTTGGAGGATTTAATTCCAAGAGAGGGATTTCATTGGTGCAAAACCCCACAGCTGTCACTGTGACCTCCTGATGTTGTGCCCATTTCTTCCCTGGCTCTTATCCCAACTCTTGCAGGTGGTGGTTCTGATCACAGATGGGAAATCCAGCGATTCCGTGGAAGAGGGAGCCCGGATCCTGCAGGATGCGGGGGTGACAGTGTTTGCTGTGGGTACGTGTGGCCACCAAAACCTCTGTGTGACCAACCCTCATTCTTCTTCCTGGGGAATATTCCTGATTCACCACACCCTCTTCCTAAAAACTGCTCCCATCCCCAGGCTCAGCCTTTGCAAACCACTGCAAGTCCAGGAAAATTGTTGTGTTCTTGGATATTTTTGTTGTTGTTGTCAATAACTGATTTATTCAGTAAGAATCTGTGGTCTTGTATCTATCAAAGCCACTTGGGAATTCAGAAGGGTTCAGTTCAATAAATGGTTCCATAAAATGTTTTGGTGTGACGTTTAGGAAAAAAAAAAACAATTGAAAATGCTTTTGCTTCTGAAGGTTTCTCTTAATGGGGTTCACAGCCTGACTCAAAAATGTCCCTCAGAATAATTCCATGAGCAACCAAAGGTTCCACTGCTCCTCCCATTCCCAGGAGTGAAATTCCACCAGTCAAATCCTTCCCTTCCTCAAATATTTTAGGGAATGACAGGAATGGTGGTGGGGTTTCAATACAAACAGCAACCAGGCCGATTTGAACCAATGTGAGGTGAAAACTGAGGAAGGATTGATTTGTTGGGTGGGTTGTTCTCCCTTTTTTTGGTTCAACCACAGGAACGCCCTGGAATTTTCAAACAGCTTCCCAAAATCCCGTTGTCTGCTCAGCACAGGAATGCCTCTGCATCCAATGGGAAGGACATCCTGCCCTGTTCCTTTTCTTTCCACCTCTCAGCCCATTACCAGCACTGACACAATCTCTGTGACACCTCGGAAGAAATCCTGACCTCTTTTCGCTGGTGGAAGAGGCTTCCTCTGCTTCTCCCATCCAGCTTTAGACTCCATTCCTTGTTCCTCCTTTTCCTTGGCAGCACAACCCAAAATTGGTGTCAAACTCAAAGCTCAGGACATAGCTCCCCCTTTCCAAAGCCTGCCCTGCCCCTTGGATGGTATTTGATGTCCTCTTTTCCTGCTCTCTCTCTCCCCTAGGGATTAAGGATGCTGACAAGAACGAGTTGGGCAGGATTGCTTCAGATCCCACTGCAGAGCATGTGCTCTACGTGGAAGATTTCCAGCTGCTCCCTAACGTGGCTCCCAAGCTCTCTCGGAGGCTCTGCTTCACCGCCTCAGAGCCTCCACGTCCTGTCAAGCAGAGGGTGCAAGGTGTGTCCAGGTTCTCCCTTGATCCTGCTTTACATCTGCTCAAGCCAGTCTCTGGATGTGCTTCCATGGGGATGAACTTCCCACATCCCTTAGAGGGAGCTGGAGGGGTTGGGTGATCCTAGAGGAGCAACTAGCTCATGGAGCAGCTCTTGCTTTGGGACAGTGGTCTTGTGTGTTTTTCTTGTGGCTGCCTCTCCATGGTTTGTTTAGGGATACCAGATCCTGGGAATTTTGATGCTGGATCAAACAAAAGGAGCAGCAATGGGATGGAGCAGCATTTCTGCTCCTTGGGGTATTTCGTTGTGGGATTGTCACAGGGAATTCTGGCAGCACAGCTCGGGGTCTGGGGAAGAACATCATTCCCTGCTGAAGATCCAAAGAGACCTCCAAAGAGATTTCCAAAGAGATCTGACACTGCAGTGAATTCAGAGGTGATGGCACTGAATTCCTGCCCCTTCTTGTCTCACGAGTTCATGAGAAGCTGAGTTAAAAGCTTGGGGTAGAAATGGGGAGAACTTCACCTACACCTTTAAAGAGTCTCTTTTTTTTGCCTTCTTCTGTTCTTCTGTGGTTCTGCAGCACTTCAGGGCTTCCTGTGATAGTCCATGGAAAATCCAGGCTTCCTGTGACATTACATGGAGAGTCCAAGCTTCCTGGCAGATTTCTCCAGTGTCAGGAAGGAGAAGGGCAGGGAGGAGCTTCTACCCCATGCATCAACCAGGTGTTCACTGCAGAAGTGTAGCCAGAACCAATTTTGGTTTCTTGCTTTGTGCTGTCAAAAAAGTGGCCAAAAAAAAATCCTGCTGGAGCATCTCTTGTCTGGAAACAGATCCCAAGTGTCCCTGTGCTCCCAACCTGAGCGACACCCACGGCTTTCTCTGTGTGGAATGTGTTGACTGCATCCATGAACTTCCACACGTGGTGGAATCCAATCCAAACTCTTTCCTTTGTGTTTTTGCAGCTGAGCAGATCCTGGGCCCTCGGGAGCTGCGTGTCAGCGAGCACAGCCACAGCTCCCTGAGGCTCTCGTGGGTGGCAGCCACGGGCAGGGTGACAGGGTACAGTGTCCATGTCCACCCCTCGCTGCCACCGGGGCAGCCGGAGCCAGAGGACCAGCAGCGGGTAGGGTCATATTCCCATTTTCTAGGGCACCAGTTGGATTTCAGTTCCCAATGTTGGGTTTCAGTTCCCAATGTTATGGGGTCATCCCATCTTGAGGGCACAGCCCAGTTAGGAGGTCGCACCATGTCCTTCAGTCATCCCAGTCACAACGGAATTGGCAGGAATTCCTAAGGGTTGAAGTGAAGATGGAGATCCACCATGGGATCCACCAGTTTCAGCCCCCAGTGTTGGGTTTCCTTTCCCAGTGTTGTGGGATCATTCCATGTTGATGCCACAGCCTGGTTAGGAAGTGGCACCATGTCCCTCAGCCATCCTGGGCACAGAGGGATTGGCAGGAATCCCTGAGGGTTGAAGTGAAGGTGTAGATCCACCATGGGTGTGGATCCACCATGGGATCCACCAGTTTCATCCCCAGTGTTGGGTTTCCTTTCTCAGTGTTGTGCCACAGCCTGGTTAGGAAGTGGCACCACATCCCTCAGCTATCCCGGTCGCAAGGGGATTGGCAAGAATTCCTGAGGGCTGAAGTGAAGGTGGGGATCCACCATGGGATCCACCAGTTTCAGTTCACAAAGTTGGGGGTTCGTCCCGTGTTGATGCCACAGCCTGGTTAGGAGGTCACACCACGTCCCTCAGCCACCCTGGGCACAGAGAGATTGGCAGGAATTCCTGAGGATTGACATGAAGGTGTGGATCCACCATGGGATTCACCAGTTACAATTCCCAGTTTGGGTTTCAACTCCCAGTGTTGGGGGGTCATGCTTGGTTAGGAGGTGGCACCCAATCTTCCCAATATCCAATCTTTTCTCTCCTTATCTTTATGATGCCACCACTCAATCCCATCCAGCCTCCCTGGCAGCATCTCTCCCTCCTACTGCTGCCCAAGTTGTTCATTTTGGTAAGATCTCTGTGGATTTTGGGATTTTCCATGTCCTTGTGTGAGCGATGCTGCCGCGTGCTCCAGCTCATCCCACACCACACAAAGTTTGGGAGTTAGAATGAAGGGTAGAAGATATTTGCCCTAAAAGCTTTGATTCCTAATAATAGAACAAAGCTATGAAAGCTTAAATTATTAAGGTGATGATTATTAATTGTATTAATTATTAAAATTGTATTTAACTGGAATGATCATCCTTGGCAGCTTCTGTGTTTTCCCTGTTATTATGAGATCCTGAAGTTCTGTTTCCATCTCTTGCCCTCAGGTTACATCAAAATTTCCTTCCCTGAGCTTAAAAGGAAATTTCTTGGTTGTTTTTCCTTCATTTTCTTCAAAGGAATTTGAGATCACCCTTACCTGTAATGCACTCTCCATGTTTTATTTCCTGGGCTATTCCATGGGTTATTCCATGGGCTGTTCCACAATTTGAGGATCACAACCTCTGGGTGAGGGTTTTAAGAGGCTCCTCTTCATGGGAGTCACCTTGAGCAGGTGTGGAAGGTGACCTGATGTTCTGCTGTGGGTGTAACGGTGTCCCTTGTCCCCGTGTGTGACAGATGGAGGTGGATGGGGACACAACCACGGTGCTGGTGACAGGTCTGAAGCCCAGCACCAAATACGTGCTCACGGTGAGGGCCAGCTATGGAGGGGCCCTCGGAGAGCCGGCAACCACCAAAGGGAAAACAAGTGAGTGTTCCCTGGGCCACCCCTGTGGAAAACACCCACCCCAAAGCTGGAGAGGAGGGATGGAGGGCTGGATGGATGGGATGGGATGGGATGGATGGATGGATGGATGGATGGATGGATGGATGGATAGTGGCATGGTGGGATGGAGGGATGGATGAGGGAGGGAGGAATTGATGGTGGGATGGATAGCAGGATAGATGGATGATGGAGTGGTGGGATGGATGGATGGATGGATAGTGGCATGGTGGGATGGAGGGATGGATGAGGGAGGGAGGAATTGATGGTGGGATGGATAGCAGGATAGATGGATGATGGAGTGGTGGGATGGATGGATGGATGGATGGATGGATGGATGGATGGATGGATGGATGGATGGATGGATGGATGGGTTTGGAGCTTCAAAGTTTGAGAAGCTCCCATTGAGTCCTGAGGTACACGAAGGATTCCTTGGCTTCCCAAACTCCTCCAAGAGGAGCCTGGATGGGGCTGGATCCAGCCCCAACCCTGGACTGTCAACAGATTAAATCTAAGGAGTTATAGAGGCGTGGTTGAAATTTGTCGAAGGATTAAAGATGGCAAACCAGGTTTATTTGTATTATATAAAATTTATATTAAAATTAATGATTTCTTATGATAAATTAGTAGATAGAAAGATCTTAATCAGAAATATCCACTGCACAGTAGAGAAGCTAAAACTACCAGATAGGACAGACTTTATCAAAGTAATTCTACTGTAGTAATAATATTAAAGTAATTAAAGTAATTGTGATAAAATTAACCAAAAAACCCCAATTTTTGAAGTAGAGATGGATGTCACTCACCCAGACCAATGTCCAGAGGCAAATCTCTTCTGCTGACCCTCAAGGGGTGGCTTTCAGGGATGTCCCCACCCAAAGCAGGAATCTCCATTCCCAAGAAGGGATATGGGGATATATCAGGAGAACATTTGAACATAGGACTGGACTTTCATCACCTCAGTTTTTAGGGATTTTCAGAGTTTAAGGGATTCACTAATCCCACTCTGCTCCCTGGATGGAGCTCCAATCCTGCTTTGCCTGAGGGGTTTTGTAAAGAATTATTCCTTTCTTCCCTGCCTTTTGTTCCTCCCCACACCCCCTGCGATGTCCGGAATTGTTTGTCTTCTTGAGGGAAGATCTCTGACAGGATGAATAAATAAAGCTCCTCAATGAGGTTTGACTCATCTGTACTTGCCAGGAAGAAGATGGAATGTCTTTATGGGTGGAAATAAAGCCATTTGATCTCTCCTCTTATTATCCCCAACACGAAGCCAGAGGCAGGAGCTATAAATCCGTCTGCCATGGCTGGCTGGATCCAAATGGGCTCCTCTCCCTTGGAATTGTGGCTGTGGGAGCAAAGCAGGCTTTGATTCATGGCTTTGATTCCTGCTCAGTCTGCAAGAACTGCAGAGTTTCCCCTGCCCAGGGTAGATTTCCTCTGCTTGTGAGAGGATATTTCAGATCCCAACACCATTCCCAGAGAAAACTCCCAAATTTTCTGCTCTGGGATGTTTTGTCCCTATTTTCAAGTGGAAAAAGGGTCGATAGAAGGGGGATTGTTGGTTTTAAGGAATTAGCTGAGGGTCCCTGAAGACAAAAGATTTTTCCAAGGATCTTTTCCAGAATTCCGGCACTGCCGCCTCCATTTCTGCCCTATTTTTGTGTCCCCAAAGCTCCTGTGCCTCCAGTCACCAATTTCCGTGTGATAGAAGAAGGACTTTTCAGCCTGAAGGTGGCTTGGACACCTCCCCTGGGCAAACTGGAGGGCTACAAAATCTACATCCCCAGGGGTGAGTTTTATTGATTTTTAATTCATTTTATTAATTTTAATCAATTTAAAAATTATTTTTCTTGGTGTTTGCTTTAAAAGGAGCAGTGATCCAAGGGAAGGTGCTGTTAACTCCTGGCATGACTCTGGAAAAAGTTCAGGATAGACTTTTCTAAATATTTTCGTTCTTCCAGGATAGAGTCCTTGAAAGGACTTTTCCTTGGAAGAACAAGTTGAGGATGATACTGTGAATTCCTTGTTTGCCCTGGCATATCCAGATGTTTTTCCCACTCAAGTGTCTGCTCTGGTGGGGATTTGGAATGAGTTCGGGATGCCTCCCACACCTCTCTGTGGGATCTGAGGGCTGGGACAACACAACCAGAATTCCAAGCAACACCACATGGATTGGGAGACACCAACCACGCCCCTGAGCCACCTCCATGGTGTGAAGAACTCCCTGTGGGATTTAGCCTCATGGTAATGCTTCACCATCCCTTTTCTCCTTGATTTTGCAGCCAACAAGCCCGGGGTGACCCTCGAGCAGATCCTGCGGAGCGATGTCTCTTCCCACCTGCTGGAAAACTTACAGGAGGACAGGGAATACAGCATCAGCATCTACGCCGTGTATCCTGAGGGGCCGAGCCAGCCCGTGGCTGCTCTGGGGAGGACACGTAAGAGCTGTGACCTCATGGTTGATCCCTTCTGTCCCCAGCTGTTGTGTCCCCACCTCGGAGTTGGTGCCCTCATGCACCAGGACCTTCCCAATTCCATCCTGACTCTTCCCTCATGGACATGGACATCCTCAATACCATCCTAAAGTTTGGGGGAATGTGGGAGATCATTTTCCCTCCTGTTTTGCACCCACACTTCACAAGGTTGGTGCTCGGAGATGTTTGGTCCTGGACAGTCACAGGCTGGGCTGTTCTACCTCTGGTTTATGAGATGCCTGCAGCCCCTGGGCAGATGCTCCTGGAAATCCCTCTCATGGAATCATTAAGGCTGGAAAAACCCTCTAAGATCCCTGAATCCAACCATCCCCAGCACTGCCATGTCCCCAAATGCCACATCCACTTGGCTTTGAAGTCCCTCCAGGGATGTGACTCTACCGCTGCCCTGGGCAGCTCTTCCAGTGTCTGACCACCCTTTTCATCAGGAAATTTTTCCCAATATCCAACCTAAACCTCCCCTGGCACAGCTTGAGGCCATTCCCTCTTGCCCTGTCCCTCTTTCCATGGGAGCAGAGCCCAGTCCCACCTGTCCATCTCCTTTCAGGTGTTCCCTTCACCCAGCTGAGCTGGAGGAACATTCATGGAGAGCCAGCAAAGTCCTCCACTCCCATGTGGATGCTCTGAAATTTTCTTTCCTGTCCTTCCAGTGAAGCTCCAGCCTGTGGAGAACCTCTTGCTGCAGAACGAGACCACGGACACGCTCCAGGCCCGGTGGAGCCCTGTCCGGGGAGCAACGGGATACAGACTCACCTGGACATCAGCAGGTAGGGACAGGCTGGGATTCAGGCTCACCTGGATATCAGCAGGAAGGACAGGCTGGGATTCAGGCTCACCTGGATATCAGCAGGGACAGGGTTTGGGTTCAGTCTCACCTGGACATCAGCAGGGACAGGGTTGGGATTCAGTCTCACCTGGACATCAGCAGGAAGGACAGGAGTGGGATTCAAGCTCACCTGGACATCAGCAGGAAGGACAGGGTGGGATTCATGCTCACCTGGACATCAGCAGGAAGGACAGGGTGGGATTCAGGCTCACCTGGACATCAGCAGGAAGGACAGGGTGGGATTCAGGCTCACCTGGACATCAGCAGGAAGGACAGGGATGGGATTCAGGCTCACCTGGACATCAGCAGGAAGGACAGGAGTGGAATTCAAGCTCACCTGGACATGAGCAGAAGGACAGGGCTGGGGGTGTGTATCAGTGAGCAGGGCATGGAAAGATGGGAGCTGTGAGATTCCCGAGGTGTTGGATGAACTTTGGATTGGATTGGATTCCATCTATGTCCAGAGGGAATTGGGGTTTTTGGGCTTTGTGACCAGTGGAGTTTTCTCTGCCATGGATGCAAAATTTCCTGCTGTGGCTCTGCATGAAGCAGGCTGGTGGATATCCAGCCTTGTTACATGGAATTAGTATTCCATGGATTTACTGGACCTAAGGAGCCTTTAAATAGCTGAGAGGAGCTGGGAAAACCCTCCCTGCAGAGCTGCACAACCCCTGAGTATTTGGGGTCAACCCTTTTTTGGTGGGCAACTGAGTATGTGAT
Organism: Anomalospiza imberbis; assembly: GCF_031753505.1. NCBI lineage: Eukaryota > Metazoa > Chordata > Aves > Passeriformes > Viduidae > Anomalospiza > Anomalospiza imberbis. The sequence continues at coordinate 1,632,711 of NC_089685.1, read as the reverse complement.
TTTGGGGAGACAGCCTGGAAGTGCCTGTGCTCATGGCTTTTCTCTCTGCAGCACTAAAACCAGGCTGCATCCCCCAGAATCCTCATTTTTTGGCAAATTTGGGAGTATGGAGATAGATCCACCTGTGCAGCTGGAGCTTTTCCCCTGCCCTGAACCCAAAGATATTTTCCGTGGTGCCAGGAGGGGGAGCAGGAGTGAGAAATTCCAGTTTGACGGCAGATTTTGGCCTTGGGAGATGGACGTTTCTGGGGCTCAGGGATGTCAGGACACCTGGGTTCTATCCCAGGCTTTGGAGAAAAAACACATTTTCCTCTCCCTCAGCTCCCCTGGTTACAGTGGAAGGAGACAACTCCCACCAGGAAAGGTGGGGATTAGTGGGAGAACAGCTCCAAAGGTCACCAGGAGGGAAAGACCTTTGCAGGGAAGACATAAAACAGCTTTTATGGCTTTGTAATGAACCCAAAACTCAGCAGTTTGCCCAGGCTGTGCCCGATATTCCAGCTAGGAATGGGGCTTGGTCTGGGAGTGAGGACACTGAGGGGACAGTGGGACAACCACAACACCTCCACCCTGAATTTCCAGCTGCTTTTTCACCTGGTACCAGCTCACCCCAATTCCAGGGGTGGAAAAATCCCAAGGGCAGCCCCTGCAGGCCTCTGGATCCTCTTCCCACACTCCATCCCATCCCGGGATTGGAAATGTGGTAATGGGATCCGGACCCTGCTGCCCGTCCCAAACACGGGAGAGGTTAGATTTTCCTCGTCTGACTTTTAAAACCGGGATTAGATGAACACAAACTGGAGATGGGAGCTGTGGAGAGCAGGTGGGAAAAGGGGGATGGGGCTCCGGGTGCCGCTGGAACAGAAAATGGGGACGTGGCACCATCCAGTGACCAAACTGGAAAAGGCATTTTCCCTCTTTAGAGGTTTTCCTCGACAACCTGCTGCCTGCGCCTCCCTGCCGCTGGGAATCAGGGGTGGATCCACAGGAATTCGGTTTTAACTCTTCTCCTGCCGGGCACGTTTAGCTGAGCTGGGTTTAGCCCACAACAACGACATTAAAACTGGGTATTGGGGCATCGCTGGCTTCGATTCCTGCAGGGAAGGCAGGATGACTTAAGCACGGAGTCACCCAGAGCTGGGCAGGCTGTGGACCCTTTTATGGGATCACTCCCAGACCTCAACGTGTCTGGTTCGGGGCTTTCCTGGTTTATTCCCTTTGCTTTGCAAATCCATGGGTTGCCTTGGTGATCCCTGAGCTCTTCCCAGGTGGATGTGGATTATTTCCACCTGCACCCGCCCGGGGTGGTCTCGGTGTGCCGCAGGGTGGGGTGGGCTGAGCCAGGGGACACCGTTTCCCTTCACAGAGGGCAGCATCCAGGACGTGACCCTCGGGAGCTCCTACAGCTACTACATGATCCAGGGGCTGGAGCCGGGCATGGAGCACACGGTGACCATCAACCCCATCTTTGGGGACATCGAGGGACCGGTGGTGACTGGCAAAGCCACCACGGGTGGGTGTCCTGCAGCAGGGGTGGCATTCAGCCCATGCAGACTTGGGGGGTGCTGGCACAGAGTTGGTGTCGCTTCTGTCACTTCTTTGTGTTGTTGGGTTTGGGGACATCTTTGATGCTGTTGGAACCTTGACGGAACTGGGCAACTCTTCTCTGCTGCAGTGGCATCCAGCACTGTCCAGATGCTGAAAGTGAGCAAGATTTCCATCAACAGCCTCCTTGTGTCCTGGGATTCAGTCATGGGAGCCACCGGGTACAGGGTGGCCTGGGGTCCGACACCAGGTGAGATCCGTCTCTGCTCTCCTTGGAATGAGAGAACCTCAGGATTGGTGGGAGTAGGGCAGGTCCAGCTCATGAAATGCTCCAAGCAGCCTCTCCCACAGTTCCACAGTGTGAACTGAAGCCAGGGATTATTCCTTGCCCTGAGGTACCAACCTGGCCCCAGCCCTACACAGAGTGAGTTCCCAGGAAGGAGACTGGGAACATTCCCAGATTCCTGTGGTCCCTGGATATGAGATGGTTTGGATTCAGTTCCTCTCAACTGATTTGGATCATTTAGGTATTAAAATTCCAGAGTAAATAACCACAGGAAAACTCTCCCTTGCCCTGGTGAACACATGGAATCCCAGCATTACTGAGGTTGGAAAACAACTCCAAGTCCAACCTATGCCAAATCCCCTCCTTGTGATGGAAGTGCCACATCATTTCTTCCTTGGATACCTTCCAGGATGGGGACTCCAAACCTCCCTGGGCAGCCCCTTCCAATGCCTGACCACCCTTTCCATGAGGAAATTCCTCCTGAATTGTCCTGGAGTGGGTCCAGCACAGGGAACATGGTGGATTTCCCAGGATGCAACAGAGCTGCTCTCCAGACTCTTTCTCCTCTTGTGTTTTGTTTTCTCTTCCAAAGAATTCTTTGGCAAGGACCGTCCCCGTCACCTGTCCCTCAGCAAGTCGGTGACGTCCCACCAGCTCCGCAGCCTGGCCCCTGACACCGAGTACATGATTTCTCTGTCCGTGCTCTTCGGCTCCGGGGAGGGCCCCGGCATCACCACCTCGGCCAGGACAGGTGAGTGCAGGTGGGATGGTGGAGTAGCTACTACAGAATGTAACCTCTGTGTATCTGGTTCGACCTTGTGTATCCCTGACTGGGGCTGTTCTGTGCTCTGGGCTTGGGAAGAGCTTCAGATTCATAAGATCCTGGATTGGTTGAGGTTGGGAAAGGTGGAAGACTTGGAAGGTTTGGAAGAGTTGGAAGGCTTAGAAGGGTTGGAAAGTTTGGGAGGGTTGTAAGACTTGGAAGGTTTTGAAGGATTGGGAGGGTTGGAAGGTTTGGAAGACTTGGAAGGTTTGGAAGGGTTAGAAGGGTTGGAAAGTTTGGAAGGGTTGGAAGTCTTAGAAGCCCATCTTGTTCCAACACCTTCCACTATCCCAGCTTGCTCCAAGCCCCATCCAACCTGGCCTTGGATACTTCCAGGGTGGAGCAGCCACAACTTGTCTGGGAAACCTATGCCAGGGCCTCCCCACCTTCACAGCCAGGAATTCCTTCCCAAAATCCAACCTCCACCTGCTCTCATTCAGTTTAAAGCCACTCTCCCTTATCCAAAGTCCCTCCCCATTGCCCAATCTGCCCTCACTGAGCTTCCAGGTATCCCAAAATTCACACTAATATTAAGTCCTCAACATTGGTAGAATCCATCTGAAAACAATCTGAAGAATAGGAAATCTGGGTAAAATCTGCTGTAGGGAACCATAGGAAGATAAAGAGGGTGGAACATCCTAGTGCAGTCCTTTTTGCTTGGTGATAAGGGCTGTCCCCTTCCTCAAAGAATTCCATAATTCCAAAGGAACCCTTCTGGGAGAAAAGATTCCCTGGACAAGAGGCAGCAGATGCAAATCCTTTGTGTAAAATAGGGAAAGTTGATGGACAAACCTTGTCCCTGTCTCTCAAACTTCTGGGCTGCTGCTCTGGGAGCAGGGGAAGGACAGTACTGCTGATCCAAAAGCAGAGGTGAGATTCATGGAAAAGGTTCCAAAGTGGCAGCAGGTGACTGGAAACCCTGGAATACCACATGGAGAAAATGGTCTGATCCTTGTGAGGAAGAGAACAGGGAATAGTTCTCAGCCGTGAGAGCTCTGAGTGGGTGTTTCACCTAAGGAACAGTGATATGGATCTCCTGACTCCATGGATCCCTGAACTGCCTGGCCTGGCCTTGCTCCCACTGGATCTGGGCAGAATGTGCTTCTTGATGACCTCAAGGAGTGGTGTCTCTCCAGGTGAGAATGAGGAGACACTGAGGATAAACAAAGACACCATTTCTAACGCTTTGATCAAATTTTGACTCATTAACGTGTCAATGATGAGCCTTTGGGCAGGAATTAGGATGCTCCTGATGTTGTCCCCATCAGCCCAGCCTGTCCTGGCCTTGCTCCCACTGGATCTAAGGCAGAACGTGCTCCTTGATGACTTCAAGCAGTACAAAGTGGTGTCTCTCCAGGTGAGGATGAGGAGACACCAAGGATAAACAAACCACCACTCTTCGATATAATTTTGACTCATTAACGTGTCTGTGATGAGCCTTTGGTCAGGAATCAGGACACTCCTGATGTTGTCCCTGTCCTGCAGCTCCTCTGGGATCTGTCTCCAACTTCAAGGTGACGTCCCACACCAGCACCAGCCTGTCCTTGGCCTGGAGTGCCACAGCCGCTGCCACCAAATTCAAACTCACCTGGAGCCCCATGGGAGCAGGCAAAGGTGAGCAGGGAAAGGACATTCCAGGCACCTTCCCAAATTTCCTGACCCACTCCTTGGAGGTAGGAACGAGATCCCGCAGCTGAGAAACTTGGTCCTGTCGGAGGTCCTTCCTCCTCTTTGTTTTCATGGTTTTATTTATGGAGATAATCCCCAGAGCTCTGGGCAATGCAGCAATTTCCTTTGGAGGAAGAAAGTGAGATCCAGGCTCTGAAATATCCCTGGTTTTCCAGGAAAACAGGTTGCCAGGACTCGGTACCTGGGCAGCAGAGTGTTGGCTCATCGGATTGACCACCTGGTGCCCAACACCCTGTACAGGGTCAGTGTCCGGGCTCTGTTCAGCAGGACCGAGGGGCCGGAGGTGATCCTGACTCACCACACGGGTAAGTCCTGCTGGAAAAACCCTCCTTGACTTGGGATGCAAAGCTTGGATTGATCTTGGGTGTGGGATTGGCGCAGTTGGTCAGAGCCTGGTGATAAAAACACCACAGTTTTGGGTTCAATCCTCGTGTTCGTCCCTTTAAGAGCTGGACTCCATGATCCTGGTGGATCCAACTCAGGATATGCTGTGGGTGGTGGAGGCATGAGCAGCCCTCACTGCTTGGTGGCAATAATCCTTGGCTGTTCCGGTGGGAGGGAGTGGACACGCCCTTCTGGCACATTGGACAATCCTGGATTTATCAGCGCAATTCCCAGAGTTATTTATCCACAACCACCTCGGGAATGCAGAAGCCTCACTGCAGGCACCACCCAGGGTCACTCAGCAGCCTGCACTCTTGAGGTTTTGGGAATTCCTTGGATTGTGGTTCTCCCTCTTCCAACACGGAGTTTTGGCTCCTTTCAGTGTCTTTTTTGCCTGAATCCATCTCAATGAGTTTTTTGTGGAATTTGAAGATGTGTCTGGATGATCCATCCTCTCCTGGAGTTCTTTTTGTGTCACTCTGTGTGTCACCAGTTTGGTGTGGGTGGTGAGAGATATGGATGAAATTCCTCAGCTTGGAATCCATGGATTTATTAGGAATTTCAGCCTGGCATCCTGGATAATGTTTGGAAAGTAGATATTGAATGAATGCCCATATTTTTCTCCTCCACCACAGCTTGGAGCCATGATGCTGCTCTGGGACTGAGCTGAAATCTTATCCTGGTTTGTTTTTCCAGCTCCTTCTGGAGATTCCAACCCCATCCCAACCATCCAGGACCTGAGGGTTACCGACACTGGTGTCAACACTTTGAAGCTGGCTTGGAAAAGGCTTCCTGGGATAAGTCACTACAAGATATTCTGGGAGCCATCCAATAGTAAGAATCCTGATCCATTGGTCAGGGAGCACAAGGAACCCACAAAAATGGGGAGTTTGGCTCAGGAAATTCCTTTTTCCATGGGTGGTTGGGGTAGGTGGGGACTTTACTGTCTACATGGACAGGTTGAATTCCTCTTAACAAGTCCTGAGCTAAGCTTTAGGCTCTAACCACGGCTAGTTAGGATATAGTTGGGATTTGGAAATTCCAAGAATTAGTTCCTTTCTGCGTTTGTGACCAGATCTCTCTGCTGCCTGTGCTTCAGTTTCCCTGTGGGCAAAATGAGTTCCTTATTCTCCTCCCTGGCCAGGTCCTGTCAGATGTGTGTGAAGCTGCTCTAACAATGACTGTTACTCTTCCCTTTTTGGGATGTCTCCTCTCAGGTGACTCGGAATCCTCCCAGCTGGTCCCAGCAGAGGCCGTTTCCTTTGCGATTCCCAAACTGAAGGGCAACACCACCTACACCATCTCCATGTCCGCAGTGGGAAAGGGGCAGGAGGGAAACCCCACGGTCCTCACGGCCAAAACCTGTGAGTATGGGATTCATGGATTGGGATAAGAGGAGCTCCATAGGGGAGTGAAAGAAAAAGAGCAGTTTTGGCTGATGGATGCTTTATTCCTGGAATCCAGAATGTTTTGGGTTGGAAGGGATTTTGAAGATCATCCACTTCCAACACCCTTTGTAGACCAGGTTGCTCCAAGCCCCATCCAACCTGGCCCTATTTCTTCTCAGATCCCACCAAAAAACAGACATTGATCCTTTCCTCTTATTACCGAGGAATGTTGGGATTTCCCTGTCTTCCCCTGCCAATAATTCCCATTTTTGTGGCACATTATCTTGGAATTCCCTCTTTGTGCAATATCTTGACCTTTTCCAGCAGGTAAAGGCCAACATCCCTCATGAGTTGTGCCAAAACAGGCAGGTTTGAGATCAAGCCAAGGAGAAAATCAGGGATGTGTGGAGCCAACACTGGGATTTCGGGGAGCATCTGGGGAAAAAAAATCACAGTAAAAACTTAATTACAAGTTTTACAAGTTACAAAAAATTACAAGTGTCAGTCAGTTTAAAGTCCAGACTGAAGATCTGACAAAATTTTCCACCAGTTCCCACCAAGTGAGAACCAGGTCTGATTCAGCTTCTTGGAAAACACCTGAAGTGCTGGAGGAACTCCTTCCTCTCACCAGAATCATGGAATTTGGGAGGCAGCAATGTCCCCAAAGCTGTTTCCAGCCCCTAAGCTTTGTCCCTTGCTTTTCCAACAGTGGATTTGCCCAAAGTGACGGAATTCACCGTGCAGGAGGCTGCGGATTCCAGCGTTTTGTTATCCTGGGATGCCGTTCCTGGAGCATCCCTGTATTTACTGACGTGGGGATTGTCCTCCGGTAACGTTTGATGCGGGAAGGAAACCCCGATCCATCTCCTGAATTCCTCCGGATCCTGTTTAGTAGGAGAATCCTGGGGGTTTCCATGGGTTCCTTCATCTCAGCTTCTCCAATTGGCTGAAATAGAGGGAAAAATGAGAGCTGGAGGAGGCTCACAAAATGTCTCATTTGGTCCATTGCAAAATCCTTGGGGGAAGAAAAAAAGGAAAGCTGGGAATAGCTTAGGAAAAAGGAAATTTTGCTTTATCTGTGTCCCTTCCTGTCCATCAAATCCACTAAAAAAAGGTGGATTTTTGTCATCCATAAAACCTCATTTTTATCTGTTTCAAATCTCTGCTCTACTGTGAAGGGCTTTTAAAAATTCTTTTATCATTCCTCACTATTCCTTTTCCCAGTTGATTTGGCTTTTCAGGATTTGCCCTTTTAAACCACCGACTCCGTGATTTTTTCCTGGATTGGACTAAAATCCTCTTTGAATTTGGAGCTTCCTGTCTCTGTGGCTTCAACCACAAACTTTTTTCTAGGGTCAGTTCCTGTCCAAAGTCAAAGAAACCAAATCCAACAGATTTCCCTGTGCTCCCTGAAGTGCTTTTGGAGCTACCAGGAGCTTTAATTTATTTATTTATTTTAATTCCAAGGATATTTCAGGATTGGCATCTCCATATTTGTAGGTCTTGTCACTCAGGATGAACCATCCCGTGACAGCAGCATTTTTTGGGGGATAAATATTATGGAAAAGTGATATGGGAAGGGAACCTTTGGATCTCTGGGGTGATTTTAATGATCTAAAGCAACTGTTCCCCTTCCTGTGCTGTGCTGTTCAAATATTGATCCGGAAGGACTCAGAAATCCCTGATTTCAGAGTTGTCTGGGAATCAGGAATGGATAATCCCATGTCTGACAGTCCCTACGTGCCCTCCCTCCATCGATCCAGCTGGGATGTGTTCATAAATATTGATTTCACATCACCAGCAGATGAATCCTGACCCCACTTCTCCATAGGGTAACATTTATGCTCCTGAGTGAATAATTCCAATTTTTCCTGGTTAATTATCCCAACTGCCAACACTGGTGTATAGAAGCAATTAAAATTTTGGTCCTTATTTTTCGTCTTGATTAATTTCCCTTCACACAACTTGTTTTTTTCCCTAAATGAACATTACTTTATGACACATTTTCTTGTTCCTTTTTAAGCTCATTTAATGCCCTTTTCCATGCTGATGCCATCCAGCCTGTCCCATAAATAAAACTGGATCCCTTTCTATTCCACTTGAGATCATTCCACCTGTGGATCAGACAAAATAAACCAATTATGGCTATTTTGACTCAGGGAGGGAAGCACAAGAGTTTAAGTCAAATTTCAAGAGGGATTTTACTATTTTTTTTAAAGGAGGAAAACCTCCCTTCCAAATATTTTTGTAGAGAGTCAAGAACAGCAAACTGGTTCTGCTCTTTGGAGATCTTTTCCAGCCTTAATTCTATGAGTTGATGATAGTGGAGCAGATTATTTGCACTGATTTTATTTCTTGCCATACAAACTGAGCTTTTGGGGTGATTTTTTTAAACTAAAATGTTATTTCAGGATAAAAAAGGTACGAATTTCATTTTGAGCAAGGTCAAATTCATCATTTATTATTTCTAAAGTAAAGCACTTAGGAAATGTCAATCATTATTTTGACTTCTTTTTCTATCATTATTTTAAATCAAAACTATGAATTGTGTGCAACCAAGTTTCTCAGTCAAGTCTGGTTTTATTTTTCATCAAACTTTCCATTTATTCCCAGAAAAGAATCTTATTTCTATCCATCAGAACCACTGGATAGAAACTGGTCTCTCAGCCTTGAGCACCACTTACACCAAATTTCCCAAATTTTTGCATAAATTCCAAATTTTCAATGCACGAAGTTAACCTAATTTCATCTGGTTTAGGACCTGACCATTACAGTTTGTAAATTATTTGCTTTTGCCTCTTCTCCAAATCCTGGGAATCATCCCCAGATTCCTGTTTGCCAACAGTGATTCCACTGAAATGGGAATGACTCTGTGTTTTTCTGGCTCCCAGTCATGTTCCTCCGGTTTTCCACAGCTCCCACCCTTTCCCGGGAATTGTTACCAGCAGCTTCCCAATCCTATCGAGTGACAGGGCTGAGCTCCAAGGAAATGTATTTGTTTTCCATAAAACCAATGTTTGGAGACTCAGAGGGACAGGAGACGACACTCCTTGGACAAACAGGTATGAAAGATGGAGTCCTGGATTTTCCAGGGAAAACTGCTCTTGCTGGAAAGGCTAAAAGAGGTTTAAAATTCACCTTTTTTGTTTGGGTCCTGCAGCAGGAGCTCCCAGGGAGCCACCAACTGCTCCAGTGACTCCTGCACCGTTGGATACGAGGGAATCTCCATCCAGATCTCCCAGCAGTGTGGGGACCACTCCTCTCCCAGTGCCCACCAGTACAAAGCTCCCAGAGCCCCCAGTATGGACCAGCACGGTGTTGGCACCGCTGACAACCCTGCCTGGGCCAAGTGAGTGGGTGATGGTGATGATGATGATGATGATGATGATGTAGAAATAGTCAAAGCTTCCAGAGGCCAAGATCTTCTCTGATCCCAGGAGCCAAAACCGGTCTTAATTCCCTGAATAACAGGAGTGGACAATGTCAGGGAAGGCCCAAAGCCCATAAATGCAGTGAAGGCCTCAGGTGCTGCTGCTCACCCAAAAATTGGCATCACAAGAGGTTTGGGGTTTGTTCTGTTGCTCTGAACACACAAAACCCCAGGATTCTCCTTTTGGACCCCTCAGGTTACGAAATTCCTCTCTTCCCTCTGCAGTTTGTGGGAAGCTCAAGGCAGACGTTGGGTTCCTGGTGGATGAATCCTCGAGTATTGGCCACAGCAACTTCAATAAAGTGAAGGATTTCCTCTTCCGGATCGTTTCCTATTTCCCCAAGATTGGGCCTGAAGGGACACAGGCAAGATTTTCTCATTCCGTTTCCTGAAGTTTTTTTCCTTCCTTTTTCTCCTTCTACTCAGCCCTGCCTGGAGCAGAGTCTGCTCACCCAGGAGTTGTGGAGCAGAAAGGCCAGGGAAAGACCTGTGTGGAGCAAAAAAGACAGGAATTAGTCTTCTCAATGTCAGCTTTCCCATTTGGATAGATTTCCATTTCTTGGTTATTTTTTGAAGATTGAGTCATCAGGAAAAAAGCAAATTCCACATCTGAAATGCTGTCTAGGTTAGCCCAGAGATCTGTTGGGTGCACATTCCCCTCTCAGATTCTGTTTCTGACCCCATCCAGAGGGGGAATGATTGGAAATTTAGACTGGGAATGGTTGGAAATCCAGAATGGGAACAGTTGGGAATCCAGACAGACAACAGTTAGAAATCCAGAGTGGAGAATGTTGGGAAATCCAGAGTGGGGAATTGTTTGGAATCCAGAGTGGGGATGGTTGGGAAATCCAGAGTGGGGATGGTTGGGAAATCCAGAGTGGGGAATTGTTGGGAAACCAGAGTGGGGATGGTTGGGAAATCCAGAATGAGGACAGATGGGAATCCAGAGTGGGGACGGTTGGAAATCTAGAGGGAGAATGGTTGGAAATCTAGAGGGAGAATGGTTGGGAATCCAGAGTGGGGACAGTTGGGAATCCAGGTGTGGATCCAAGTGGGAATTGCAGGATGTCCCAGCAGCAGCTCCCTCCTCCAACAAACAGAGAACCAAAGCCCCAGGTGATGATGGGAATCATCTGCAGGGCAAATGAAGCCTGAAGGATTTAATGACAGCAAAGCCAGTGGGAAGACTCAGTTCCTCATTTATTTGGGGTCATTTATTTAATTTAAATTAGGAAGGGAGAGTTACAGAGCTTAGTTTAAGTTGAGCAGGAAATGGGAATTTCTTGGACTCTGCTTGGAGGTTTTAGGTGAATGATGACATTACCCTGGGTCAACAAATAACTCTGGGAACATAAAAAAATTGATTTAGGTGAGTATCTGACTCCCTTTTCCCAGAGAATTCAACCTCTTCCCATTCCTGGTGCACCACACTCTGACTCGAGGCAGTCTGTCCCGATTCCTGTGGATTTGGGGATTTTACTCCCTGTTTTTGGCAGGTTGCTGTTGCTCAGTACAGCGAGGAGCCCAGGGCAGCTTTTCACTTCAACCAACACCGCGACCGCAACGGAGCTCTCAGAGCCATCAAAGGGCTGAGCTACACCGGAGGCAACACCAAAACAGGTCTGGGAAGGGACTTGGACACCTGGGATGATCCTTCTGGCCCAGGACAGAACCTGGAAGCCAAGGAGAACATTTCTCTCAGTGGTTTGGAGCCATTTCCTTGGTGGGAACATTGTGCTTAAAGCTGTTTTAAATTTGAGAACGGATTAAATTTGATTTTCAAGAGTGTTTTTTTCAACCACTTGGTGCTTTATCCATGTCCTGTTTTTTCCCCTGGGTTTTCCTCATTCTTTTATGATTTTGCCTGCACTTGAGGGAGGTTTTTGCACCCTAAACATGAGGATGACTAATGTGAAGCATTCTTGCATCCCTGAAATCCAGATATTTTGTCCCATTTAAAAAGCTCAGAGAGGGACAACATTTCCCATGTGCTCATTCCCAGCTGGACATTGGGAATACCTGGTTCCCTGGAGGAACACAACCAGGAAGAGTAAATTAAAGATAGTTAATTTTAATTTAATTGTTTCTCCCAGCTGGTTGGAACCTGGTGCCAGTAACTCCAAGATTTGGTCCCCCTATGGACCATTCAGGAATTGGACTCGATGATCCTTGTGGATCCTTTCCAACTTGGAACATTCTGTACTTTTGTGATTTTTTCCAATGAATTCTTCATATTTGAGGCACCCAAATCCCCCATCCTGCCTCAGTGGTATTGGACAAGAGCACAAAAAAACCAGGAAAAGTCAAAATACAGGAATTTTCATGGGGTTGCTTAGGGAAAGAAGGCATGGAATTGGTCAGGCTGGAAATTCCTGGCTAACCTTGCCTCTAATCCTTCTTTTTATGGAGTTTGTGTCAATAAAGACATTTTACTCCATGTAGGAATCTTTACATGGTGTTTTGGAGCTTCTTGACTATTTCAAACTGTGGGAGATTTCTTTGTGAAACTTTCTTGGTCTTTCCAAAGGCATTTGGAAATGGGAATTCTGTGGATTTTATTCCAGAAGTGTAAGAAACGTGCTTCAATTTTCTGAATATTTTGGCTCCCCCTTTCCAAAACTATCTGCTGATACCACCAGAATCATTCCAGCCAAGCTGATTTCCTGCTGTCATCCTCGAAAAGACATTGTCCCATACCTAGGGCTTTCCACTTTTGAGGAATTCCCTTCATCCTCCACCATGGAAGGAGATCCAGAGTCCAAACTTGTAGAATTAATCCAGACTCCCACCCTGTCTCTTCTCCCTGTCTGCTCAGGCCATGCCATATCCTACGTGCTAAAGGAATTATTCCAGCCCTCCAGAGGGATGAGACCAGCCTTTCCTCACATCCTGGTGCTCGTGACTGATGGACAATCCCAGGATGACGTGGTGTCCCCAGCCAGAGCAGCCCATGCTCTGGGTAGGAGTTCCCGGTTGTGTTTCCCTCAGTTCTCCATGAATTTCCAGAGGGTTGAGGTTAACCTGTTGTGTTTCCCTCAGTTCTCCATGAATTTCCAGAGGGTTGAGGTTAACCTGTTGTGTTTCCCTCAGTTCTCCATGAATTTCCAGAGGGTTGAGGTTGCCCAGTTGGGTTTCCCTTGGTTCTCTGTGAATTTCCAGGGGTTTGAAGTTGCCCAGTTTGTTTCCCTCGGTTATCCATGAATTTCCAGGAGTTTCAGGCTGCCCCATTTTGTTTCCATGGTTCTCCATGAATTTCCAGGGATTTGAGGTTGCCAGGTTGCCCTGTTGGGTTTCCCTTGGTTCTCCATGAATTTCCAGAGGGTTGAGGTTGCCCTGTTGGGTTTCCCTTGGTTCTCCATGAATTTCCAGAGGGTTGAGGTTGCCCAGTCGGGTTTCCCTTGGTTCTCCATGAATTTCCAGAGGGTTGAGGTTGCCCTGTTGGGTTTCCCTTGGCTCTCCATGAATTTCTAGGGGTTTAAGGGTGGTGCACTGTGTGAGGAGTCACTTTGAGGGCACTGTTGGTTCCTTCCCTCCTTTATCCTTTCTCTTTTCTCTCCCCACCTTGTCTTGGTTTGCTGTAACTCAAACCCAGCTCCAGGTGACTTCTCTGTGGGTTCTACCTGATCCTTTTTACCAGGTAGGGGTTTGGAAACTCCGATCCCAAGAATTAGGAGTGATGGAATCCATGTCATTCCAGGGCTCCGTGTCATTGCTGTGGGGGTGTCAGGAGCTGACCCCGTGGAGCTCCACAGGATCTTGCTGCAGCAGAACCCCCAGAACGTTTTCTATGTCAGCACCTTCGATGACTTCCCCCAGATCCTCCAAGAGCTGATAGAAACCATTTGTTCTGATCCTCAGCTTCCAGGAACCCAAATCCCACTGGGAAAGGTGAGTTCCTACTCCTGGGAGTAAATCCAGTTTGGAGTGGGTCAGACGCAAGGAAAATCTTGCCTGAGGGATGTTTCAGAGCAGAGTCAGAGTGGATTTAGGACACTGTGTCCCATCCTGACCTCACTGTCCAGCCCTAAAGAAACTTTGGAAATGCAGGCAGTGGAGCTGGGGAAGCCAGGATTGAGCTGGGAATGTTTTGGTGGATAAAGCCACTACAGAACACTTAGATATATCTAAAAAATTCACATTATAAATTCAGAGGAATATACTTTAAATGCCTGAGAATTCTTCTGAATGGTCAACTTTGCTTTTCCCTCTTTTTTTTTTTTGCCTAAGCCAAGAAATGTTTTAGTCTGTGTTTTCCTGGTCACTCCAGTTTATTTGCCATCCTTTGGAGGATATTAATTCCCTGATAATTTTTTTTCTCTTTTCCACTGAAGATCTCCAGGGGCTCAGCAGCTCACAGGGGTTATGACCCCCACACCATGAAGGGAGAGAAAGGGGAGCGGGTGAGTCACGGAATATTCTCAGTTGGAAGGGACCCACATGGATCAAGTCCAGCTCTTAAGGGAACGGCCCCACAGCATGATTCACTTGGATAATTAATATCACGGAATCTTGGAATGGTTTGGGTTGGAAGGGACATGAAAGATCATCCAGTTCCAACCTCGACACCTTCCATTATCCCAGGTTACTCTGTCCAGCCATGGCCTTGGATACTTCCAGGGGTGGGACAGCCACAGCTTCTGTGGGAATTCCATTCCAGGGCCTCCCCACCCTCCCAGCCAGGAATTCCTTCCCAATAACCCATCCATCCCTGCCCTCTAGCAGTAAATACAACCAAATTGTGACCAAGGAAGAGTTCAAACAAAGAATCACTCTCAGATATTTTCTGTCGATGTTTTGCTCTTCCTGCTTCATGCTGGCTTTGAAAATCCAGGAAAAGGGACCTGCTTTGGGATTTGGGAATGCCCTCAAGTGTTAGGGTGCTGCATGAAGCTGTTTGGGTTTGCAGGTCTGAGGTCATCCCCCCCACGCTGTTCTTTTCCATGTTTTTAGGGTCACCCTGGGAAGGACGGCATTCCTGGGCTGCCGGGCAGGCCGGGCCGGCCGGGTCCTCCAGGTCCCCCTGGAATCATGGTATGGCTTGGTTCTAACAAACATTTCCAAAGGGCTATTCCAGAGAAAAGTGACTAGTATCCCCCTGTCCTGTTTTGCAGGGGCTCCCTGGCAGCCAAGGTGACATTGTGAGTATTTGGAATCCCAGGGTGGTTTGGGTTGGAAGGAACCTTAAAACTCATCCCATTCCATGGGCTGGGACACCTCCCACTATCCCAGGGTGCTCCAAGCCCCATCCAGCCTGGCCTTGGACACTTCCAGGGATCAGCACCCATGGTCTTGAGGGCGTTTTTCTGTTTAGTACTGCAGAATTTATTTTTAATTCCAGGGATCTCCAGGCTATCCAGGACCCACGGGGCCAAAAGGAGACAGAGTGAGTTCCATTCCTGGATTTCACTGGGAAAAATTAATTTCTTTGTTGTGATCTCTCTTTTCCAAACATTTTCACCGGAATCGTTGGCAAATGTGCATTTTTAAGCTGTGTCTACCTAATCCTACACTTCCAGACTTCATCTTGGGGAGTTTCCCTCAGAAATTTTATGTCTTTATGGAGAAAAGTGCTCAATCCTAATCCCAAGTTCTGGGCACAATTAATTAGTTAATTAATTAATTAAAAGTTAGTAATTAGTTAATTAATTGCAGGAGAAGGTGGGGTCATTCTGCCTTTTTGAGTTTCCGTTATTAACAAACCTGGTTTAATCCATTTAGGACACTAAAACATTTCAATATTTACGGGCGGCAGATCCCAGGAGGAGCTTCCTGCCCTTCTCCCACTCTCCATTCCTCCTCTTTCCTTGCATGCCTCTGAGCTGTCTGTGCAGATGAAGATTGGGAATGGATCCTGCTGAAAGCAAACCTCCATTTTTCCCTTGGGATTAATTTTTTTCCATGCCAGCAAGCAAAACTCAGGTCATGGCCATGTGGTTTTGGGTACCAGGTGCTTTGGGTTGATGGAATTGCCCCTAAATCACCCAGTCTGCTCCTGGATCTCCCAAGGTGCCTTTATCCACAGGGAGAGCCAGGCTATGTCCTGGGAGGAGTGGAGGTGATTCCTGGCCAGAATGGGCAGCCTGGCCCCCCTGTGAGTATCAAACCCCAGGTGTGGGGGAGCCTTCAGCTTCCCAATGGCTGGGGGAGATCCCAAATCCCTCCCTGTCCCGCTTTTCCTTGTTGCAGGGACAGAAGGGGCAGCCAGGGGTTCCTGGGGTTCCAGGACCCCCAGGTTCTCCAGGGCCACCAGGAATCTCCATCAAGGTGAGTTTGCAGCACAATTCTGGGATGTGCCATTGATGCCTTGTGAAGGCTGAGCTGGAGCAGAGGCTGGGCAGAGCTAAAGAACAAAGCAGGGATTCATTAAAAGGATCTCCTCATGGATCCACCTTGGGCAGCACCAGAGCCCGGCCAGGGCTGCACCCAAGGTGAACCCAAATGGTCCCAAAATGCACGAGAGCTCCCGGGGGCTCTCACTGGGATCAGCTCTGCTCCATTGGCACGTTGGAGTTCATTGTCCCATTCCAGCTTTAGCCCATGCAGTCCCATCCTGCTTGTTTTTCTCTCCTCAGCCCACGTTGTTTGTGCTCCTGGGCCTGAGGTTTGGAT
The DNA here is from genome assembly GCF_031753505.1 of Anomalospiza imberbis. Lineage (NCBI taxonomy): Eukaryota > Metazoa > Chordata > Aves > Passeriformes > Viduidae > Anomalospiza > Anomalospiza imberbis. The sequence continues at coordinate 1,616,557 of NC_089685.1, read as the reverse complement.
CATTTGTCCTTGGTGCCCAAATGGAGCAGGAATTGTTTTGTCTCCCTGCTCTGTGCAGAGAGCTCACCATCCCATAATATAAAGCTCAGACCTACACACTAAAGCAGCACAGACTCTGAAAAATATAAAAGCCAAACCTGAGGCATGACCACAGGAAAAGGAGACCCAACACCGAATATTGCAGGTGGAGGTGTCTGGAGACCTCTCCGAAATCTCTGCCTTCCAGTGGGAGTGGGAATTGTGCTCTCTTGGATTGTCAGGCTGCAGGATTTCTTTGTTAGGATGAAGTTTGGTGAGGAGCCCCTAAATGCCCATCCCATGGGAATTCTCCTTGTCCTTTCTGTTTCAGGGTGAACCGGGGGATGCAGGAATCAGGGTGAGTACCTGAGGTCAGCTTTCCCTTTGGGATGGAAAGCCTTTTTTCCATAATTATTTCCAAGCTGCCCAGGAAGTTCTGGCTTCCCAAAATTCCATAGAGATCCATGAAGGGATCATGGAGTGAGACTTTCCTGTGCTTCATGCAGGGTCCCCGTGGGAGGAGTGGCCTCAAAGGTGACAGAGGAGACACGGGAGAGCCGGTGAGTGGTCCCAGGAAGTCAGGGAAAAACTGGGGCAGATCCAGAGGAGGGAAAAATGTGGATCAAGAGTGTGGCACAACAAATGGCCCAAACTGGCAGCAGATCCAAAACAAGGGAAGGGGTGGTTCTTCCCAGAAATCATCCCACAAGGAGGTTTGGGGTGTGGGAAGTTTGAGTTCAAGGGGAGATACGAGAAGAAGTCTATGGTGGATTAGTGAGAATACAAGAGACCAGGATTGGTTTGGGAATTCCCTGTGCTACAAATGGCTCAATCTGAAGGATAACATTCCTGTGCTATTTTCCATCCTTCCTGGATCTGTTTTTGGTTGTTTTTGCCATAATGGAGAGCCATATCCCATAAATCAGCCCTTTCCATGGGTGTGGATTCACCATTCCAGACCAACGTGGGCTGCCAGCCTCTGTCTCCCATTGTTTCCCCTTCCTGAGTAAAGCCATAGATTCATTATTTGTGAGGGAAAAGGAAATTTGGGAATATGCAGACAGCTCTGCAATTCCTCAGTTTTAAAGGAACTGCTTAGATGGACAGATCAGGATAAATATTTCTCTGCAGAATTAAAAATAAACCTTTCCGGTTTGGAGAAAAAAAAATATATTTGATGATGTTCCTTCCTTTCCAGGGAAAACCTGGTTTGCCAGGCCCTGTGGGGCTCCATGGGGCTCCTGGACTGCCTGGACCACAGGGAGAAAAGGTTGGATATTTCCTGAATCCCTCAGCCCTGAGGGAAAATGACAGGAATAGCAGGGTAGACCTGTGGGAAGGCATTTTGGGATGTCCCAACATTGCTGGAATTCATTGGCTCTGCTCAGAGCCAAACATTTCCAGAGGAAATCTCTCCCCTCCCGTTTTGCTAAGAAATACTCTGGAGCAGAAATCTGGGAAGGAATGGGTGCTCTGGGATCAGCATTCCTGAGTGTTCTGTGCTTTCCTTGCAGGGAATGGCAGGAATTGGCATTCCTGGCAGTGCTGGCATGAAGGGGGAAGAAGGAGAGCAGGTGGGTTGGGAATCTTGCAGTGAGATTTGCATTAAAATCCTCTCAGAGTGTTCAGTGTCTCCAGAGTCTCCTCCAGTATTTAGGTTTTCCTCAGAATCCCGTGGTTCCTCATGGAAAGGGTGAGTGAAGGGAAGATTTGGGGTTTAAAATCTGAGCTTTCACTCTTTCCTCTGTTGTTTTCAGGGAATGATGGGACCTCCAGGAGCACCAGGACCAAAGGTGGGTGCTGAAATCCTGAACCCGAGCTCCCAGGCCTGGAATTCAGGTTCCATGGAAATTTTCTGCCCCTAACCAGCATCATAAGGAATCATCATCATAATTCCTGTGGGAATCATTGGACCATGGAATGGTTTGGGTTGGAAGTGACCTTCCAAGGCCACCTGCTCCAAACCCTCTGGACTGAGCAGGGACACCTTCAACCACACCAGCCTGACCTGGAGCCTTCCAGGCTCAAAAGCAAAGAAAGGGAATAATTCTCCACTGCCTGGACTCTGGAATTCCTTGCTGCCAAGGAGAGACCTGGAATGGCAGCAAGGTGGAATATTTTAAATAATAAATGGCACTTTTGTGGCCATGGGGACTCCAGAGTCCCAGGCTGGAAGAGCTGTCCTGTAGTTAATTGAAAATTGGGTAGAAGAGCTCCATCCTGCCCTCCCTCCCTCTGGACGGCAGAAGGAGCCAAAAATGTTGGATTTGTTTTCATTCTGGTGGAAATTCCCTTCTGATTTCTTCCAGGGAATTCCAGGACCTCCAGGGCAGAAGGGAGACCAAGTGAGTAGAGCAGTAAGAGAACATGTGACCAGCTCAGGTGGAATTATCCTGATTTTTCCCAGCTTGTTCCCTGTGGGATCCAGCAGGGATATCCTTGAGCTCAGTTCTCCCCACTCCTTGGCTCTTGTGCTTCTGAGATGACTTTTAGACATTTTAAAGGAATAAATGGTGGGAAAGGGATGAGAAAAAAGTTTTCCCTGCCTCACATTTCATTCCATTGGCCACCATTCCTTCCTTTTGCCTTGCAGGGAAATCCAGGATTTCCAGGTGCTCCAGCCTTGGAGGTAACTTGGAGTGGTTTAGAGCCCTTCTTGTCCTTCAGCTGTGCAGCTTCGATCCCAAAATGCCAGAATTCCAAGAGCTGTGTCCCACAGAACCATGGAAAGAACACCCAGACCTTTTCCCTGACACCCCAGCCAAATTTATCTCTTCTCCCTTGCTCCACTTCCTTTATTCCCAATATTTCCATTGTCTCCTCAAAGGAGCTTCACTGCTCTCCAAGAAACATTTGGATAAAAATTCCCACCACTGAATCCATGTGCTCGAGGCTTGTCCCTGCTCAAGCTCCTCATCCACAGGGATGAGCCCTGCTGGACACCCACAGGTCTCCATGTCCCTCCAAATTCCAGCTTTAAGGAGAAACCTCGGTGGTGGCCACCTCTGTGGGCCGTAAGATTTCTTATCCCATAATAATTCTTACCTCATAACAATTTTTATCCTATAACATTCCTTGCTTTGGAAAAGGTGCCATGAAAAGGAGATTTTTAAAAGAAATTAGGTCAAATTTTTTAAACAGAGGATTTCTGTGATTTCTTCTTCTCCTCAGATTTTGGGACCTCCAGGCAAGAAAGGTGTCAGGGTAAGACTGACATTTAATTATTGAATTAATTGATTGGCACTGCTTTGAAAAGGCAAGATCTATTCCTAGAAAAGCGGAGGTTGTTCCATGTTTCCTGAATTCCATCTCCCTTGTGATTGACAGGAGCTTGGCAAAGTCTTATCCCGGGGATATTTCTCTTGCTTTTATTCACGTTTTGTACCTGGTATTCCCATTCTAGCCTTAATCCAGGGGAAAATTTGTGATTTCAGAAGGGAGACATCACTCAAGTGCAGATCCAGCCCAATCCCAATCCCAGAAGACACTTCCAGCCAAGGGAGGCTAAAATCAGGGATGGAAGAGGCGGGAAGGGATTCCTGGAGGTCTCCAATCCCCTCTCCTGCTCACAGTAGAGCCCATTCCAAAGCTGGCTTAGGTCTCCTGTGCTGAGAATTCCCATGGATGGAGAATTCTCACATTGTTTAGGCCCCTGATCCAGAGTTTGGCCTCATGGAGAGAAAACTGAATTTCCCAAACCAAGGAGCTCTCTGGGACAGAGCTGTTCCCTGGCTGAATTGTCCATATTTTCCAGCTGCTATAGAGAATTCCAGTCACATTCTTGGTGGCTTTGAGGTGGAACGTGACCTGGAATATTTTAAATTGAATTTTTAAACTTTTTTTTTTTTTCCCAGACATTGCCATCCTGCCAAGAACCTTCTCTCTGTGAGAAGGATTTACTGCAGGACTGATTCCACATGGTTTTTCCATGGCAATTCCCTTCAGTGCTTCAGACCTCCCTCATTCCATAGACACAATGAATTTTTACTTTTTTGCTGGGATTTGATGTTGGAATCACCTCCTTTTATTGGTCCTATTGCCCAGACTGTTTAACATTGGCTGGCAAAAATCTCTGTTTTCTTTTAGGCTGAGCTTAAGTGGTGTCCTAGGAATTTTGCTGTGGCCTTGTGGCCTGGAATATCTGATTTTTTAATTATTATTATTTGTGATGTTTCACTGACAACCTGCAGAGAAATGACAGGTGTTCATTTTATTCGCTTTAAACCAGTAAAAATTTGTTTATGGTGCTATGTAGTGTGGCAACAACTGTGATGAATTTTGGACAGCAGAAGGCAGGTGCCATGGAAAAAATTCCTTATAAATCCAGGGTGGATGGATGGGTGGATTTGGCAAAGGATTTTTTTCCAGGGTGCATTAGAAGTGCAAAATGCTGCCCTAAGGAGTTGCAGGAACAGGGCTTGGCTTCCTGCAGGATATTCCTGGTTTCAGGTGTGTCTTTTATTCCCAGGGAGATCCCGGACCAGCTGGCCCACAAGGAGACAAAGGAATCCCAGGAGAAAAAGGGGAGAAGGTGATGACCTTGCATTTCCTTTATGGAAAAAAGGGGTTTTTTTGTGGGTTTTTTTGGGGCTTTTTTTTTTTTTTTTTTTTTTTTTTTGGTGGCCACCAAGGAAATCTGAAATTCCTCCCCAAGTCATCCATCCAACCAGGAATCCAGGGATATGTAGAAATCCAATGCTCCTGGAAAGGAAATCAGGGAGGGAATAAATGCTCAGCTCCTTGGTTATCCATGGGGATGGAAGTACCTTGGATCTGCAATGGCTTTTCCTGCTCTGAGGAGATTTCTCCAGAGCTTGGAAAAGCTGCCTTAGCAAGACCCTGTATCCCTTTGTTTTTTCAGGGAAGTCCAGGATTTGGAATTCCCGGCCAGCCTGGGCTAAAGGGAGACATTGGTGACAGGGTGAGTGGGACAATGGGGTGGGTGTGGAATGGGAAGGGCCCAGGGGACGAACCAGGAGGTTTAGGGACAAAATCTCTCCGTCACCTCCATGGATTTGTTGGCCCTGAGGAGATGAGCACTGGGGAGGTGACAAGGAACCAGGCGCTGGTGACCCTCTGGAGGTCTGGGGTGACAGGGTCATGAGCTCTGTCCTCAGGTCAGGTGCAAAGGTGGGATCCCCCAAAATGTGGAGAATTCCTTGTGACTGGATGAAAACACAGATGGTCAGTGCTCAACTGGTGACTCTATGGACAGAATCCAAGGAAGTCCCATTTCCAATTATTTCCCCTCCTGAAAGTCACCTTGATCTTCATCTTCCTGACTTTTGTGTCTAGGAAGGTCTTGGTGGCTCCCATATGACACCACTGATGTCCAGGAAGGGTTGGGTTAATCCTTGCTGTTCTTTTCTCCAGGGACATCACAGTCCCGTTCATTTCAATCCAGCAAAAATTGGCAAATCCCAATATTATGGATGAGTATCTTTGGAAAAGGAGTGAGAAGCTCAAAATATTGATGGTTTCAAAGTGGGGGAGACAGGAGACACCTCTGAACAGGGTGCACTTAGCACAGCCCCTCATGGGACATTCCCTGTTTTCCCTTGGCACAGCCCCTCATGGGACATCCCCTGTTTTCCCTTGGCACAGCCCCTCATGGGACATCCCCTGTTTTCCCTTGGCACAGCCCCTTGGGGGACATCCCCTGTTTTCCCTTGGCACAGCCCCTCAGGGGACATTCCCTGTTTTCCCTTCTCTGATTTTAACTGGAATTATCTTACCTGTGTCATTCCTTCTGTGTTTCTGCAGGGAAATGTGGGATTGTCTGGGAAGCCAGGTCAGAAGGTGAGTCCATGGAAAGCTTTGGTCCTTGTGAGGGTGGGGAGGCCCTGGCACACAATTCCCAGAGCAGCTGGGGCTGCCCCTGGATCCCTGGAAGTGTCCAAGGCCAGGTTGGACATTGGGGGCTTGGAGCACCCTGAGATAGTGGAAGGTGTCCCTGCTCATGGATGGGGGTGGAACCAAGTGGTCTTACAGGTTCCTTCCAACATCTTTGATCAGGCCTTAAAAGATTCCTGCTAATCCTCACCTGCAGGATTTTTCCCAGGAAAAGTTCAAAACCAATCGAGAAATTTCTAGAAAAGATCCCACCTGTGGCATTTGTTCAGTGAGTGTCTCGCTGTGGGCATTCCTCAAACAGGGATCCCCCCAGACATGGCTGGGGGAGGGTTTGGGTTTGGGAATTGTTCCATAGATCAGTGAATGGAGTATTTAGGCCGGATCAGCTTCCAGGGCATGGACACGTGGGGTGTCACAAAGTGGGAAGCAGCCAAGCCAGGAGGTGTTCACGGGATTTGTTAATGAGGTTACAAAGCGGAGGCAAGGAAAGGTGTTTGGGTTGGGAGAAGGCCTGGAGACGTGGTGTCACAAATTTCCCAGATTTCATGGAATATTCTGAGTTGGGAGAGACCCACAAGGATCATCCAATCCAGCTCTTAAGGAAATGGGATCAAATCCACGACCTTGTGGGACAAACATCAAACAGAGCAGATGAGGACCCATCCATGAGAGCTCAGCTGATTTAAATGGGAATAAAAATTAAAACGCGGAATGGGAACTGATCCTGTGTCCAAGATTGGATCCATCTCGAGTCTCTGCTAAACTGAGCTGCTCCTGGAGGTGGAGAACCTCAACAGATTCTGTCCTGAGTGAATTCCAGGGCTGACTGTAGAGTCTGAATAGATGAGGTTAGAGCTGGATGATTTCCAGGCCGGTAATGCTACAAAAATAATAATACTATGATTAAATAAACTGAAATACTATAAACCTATATTACTAAATAAATACTAATACTACAAAACCTACAATCCCAGCCCTTCCTAGCACAGGGTAAGTGCTCTGAGCCCAAACTTCACCCAGGATTGTGGAAGCAACTCCACGACCATGGATGTGCTGCTGGAATCTGCCCCTCCATGTCTGAAGTGGGAGGGCTCTGGAATGCAGGACAGGAATGTGACAAGTCTTGTTTCCTTCAGGGGGAGAAAGGTGAACCAGGATTCCCTGGAAAACCAGGAGAGGCCGGGCTGAGAGGAAAAGATGTGAGTAAAAGCAGGATCCAGGGGGATGGAGCTGCTGATCCTTTGGCACCAAACAACAACCCCAGCTCTGCCCTGAAATGACAAACAAGGGACAACTTTTCTTCCTTGTTATTCAACATCAATGCCCAGAGCAGCTGTGGCTGCCCCTGGATCCCTGGAATGTCCAAGGCCAGGTTGGACATTGGGGCTGGAGTAGCCTGGGACAGTGGGAGGTGTCCCTGCTATGGCAGGGGTGGCACTGGATGGGATTTAAGGTCCCTTCCCACCCAAACCATTCTGGGATTGTTTGATCAGGATTTTTGTCACTGAGTCTCATCTGCTTGATGATGATTTAGCTCGAGGTGCAGCCACACCAGCCCTGAGGGGTCACTTCTGGTTCTGAGCCTCAGATGATCTCAACTTGGAAAGGATCCATAAAAATCATGGAGCCCAGCTCCCTGATCCCCACAGAACTGCCCAAATATTTCCCTCTTATAGCCAAACAAGGTGGGTCCTCACAAAAACATCAGAACAGGCTTCTAGAAATTTCTTGTGACCCCAGCAAAGAGCTTTCCTCAGCTCTGAGGGCTGGGTTGGTCTCTGGAAATGGAATAGGAGCCCTATTAAGAGTTCCCTCTTGGGATCAAATGAGGTGGCCCCTCACAGAAAACAAGATGGGCCCTCACAGAAAACAAGATGGGCCCTCACAGAAAACAAGATGGGGCCTCACAAAAAACAAGATGGGGCCTCAAAAAACAAGGTGACCCCTCACAAAAGAAGATGTCCCCTCACAAAAACAAGATGGCCTCTCACAGAAACATCCTGACTGGCTTCTGGAAAAATGGATTTTTATACACTGAGCTTGATGTCACATGATGTGGAATATCTCTGTGAATAATTTGGAATATCCCTGTGGTCAGTTTGGAATATCTCTGTGGTCAGTTTGGGTCACCTGTCCTGGCTCTGTCTCCTCCCAGCCTCCCAACTTTGCTCCTGGAAAACCTCTCCTGACCTCAGTCAGTGAAGAGCTTTCTGCAGCGCCAAGGGTTGGGTTGATCCCTGGATGCTGAGTGGAATAGGATCACCCAGGGAAATCTTGGGGAAAAAAGGAAGCAGCTGCATTCCAACAGCCCTGACTTCGGAGCCGTGATTCCAGAACAAGAGCTCTGAATTTGAGTAGGAAATGATGGTAAAAAACTTGGGAAAACCCAGCACCTTTGCATTGTGGGGAGAGCCTTGGAGGAAAGGCTCCTCTGGGACCAAGGTGCTCCCACCCCTTCCCAAGGTGCCAGGAAAACTGCAGCTGGAAAATGAAACCCTTGGATTTGTCCTGAAGTTGATCCCTGCTCGTTTTATTTGTCCTTAAATGAGAATCCTCTTCACCTTTCTTTTATCTTGGATTTCACATTCCAAAAGGCTGGAACGGAAAAGCCAAAAAAGAGCTAGACTGGTTTTTTGGGGGTTTTTGGGGGGATTTTTTTGTTTGTTTGTTTGTTTTTTGGTTTTTGGTGGCTGTTGTTTTTTTTTTTTTTTTTTTTTTTTTTTTCTGGGAGATGCTGAAAACAGAGTTCCATGAATGGAATCCCAGAATATCCTAAGCTGGAAGGGACCCACCAGGATCATCCAGTCCAACCCCTGGCCCTGCATAGGACACTCCAACAATCCCACCCTGTCCCCAAGGCCATTATCCAAACATTCCTGGAGCTCAGAACAGTGGGATTTGGTGGCAACCACCTCATCCTATTCCTGAATTTAAATATTCCAGTCAGCCACACCTTGTGCCCCTTTTTCCTCATTTATGGGAATGCTGTAAAACACCATCCCTAATTTAAGGCATCCCAGATATCCCAAAACCTGCCTCTATCCCAGTTTTCCAAGCGTTAAGCAGGGCTAAAGAGATTTTACGTCCATTAGAGCCCCTGGAATGTTTGATGGACTTGGTTCTCTCGCTTTAAACCATTTCCTCGAGGTTTAAGTGCAATAAAATCCCTGTCACTTGATGGAAAAACTTTTGGAAAGCTGCTCCTCTCTTTTAGGGAGAAGCTGGAGTCCCTGGAGAGCCAGGAGTGAGAGGAATCAGGGTAATAATTCCATTTTTCTCACTATTATTATAATTTCCTGCCCTGGTGAGTGGTGGGACTGCTCTGTTTCCCTTCTCCACCCCAATGGGAGCCCTCACTTGGAAATATCCACTTCCAAATATTCCTTTCCTGTGGGAAAAATTATATTTTCCTTGCTATTTTCCTTTTCTGAGCTGCTGCTCGGGCTCTGTTTGGGATTTTTTTCTCTCAATCTCTTCTTGCAGGGTCCTCCTGGAATCCCAGGACGACCTGGAGAGCAAGGAATGAAAGGAGATCCAGGAGAACCTGGAAAGGATGTAAGGAAACCCTGAAGGAGCAGCTGGAAGAGGGTGGATTTTGGGAAACCTTCTATTTATTCCAAGCATTATAAGTAAATAATATTTATTTCTTCAGATTGGGGTTGGATGGATCCAACATGATTAGATGCAGCAGAGATGGATTCACTCCATCGTTTTTTTCATCCCCGTGGGGAAAAAAATCAGGGAAAATATTGCCAAGTTTCTCATGACTTTACCTAAATCCTATTCAGGAGATTCCCAAAAATATCAAAGCAGCTCCTCCCCCACTCCCACCCTTTTCCCTTGGGGCATTTCAACAAGAATTGAGAGTTTAAATTTGTAATTTAGTTATTTAATTTACTTTATTATTTAATTTACTTCATTCAATTTATTCTATCAAGTTATTTAGCTTATTCTATTTAATTATTAATTTATTTTAATTTTTAAAAATAATTTTATTTATTTTTAATTTTATTAAGAATAATGCTGTTTATTTTGTGGGGACAGGGAAGGACACGAGGCAGAGCAGCCACAGCAGCAATTCCCAAGAAATTTTGCTGTGCTGGGAGGAAAAACTCATTCCCAGAGGTCCAAAGGGTGTCTTTGGATCGATCCTTTGCAGCCATTCCTGCCAAATTCCAGATTTGCCTGCAGGACTCGTGTCCTGAGTCACAGGAGAAGTGGGATTGGGAGAAAAGCTGCAGGAAATATCCCCATGGATCCAAAACAGATCCAATCCCAGGCTTTCCCAAAGAAATGGTGTTGCTTCCTCAGCCAAGATGTGGTGGCAGGGAAATAAAAGCAAAATTTGGGTTGCACAAGAGGTAATTCCATTATTCCAGGTGGGATAGCAAAGGAAAAGCCAGGAAAAGCAGGAAAACTCCCAGGATCATGAGCCCTTCCGGTGGCCAAGCTTCAAGTGAAGAGCAGAATTGCTCCAAATTTAACCTAAAAACGGGAATTAGGGAGACACAAGAAAGGGTTGGTTGGTCCCTCTGGAAAAGGTGGCGGTTGTCTGGGATCAGCACCCAGGAAATGGGAATTTTAGAGGGGAACTAATGCATTCCTGCTGGTTTTCAGGGAGATCCTGGGAAGGACGGCCTGAGAGGAGAAAGAGGCCCCCCAGGCCCAAAGGTAGGTCCTGAGTCCAGGTTTTTGTGGTGGTGCCACCACCTTGGGCAGGTCAGATGGGAGGAAAACCCAGCTCAGGTCTCCTCTGACCCCACAAAAGTTTGGGATTTCAAAGCAGAGCTCCCGGGATGGGCTCAGGAACTCGTGGTCACGCCAGGGCCGTGGTCCCTCATCTCCACAGAGCTTCTTTAGGAGAAGAATGTCCCTTCAGGAGTCAAACGGGATAAATTTCTGGAATGTTCACAGATTGTTCCTTCCTTTCTTCCTCCTGCAAGTTGAAGAGCACATGGAAAGGGGTGGAAGGAGGAATGGCTTCGGATCCCACACATCCAAGATCTTTAGAGGTGGGAACAGCTCCTTCCTTAATGGAGAGGAAACGCTGCAGGAAGCGGCACCAGTGGGGACAGGGAGATTTCCTGGTTGCCACAAGATCCAGACCTTTGGAAAAGCAAAGATGTATCCAGGGAAGGGGCATCCCAAATTCTCCCTGGCATACCTTGGCTGGAGAGGCCATCGGAGCCTTCCTGGTGCCCTTCATTCCACCGGAATCTGTCGATGCAGAACCCGGATTTCAGTGAAATGAAGCCCCTCAGAGAGGCAGGTCAGCCCCACCTCAGCAGATGTTCCTCACCCCAGGAGCCTCCAGGCTGGACCTTCCAACCCCTGCGGCTCATCCGTGATTTCATCCTTGCTGGACCCAAGGTCTCTCACCTGGAGATGGAATTCCATCACTGTGACCTTCTGTGGGAGCCCATCCTGCTGGAGACGTTGGACCCAGCCATGTGTGGGACCTGCAGCACCATGGCCACCTCCAGAAGGGACCACCAACCACAGGAACACCTTGGCCATGGCCCTCCTTGGTGTCCTCTGCACTGATGGCACTGGTGGCACCGAGGGACCTCAACAATCTTTCCTTTCCCACATGTTTGTGGACAAGAGGAGGAGAAGGGGATGGAGCAAAGCTGTGGCCCAAACCTCGCTTGAATGCTGCTCATGGACCAGGCTTTCCCTACAAAATCCAGCTGTGCCTGTGTCCAGCGGTGGAGGGAAGGAGCAGGGTGGGATTCAAACCCCTAAATGGGATTTATCCGGGATTATGGAGTGGGCTGGTGGCAGATGAAGGGCCAGATATGGGATTACTTCCCTTCCTCCTCTTGCTCCTCATGGAAATGATGGAATTAATGAGCTGATCTCGTTTATTCCAAGGGAGAACCTGGCCCACCAGGAAGAGGAGTGGAAATGAAGGTAAATAAATCAAAGACCAAGTAAATGTTGGAAGCACCTCCCTCTCTGTCTGGGTTGGGATGGCAAAGGGGACCCAACGTATGTCCCCTTGGCCATCAGCCACCTCCAGGAGAAACTTCCTGGACAGCAAAGCGGGAGAAATTGGGCATTTTCTTTCCTCTTGCAGGACCTGGAGAGGCTTTTTGAAGCATACGGGATCAAGGTAGGAGATCCTTTGTCCTTCCTCCTGACCAGGGGTTTTAATTTGGCTTTTCCATCTCTTCCCTCTGGAATCCTGGAGGTGACATTTGCTCCCCCAGCAATCCCAGGAAGGTTCATTCCATTTCCTTTTCCAGGATGTATTTAAATATTTCTGGGACGGATTTTTTGCTGCCATTTTATGGGGTGGGTGGTGGCTTTGAGGCCCCTGTGACAGTGACACGTGGACCTTAAAGCCCCTCTAATTCCAACCTCAACACCTTCCACCACCCCAGATTGCTCCAAACCCCATCCAACCTGGCCTGGGACACTTCCAAGGATAGGGCAGTCACAGCTTCTCTGGGAATTCTGTTCCAGCTCCTCCCCACTCTCCCAGCCAAAAATTCCTTCCCAATATCCAACCTAAATCCTCATTCAGTTTAAAACCCTTCCCTCTTGTCATATCCCCATATTCCCATGGAAAAAGGGAATTTTTCCCCACTCTCCCTCTTCTTTAATTCCCCTTAAAGTCCTGAAAGGCCACAAATATGGGGTTTTTACTTGGGATGGGGACAGACCCCACAAAAGCTCCACGGATCAGCTCCTTGATCCCAAACTTGTATTTAAACCATCCCTCGGCTGTGAGCCCCCGGGAATCCGTCATTCCTTGTTTTGAGCTGGCTGCTCTTGGATTGTCACGTGTTGGGGACAGGAGGGTGGCACTGGGCTGCCTTACTGGTGTGCACTGGTTCCAGCTGGCACTGCTGAGGGACCTCTCCGACGCGATCCTGCGGGATGGGCTGGACGGGCTCCTGTGGCACCGGGGTGGCTCCAGGTTGAGCAAAACTTCCATGGAAAACCAGGCAGCCATGCCTGTCACCGTGAGTCACATCACCTGCCAGGGGTGACAGACCTCCAGGGAATGAGGGAGATGGGAATGAGCCACCAAAGCCATGAAGGTCACCTCTGTTATCAAGCAGGTCATGGTGGCTTGGGAGAGGCTGTGGCTGGCACCGGGATCTGGGATCTTTGGGGTAAAGGGATACAAAACACTCATTTTTTAATGGGAATGAAGGAATCAGTCAAGCTTTGCTGTCCATAGGAGACATTCCCAAAGTCAAAGTGTCCTTGTGCCCTCTGGGAGTTTTTGGAGTGGTGGGTGTGGGGCTGGAAGCACCAAAAGGGGTCATGAGTGGGGTCTCGACAGCAAAAGGGATCCCAGGGAGGGAGGAGTATTCCTTGGAAGGAAAGTTTGGATGTGGCCAGCAAGGAATTGCTGCCCACTCGCCCCATCCTGGCTCAGAAATGTCACCACGTGGGACAGAGTGTGCTGGAAGGTTGGGAAAGGTTGGAATGAAGCCCCCAGGATCCAGCTCCTCACGGGTGTGGATCCTGGGAGCTCATGGCTGTCACTGTCACACCAATCCCTTGTTTTGGTGTGGCAGGATCCGCTGGTGTCCAACACGTCCCACGGTGTCCCGGCCAGCACCGAGGTGACAGGAGGAGGACAGAGCCTGGAGCTGGAGGCTCCAGTGGTGCCACTGTCTGGAGGATTCCCTGAGGTGAAAATAAACAGCAGGAAAGACAAAATTGGGGTTTTTACTGTGTCCAGTTCTGGGCTCTTCCAATCATGAAAGACATGGAGAGTGTCCAGGGAAGGGAATGGAGCTGGGAAGGGGCTGGAGCCCCAGCAGAGGCTGAGGGAGCTGGGAAGGGGCTCAGCCTGGAGCAAAGGAGGCTCAGGGGGGACCTTGTGGCTCTGCACGAGTCCCTGACAGGAGGGGACAGCCGGGGGGGTCGGGCTGTGCTCCAGGGAACAGGGACAGGAGGAGAGGGAACGGCCTCAGGCTGGGTCAGGGGCGGTGAGGTTGGACACCAGCAGGAATTTCCCCATGAAAGGGGGTCAGGCCTTGGCAGGGGCTGCCCAGAGAGCTTTGGAGCCCCCATCCCTGGAGCTGGCCAAGGAGTTCCTGGATGTGGCACTCAGAGCTCTGGGCTGGGGACAAGGTGGGGATCAGGCACAGGTTGAACTCCACGGTCCTGGAATTCTTTTCTGTCCTGGGATTCTGTGGAGTGCTTCCTGCCCTGGCAGGGATGGATCCAGACCTGTTGTCAGGATGGATTGGGATTGTCCATGCTGGGACTGCCAGAGCTCCAGGAGCATTTGGACAGCACTCCCAGGGATTGTTGGGATGTCCTGGGACTGGATGATCCCTGTGGGTCACTTCCCAGTCAGGACATTCCATGATCCTGTGACTCCAGAACCTTCATTTGGAGTAACCAGACAAATTCCAGCCACCTGCATCCTGGTTAACAGCTGCTATTTATGGGAATTAGAAATTTATCCACAATTTTAAGGCTCCTCTCCATGCTGGGCTTCCTGTAGGAGGCATCTCCTGGGGTTTTATCTCCTTCTGTGGCTGGATCAGGATCATCCAATTCCTCAGAGACTTGGACAAGGTGGGACAGGACATTCCCCCTCAGCCCCAGGCTCCTCTTGTGTCCTCAGAAAAATCTTCCCAGATTTTTCCGAGCTGGATTAGGACATTTTAGGGGCTTGAGGGGGAGGTTTGCACCAAGAGACACAACCCTGGAGCCAGCAAAAGTTGGGTTTTGGGATACAGAGACCCCAAAACTGTCCTGTTAAGCTTTGAGAGCCCAACCCAAACCGGAAAAAAGGATTTGGGACCATCAGAGCGTCCCTCACTCCCTCAGGGAGGATTCTCTCAGGGAAGTCTTCCTTTTCCATTGATGCTAATTGGATGGGTGCAAAGGAGTTAAAATTTCTAGAGCCTGACTGGACAGATCAGTGGAATTTTGAGTTTTGCCCCTATTTCATTGCAATGGAAAATTAAATTAGAGAAAGGATAAGGATTTCTCCATGGACCAGTGTCAGGGCTTGGGAAAGGCTCCTGCTGTCCATTTTTTCCATTTTTTCCCAGTAATTAATGCAATTTTGTTGGTGTTTATCCATCCCTCTCTGCAGAGTTCGGCTGTGCCCCCACCACATCCAGGAGATCTGCAGGAAAACCATTCCCTGGATCTCCTCCAGCCCTTGGAGGAGAGGCTGGAAGGACAAGCCCAGCAGGACACCAGCCAGGTACGTTTTCCCAAGGATTTCAGACCAGGGATGGACTGGGATGCAAATCCTAATCCTGAGAGTGGCTTCTCCATATCCCTGGAGAACACCAGAGCTCCTGGAATGGGCAGGAGGCTGATGGCAGTGACAGGAATCCCTTGAGAAATATTTTGTTGGTTAATTCCACAATTTTGGGGGCAAAACCAGGATAATCCCATAGATAAAATGGATCCCATCTGGCCCCACCATCCTTGTGTTATTCCAGTTTGGTTGACTGAAGAGTTGATGATTCCCAAGACTTTTAAAACAGGGATAAATGCAGACTCCAAACAGGGAATTTAAAATATGCCTCCTACAAGACGTTTCCTTTTCCTTCCCACTTTCCATGGATAGAGAAATAAATGGATATGGTCTCAGGATATTCCAGGTGCTCTGGAGCATCTGAGTCATTTAAAGAGGAGGATTTTAGGGTCTAGGCAGGAATTTGGGGATTTTCTCTGATCCCTAAAATCCCATTTCCCTCTGTTTTCCTGCCCTCCTGGGCAGAGATTCCCTTCCCAAAACCAGCACTCTCCAGTCTGGACATCCCTGTGGAATTCTTGGAAATACCCAGAGGCAGGACAGCACCAGCTTTAAAAAGCAAAGGGAAAAATCCCTTGGATATTTCCTTGAAGCTGCAGGAACAGCATCAGCAAGGATATTTTTAAGGATGGCAAGACGGGAGTGACTGGAACTGGGGAGATCCTGCTCCAGGAAATCCTGCTCTGGTTTGCCGAGCTCTTCCTTCTGCTCCCGTCCCTTTATCCCTGCCCTGGCTCGTGAAATGAATTCCAGGGATAATAACGGAGCTGGAATCACGACGGCTCAGCAGCCACGAGAGGGCTCCCGGCTCCAGCGGAAAATCCTGGAGTGGGAACTGCGGCTCTGGAGATGCCGGGATGTGCCAAGAGCATCCCTGGGCTCAGCTTTTCCTCCTGGATGCAGCAATTCCCTCTCCTGGGAATGGTCAGCCTGGAGGAACACAGAGGATGGAGCCCAAATCCATCGGTTTTGGAATGGTTTTGGGGGAAAGGGATTTTTAGGATCATCGCATTCCATCCCCCTGCCAGAGGCAGGGACACCTCCCAGTGTCCCAGGCTGCTCCAGCCCCAGGGTCCAGCCTGGCCTTGGACATTGCAGGGATCCAGGGGCAGCCCCAGCTGCTCTGGCAATTCCAGCCCAGCCAGGAATTCCTAATTCCCAAGATCCCATCCATCCCTGCCCTCTGGCAGTGGGAGCCATTCCCTGTGTCCTGTCCCTGTAGGCCTTGTCCCCAGTCCCTCTGCAGCTCTCCTGGAGCCCCTTCAGGCCCTGGAATGTGCTGGAAGCTCTCCCTGGAGCCTTCTCCTCTCCAGGTGAGCACCCCCAGCTCTCCCAGCCTGGCTCCAGAGGAGTTCCAGCCCTGGGAGCAGCTCCATGGATTTCTCTGGATTTGCTCCACCAGCTCCTGATGATCCCCATTCTATCAGGAGCTTTATAAACATAGAACAACTCCCACAAATTTTTTAGGACATTCCAAACTCCCTCAGCAGGATGGGATCTGCATCCCAAGGATGTTTTCCTCACCTGCATTTAGAGTAAAATCCCATTTATCCTCATGAGAAGGGAACAGCAGATTCCAAAGGCAGGGAGGGAGCAGCTCCCACCTCCCGGAGATGCCAAGGAGGGATGGAGCCAGTTTTCCTACCTGTTTTCCCGGAGCAGCAGCAAGAATGACAAATTTTCTCCTGGAACGGCCTGGAGCAGCCCAGAAGCTCCATCCCTGATGAGCAATAACTGGCAGGAGTTAATTGGAAGTAAAGGAACCACTGGGAAGAGCGGGATGAGCCCAAATCCACGTGTCCAGAGCAGGGCTGGATACTGATCCAAGGATGAGCTGCTGCTTCGGGGTTATGGGACCATCCCAAAAATCCCTGCTCCTCCATCCTTGGATTTAAGCTTATTCCTTTCCAGCGTTCATTTGGATAAATCCCCCTCATCTCCATATGGATAAACCCACAATTGCTTCATTTTCTTCCCTGAAATCCTGTCTTTTTTTTTTCCTCTACTTTTCCCTTTCCTTTTTTGCAGGGATACTTTTTTTCCTCTCCCTTTTAATTGGATTTTTCTCTTCCCTCCTATTCTCCCTTCCTTCTCTTTTCCTTCTTTTTTTTTTTTTCCTGCCTACAACAAATAATTCCTCAAGGAAGCAGCAGCCTCCCAATTCTTCATGAAAGTGCCTCATTCCTGGAGCAAGAAACTGCCAAAATTACGGAGGAATTACAGAATTAATGGAGTCTCATCACTCCAGGCAATTTCCCAGTAAATGGGATCCCAGGGAACATTCCAAACCTCAGCCAGGCCTTGGCAACCTCTGGAATCACCTCCACGAGGATCTGTGGAGCATTTTAGAGCCATTCCCAGGGAAATGACCAGTGGTGCCATCCCATGGTGCCACCTCTGGGGGATTTTCCCTCCTTTATCCCAAAAAATCCCACCCTGGATGGGTTCTCCCCATGCCAGCCTGTCCTTCATCCCTCTTTTATCCCTCTTCCCCTCATCCTCTTCCAGTAAAGAATTCCAGTTTCAATTGGCTCAAAATTGTTTTGGTATTTTTTCCCTGGTGAGCCAGAAATTTGCTGGGTTCATTATCCATGAGGTGGAATTATCCCGTGGTTTCTTAAAATCCAGGAAAACAGGATGAACATCCCTGAAAACCCCACCATGCTGCACTCACCAACATTCCCTGGAGTTTAGGATTTATTTTCCCTGCTTAAACCATCTAAAAATCCAGGAGATTATTGGAGGTGAATCCAGATCTTTGTTCCTAAAAAAAGGGAATATCCCTAAATAACTGCACCACATCCTGACTTTTTTTTCTCCTTGTGCTCCTGGAAGATCTCAGGACATTTATGGCAAATAAATTCAAATTTCGCTTTCAGATCCAAATATTCCCCAAATATTTGCCTCAGGAAATAATTCCTGGGAATATTCTCGATAGGAATATTCTCATTTTTCCAATGGATCATTTCCCACTGTTGCTATGGAACAGCAGGAGCAATTTAGGAGCCAGGTCAGGAATTATTTGCTTTCCTTTGTGTGCCTTAAGTATTCCAAATTATCACCGAGGGGACTGATTAACACATGGCCATTAATTGGCATTAATTGATGTTTTATTCCAATTGGATGCTCCAGGTGCAATAAACATGGAGTTGCCTGGGAATGGCTGGAGTAGGGAGGGATTTTTAGTTCCATTTTGGAATATTTTAGGTGGGGTTTTATTGCTTTGAAACAGCCACGGATTTGTGGCCTGGTGATAAACTGGAAAATGGAATTGTGGAATTCTTAAGGTTGTGAAAGATAATTTTAGTTTATTGGTATTAATATTATTATTTTATAATTATAAATTCACGGAATCACGGAATGGGGTGGGAAAGATCCTAAAGCCCATCCAGGGCAGGGACACCTTCCACTATCCCAGGTTGTTCCAAGCCCCATCCAACCTCACCTTGGACACTTCCAGGGATGAGGAATCCACAGTTTCTCTAGGAAACCTTTTCCAGGGCCTCCCCATTCCCTGGGTAAGGAATTTTTTCCTCCTATCCAATCCACTTTTCTCCTCTGTTGGTTTTAAACCATTCTTCGTCCACATATCAGGCGCTGTGTTTCTCTTCCCACAGGAAAATGGGAATTCCGACAATGGCTCCGCGATCCCAAGGCACAGATCCAGGAGATCTCCTGAGCGTGAGGGACACCCCACAAGGATCCCATTCCAGAGCCATCCCTGTGATCCGGGAGGAAGCAGTGCCCCTTCCCTGGAGGTTTCACCACCAGCTCACCCCCCCGGTGCTCCAGGAGCTCGGAAATTCCCGTTGGGATCCACGGTGAGCAATGGAAGTGGATCCCTGTTTTCCCACCTGGGCAAAGACACAATGAATGTGGAAATTTAGGGATAAATATCCATAAATAAAGCAGGAAACAGCTGCTGCAGGATCCATTTTTCATGGACAAACAGATCCTTCTCCATTAATTTATCTACGGAAATGAGGGAACAGAATAATCTGGTTTGTGGGGGAAACAGGACAACTGGAATCCCCTTGGAATGTCGAAGGTGTTTCCCTGTGAGGGTGGGTGGTGATAAACCTGCCCATTCCTGACAAACCTGGACATTCCAGGGATCTTTAACCCAAGATCCCAGAAATGGGTGGGAAAAAATTGATTTTTATAAAATTTAGGAGCAAAAATTCCTATTCCCAGGAGTTAAGGATGGAAAATTCAGGATAATTTTCCCGTAAATAGATTACTTTGAAAGCAGGGAGTGACCCTCACCCTGCATTACCAGGAGGAATGAGCCCATCCACACCTTCTCCAGAAATTCCAGGGTTAAAGTGGGACACCTGTGCCATTGCCAAAAGCTTGGAATTCCTCAGGAATTCCTCAGGAATTCCTTTGTCCTGGCAGCTCCCAGATGTCCCATCCAGGCTGGAGTAGATGGGGAGCCTGGAGGCCACCCCAAATTCAACCAGGAACCCTCCAAAGGATCCTGGTGATCCCTGGAAACCCCCAGCTTCCCTCTGGGATTCCCCACTTCCTTCCTCACACCCCCTTCCTCGGAGGCATCTTTTCCATGGCTCAAGAAAAAGTTTTTCCAGCTGCTCTCACACTTCCCTCTCCTCCTTTTGAATCCAAGGCATATCCAGGCCCTCATCATCCAAGGAGAATTAAGGTACGGAATTCCTCCTGTCCTGCTCTTATCCCAGGGAAGAGGGAGCTGCTCCTTTCTCCCATCCCATCCCATCCCATCCCATCCCATCCCATCCCATGGATCCCATCCCATCCCCTCCCATGGATCCCATGGATCCCATCCCACAGATCCCATCCCATGTATCCCATCCCATCCTATCCCATGGATCCCATGGATCTCCTGAA
This sequence comes from Anomalospiza imberbis, assembly GCF_031753505.1. NCBI lineage: Eukaryota > Metazoa > Chordata > Aves > Passeriformes > Viduidae > Anomalospiza > Anomalospiza imberbis. The sequence goes on along the minus strand of NC_089685.1, from coordinate 1,596,570 downwards.
TCCCATCCCATCCTATCCCATAGATCTCATGGATCCCATCTCATCCAATCCCATGGATCCCATCCCACAGATCCCATCCAATAGATCCCATGGATCCCATCCCATCCTATTCCATGGATCTCATGGATCCCATCCCATCCTATCCCATGGATCTCATGGATCCCATACAATCCCATAGATCCCATCCCATCCCATCCCATCCCATGGATCCCATCCCATCCCAGTGCATTTTTTTTCTTGCAGAAGGAGGGAAGTGGCCCAGCAGATCCCTCCTCCCATGGCCCAAAGGTCAGTGTTTTTATCCCACATTTTAATGTGCATTCCCAGGATAATGGTCCATTTTCCCAGAGCTGCCTCACTTTGGAAACTGAGGAATCACAGGAAAGAAGTCAGGAAAATCAAAATGAAATCAACAGTTTTGCCATTGGTGATGAGCAGAAATTCCAGGATGGAATCTTTCACAGCTGATTCAAACATGGGATTTGTGTTTTGGGAATTCTCAATCAGTTTGGGATTCCTCCTGTCTCCTTCAAATTCATGGAATTCTGTAACACCCACAGTATCCTGGGATAGGGGAGCCCTGTTTTTTTTTTCCTTTGCTCCAGGATTTGTGCTTTTTCTTCTGCATCCCCACTGCACAGGAGAATTCCCAATCCCTTGTGGGAAAGCGAGTGCTGGAAATCAGGGATTCCTCCATGGATATTTGCCAAAAACTGCAGCAGCAATGTGGGCAGCACCCACCTGCTGCAAAGAGGGAAGGGAAAATTCCTTGGAAGAGTGAATTTTTGGGATTGATTTTTTTGGGGATTGGTTGTTTTCCAGGGAGAAATGGGAGCTCCTGGATCCCGTGGAGACAAAGGAGAAAAGGTAGGGATGGAGTTTTCCAGCCTGATCCTTCGAAACCAGAATTCCCTGTGCTGAGAGGGTCTGGAAAGGGAAAGACAGTTGGGAATATGCTCATGGAGAGGACAGTCAGGTCCAATGGAAACTGGGATTGGCACATTCCCACCTTTATCCCCAAACCTTCCTGGGGGTTTTGTTCCCAAATTCCAGCAGTTTTTCCACACTTCTGCCATGCTCAGGGGGAAATACAAAATGTGAAGGTTGGATTTAGTGATTTTTGGGGAATTTTCCAACCGAAATGATGGAATTATTCTATCCTATGATTCCAAAAATTGAAGCAGTGCGAAGAGAGAAGGCAAAGTTCCTAGGAATAATGAATTTTTGGGATTGAAGGGGTTGCCGGCTGTTTTCCAGGGAGAAATGGGAGCTCCTGGAGCCCGTGGAGACAAAGGGGAAAAGGTAGGGATGGGGTTTTCCAGCCTGATCCTTTGAAATTCCAGCAGTTTCCCCCACATCTGCCACGCTCAGGAGGAAATAAGGAATTTAAAGGTTGGATTTAGTGATTTTTGAGGAATTTTCCAGCCTAAATGATGGAATTATTGGGTTCCATAATGCCAAAAATTCAAGGGGGGTCCCCAATGTTCATTTTCTGCTGGATAAGAGAACTAAAGGATGGGATGGACAAGGAAATTCCAGCCCTGGCACGAGGGTAGGGATGGAAAAAATGCTACAAAAAACCTCATTTCATGGACACTTTGGGCAGTGAAAATTTTTATTATTTATAAATAATTAGACAAAAATGTCCTCATCAGAATTATTTATTATGGAGAAGCTGAAACTCCCAGGATAGGACAGAACAGTGCATGATACCGAAGTAACTAAATTAATTTAAATTAATTATTTCGGTGTTTGACAAGAAATAAATTATTTAAAGCAATTATCTTAAAAACAATTAATTATTCTTTTATAATATTTATTATTTATTTTTAAGCAATTACCTTAAAATTAGCCAAAAACCTCAATAATTGAAGTAGAGGTAGATGTCACTCACCCAGACAACGACCTGAGAGGGGCATTTGATGTCCCCGCTCATCCCATCACTGAATTCCTTGGAATAAGGGCGTTTTCCGAGTTTTTCCCCCACATTCCAGGCAGAGAATCCCTGGAAATATCTTGCTCAGGGGTGACAATTCCATGACCTCGGAATCCTCTCTTTATTCCCCAGGGCACCAAAGGAGACCAAGGGGAAGAAGGTCAAAAGGTAAAGGACAAAGCTGGTGCCAGCCAGGGGTGACTTTTCCACCTTTTCTCATATCCCAACTTCCCGCCTCGGGATCAGCGTCCAGGTCACCTCCTGAGGTGTGGCTGGGGGACCAGGAGGAGATTCCAGGAGGATCACATGGACAGGACACCTTGGGAATGAGTAATGCCAGGGAATGAGTCTGACCCAGAATCCTGGGATAACATTCCTGGGGATATTCCAGGAGGATCACATGGACAGGACACCTTGGGAATGAGTAATGCCAGGGAATGAGTCTGACCCAGAATCCTGGGATAACATTCCCGGAGATATTCCAGGAGGACCACATGGACAGGACACCTTGGGAATGAGTCATGATTTCCAGGGAATGTATCTGACCCATAGTCCTGGGATAATATTCCCAGGAACATTCCAGCTCCCTCTTTTCCAGAGCTGATTCCCGGGAGTTTTGTCCCTCCAGCTCAGATCATCCAGAGGAGGTGAGGGCTCTGCAGGAACCCTCAGAATGGGATCAGCTCTGTGGGATTTCAGCTGGATCTCCACGGAGCAGCACGAACCAAACTCTCCCTGTGCTGGCTTTACAGTGGAAGGAGAATTCCTGATTTTTCCCAACTATTTTTTCACAGGGAGAACCAGGAATTGGGTTCAGAGGGCCTGTTGGCCAGGCTGGGCCACCTGGATTTAAGGTAAGGTTGAATCTCACTTGGAATTTTTTTTTTCCCTGGGTTTTTCCTCTTTGACATCCTGGTTTTCCACTGCTGGGTATGAAGCATGGAAGTGGCTGCAAAGAGAAAGCACCAAAATCATCCTGGAAAGAAAGAAGGATTTGGGATAGATTTATCCTCCTCCAGAATCATCCTGGCCATTCCAGAGGGAGGGCCTGAGGATAAATATGGAACCATAGAAGGGTTTGGGCTGACCCCTCTGCAATCAGCAGGGACATCCTCAGGCTGGGAAAAGAATTACAGGGAATTGTGGGCTCAGCAGGAATGAGTTCCAGGGATCCCTGGAATATTTGAATTCACCACAGGAGCTAAAGGCTCTGTCCTTATTTAGCCGTGGAAAAGCCCTTTTGTCACCAAAACTTGGGAAGAAAAGACATCCCGAAGTTTGGTGACAATTTATCTGGCCCTTGGATATCCTCATGGATCAGGACTGGAAGTGGTGTCCCAAATTCCACACACACTGGTCATGGGAATTCAAGGAGACATCCCAGACTTTCTCCAGGACCTCCAGCAAATCCCACCCAATGTCCCAATTCCTTGTGATTCCCTCACCAGGGTGAGCCAGGGGCCCCGGGACCTCGAGGAGCTCAGGGCATCCAAGGAATTCGCGGCAACGCCGGCACTCCCGGATCCCAGGGGGACAGAGGGGCTCCAGGTGTGCCCGGAATTCCGGGACAGAAGGTGAGGGGACACCATGGGTTGTGTTTGTCACCTCAAGGTGACCACAATGAGCAAATTGCCCATGCCAGGTGGCTCCTGTGGGCCAAACCCCCACAACTCCAGGTCTTCCTGAGCCTGGAGGTTGTCAGGGAAGTGGGGAAAAAGATCCCTGTTGGAAAAGGAAAGGTCTGGGAATGATTAGAATGATGGGATGATCCTCAGGTTCCAAATGAAAACAGGGAAGCTCCCAGGAAGTTGTTCTTCCTGGGAATTTAATGGTGTGGCTGGAGGAGAGGACTGGGAAGGAGTAGCAGCTGGAATGCTGGGATCATTAATCCCTGGGAATAGAGGGAGAAATCCCAGAATCCCAGGATCACTGAGATTGGGAAAGCCCTCTAAGGTCATGGGGTCCAGCTGTGCCAAATCCCCAGTGAGTGTCACCTCCAGGAATTCCTTGGACACCTCCAGGGATGGGGACTCCAAACCTCCCTGGGCAGCCCCTGCCAAGGCCTGACCTCCCTTTCCATGAGGAAATTCCTGCCAGTGCAAGGAACACTCAGATCCATGCTCCTGCTTTTGTCTGGATCAGGGAAATTGGGACCTTTCCCATCCGTGTGTTCTCCTCTCAAAGGCTTTTGTTTTCCAGGGGGAACGTGGGAGGAGAGGCCGGAGTGGATCTCCTGGGCCCATGGGACCGTCGGGATTCCCAGGAAAAGAGGTGGATTTGTACATATTCCCTGTGCCTTTTTGGCGGGATGGATGAGGGAACTGGGCTGGATGGGCTTCAGTCCTCTGAGAATGTTGGGATAGGAGAGCACTGAGCACTTCCAAAGCAAATCCTCCCTTTTATTTTGTTCTCCTTGTCCTACAGGGAATTCCTGGGACACCTGGACCCAAAGGCAACAAGGTCAGTGCCACCCTCCCTGGAAAGTCATGAGCAGAAATCCTGGGATGGGAATGGGACAAATCCCTGCCTTCTCCTGGCTCCTCATCCCTGACCCCATCCTACTCCATCCCATTCTACCCTCACTCCCTTCCTCCCATGGTTTCTGGAGCACCCTCCAGAGAGAATAGCAGAAAATCCATGGAATTGAGTCTCCTGAGTCTTTCTGGGATTTCAGTCCTGGCCAAACTAATCAGGAATTTTATGGTTCCCTGTATTGTATAATCCCTGTATTCCAATCAGGAATTGTATGGTTCCCCATGGGGTTTCCCTGCTCCCGGTGACACCTCTGGAATTCTCTGCTTTCCAGGGAGAAGTTGGCGTTGGAGCTGCTGGTCCAAGAGGTCCCCATGGATTCCCTGGCCCTCGGGTAGGTCTGTCCATAAATATTCCAGGCTTGGATTCCTGCAGCCTACAGCCCCCTTTGGAGGCAGCTTTAGCCATCACCTCCCTCCCACCCATCCCAGAAATTCCTGAAGGGTTTCAGGCAGCAAAATTCCCTTTTCATCCTATCCCTGAGAAGTTTTGGTCTCATTCCGACAAAGACGGAGTCGGAATCGGAGGCCGTGTTTAAATTTGCTGCTCCTGTGGCTGTCCCACAAATAAATCGGGATTTTATGGCCCCATCCATCGGGACAAACTCCCCACCTGCTTTGGGATGAGGCCCCCGAGGCAAAACAGTCCCTGGAAATGTCAACAGCTGTGGGTAAACCTTGCTGGAGCTTCATTATCCAAAGGAAATGATGGAATAATGTTTCTGCTCTTCTGACTCCAGCATAAATCTAAATCCCAGGATCTCAGGTTGTGTTGGCTTCATATGGGAGACCTAAATTTGGCCTCAATTATTTGGAATTTGGGCAGTTCCTGACGTTTAAAGGCAGGTCCTCTAGGGTCAACTCAAGGAGGTCATAAAAGGCCTCCATGGACCCTCCAGGGCAGCTCTCATCCCAATCCATAAGAACACCCAGCACCTAATCCTGATGGAGGGATAAAGAGGTTGGACAAGTCCTCTGGAGACAGGGAATTCTGCCGGCCCCATTCCCAGCAGGATGGTTTGTGGGTTTGGGATTCCCTGTGTGCCTCATTCCTCGTTGCTATCCCTGCCCCTCTGCGTCCCCCAGGGTGACGAGGGCATCGTGGGAATGCGGGGTCCCCCTGGAATGATGGTGAGTGTTCCGATATTCCCAGAAAACCATGGATCCACGGCTGGCAGAATCCCCACGAGCCATGAGAGAAATACAAGGGGATTCTTCCAGTGGGAAATAGAGACTTGGGAACCTGAATTCCAGTGGGATGGGGGAGCGGAAATCCTGTGAATTCCTTACTGTCCTTATCCTTTTGGGTGGCTCATCCCAAGGTTTGGAAGCCCTCCTGGAATTTCAATCCCTCCTTGCTGTTGTCAGGTCTGCGGGAATTTCAGGAATTTCACGGCAGGAATTTCAGATTCTTGTTCCACTGGGGGGGGGCTGAGATGGGGGAGACACAAATAGCAGAGGGAATTTGGATAAACTCATTATTATTTATTAATTATTATTTATTAGGCTGTTATTTTTCATGGAATGAAAGGAAGAGAATTTTTTTATAAGGACATGGAGCAATAGGAAATGGGGGAATGGCTTTGAACTGGAATAGGGCAGGGATAAATGGGATATTAGGAAGAAATTCTTCCCTGTGAGGCTGGGGAGGCCCCGGCACAGAATTCCCAGAAAAATTGTGGCTGCCCCATCCCTGGAAGTGTCCAAGGCCAGGTTGGACGAGGCTTGGAACACCCTGGGATAGTGGAAGGTGTCCCTGCAGATGGAAATTCCCATCTTCCTGCATATTCCCGGGAATTTAGCAAAAAGGGGTGACCACGATGGCTTTTCACCTCCCCAAATGCGCTTCCCATCCTGCCTTGGCCTCCACGGGATCTGGAGATCCCCATCAAGAATCCACCTCCACCTTGGAGGAACCTCTTGGAGCAACCCGGCTTTTCATTGATGTTGAGGGTCCAAAAATCCCAGCGGGATTCTCAAAATGAGGGAATTTGGCTGAATTTATCCACCTGCCAGGAGATCCCGGTGGTGCACAGAGGATTAAAGTAGGAGCTCTTGTGCTGGTTCTTCCAGTGCATTTTCCATGCTGGAGCCCATCCCTGGAAGCAGCTCTGCCTTTGGTTGGAGGCTGCTCTTTCCCAACTTTCCTGCCTTCACACTTTCCTCCTGTTTTTGTGGATCCTTACGTATTTTTAATGTGTTTTTCCAGGGTCCAAAAGGCTTCCCAGGCATGAAAGGCCAAAGAGTAAGAACTGATCTTATCTACAAAACTTATCTGCAACTCTTATCTTATCTGCAACTCTTATCTTATCTGCAGTTCTTATCTTCACATTGTTCCCTGGTGTTGTGGGCAGCAGCTGCCCTTTTAAAACAGTGGGAATAATCCCAGGATCTCCTGGGAATGGACTGGGAGAGCCCCTGGGTCAGCCTTGTGTGCTCTGCACTCCAGCTCCTATTCCATACGGATTCCTTTAAAAGATTTGAGAGATAAATTTGGGAAATCCTTCATTTTTAGGATGCCATCATCCCACCCCTGCGGGATGGAGGTGCTGAATCCCATTGGGATGGGAAATCCAGCAGCAATCCCACATTGTGCTGAGCATGGAGTCAGGAAAACCATCTCAGTCCTCTGGGGTTTTATTCATTGTCAGTGCCATAAATGTGGGGTTTGCACATCATTTCATGGCGAGCTGAGGGTTTTCCAGAGTGTCCAGAGGATCTGACTTCCAGCTCCAGGAGGTTTTAGTGGCTTGGAGTGGGAATCAATGGCCTGAGCAACACAAGAGGCAATAAAAAGGGAATAATTCACCTTTTTTTTTTTTTCCTGTTTTTAGGGTGACCGGGGACTTGTGGGACCAAAGGGAGAACGAGTAAGGACATCCCATATTTTTTGGGGTTTTCCTTTCACTGTGTGGCTCCCAGAAAAGCCTGGATCCATCCTTTCCTTGTTGTGCCTATGAAATTAAGAGGCAATACCTGGATTCTCCCCCTCCTTTTAGGAGGTCTCCACCAGTTTAAATCAATTTTTTTGATTCCATCTTCACCCTGGAAAAATCTCTCGGAGCTGAGATTGTGGGATGGATTTGATGGGATCCTACAAAGCACAACAATTAAAAAAAAAAAAAAAAGAAAAAGAAAGTAATTTTGGGAACGATTTGCTGGGGCACAAAAATCCTGAATTAAGAGAGAAAGAAAATTCCCCGTGATTTTTGGAATGAGCAGCTGACCCCAAAGCCAACCCTAATTTCCAACAGCCCGAGCTGGCTCCTGACAGGTAATGGGAAAATAACTCCTCAAGTGCTCCTGGAAAATGCTCAGAAACTGCTGAACTCGTGCCCGGCGTTTTGTTAAGTCCCTTCCTGGCCGGAATGGCTCTTTGGAAAATGAGGTTTTGGAAAAGCTCCGTGATGATGCCGCCTTTGAGTCACGCAATATTCCGTGATTAAGGCCCATTTGTCTCTGAGGAAGCTCCTCTGGAAAGGAACTCACCCTGGAGACCAATCAATTCTTAATTTGCTTTGTGAGGAGGCCTCGGAACTCTTCCCAAGCCGAAGGAATGTGGGATGAGTTTTCCAAAGGATGCCTTCGTAAAAGATGAGGTGGAATCGAAGATAAAATGGGAGCCGGAGGGAAAAATGGCTTGGGTTTGTCCCACCTGATTGCAGGTTAATTTTCCATCTCATTCTCCCTGGATCGATGCGGGAATAACTCCATGGATCCCAGGGTTGGATTAAACTGCAGGATTTTTAGTCTCCCTTCTATTCCCAAAATTTGTTGGGCTCCATCCTGCCTCCGTCAGAGAACTGGAAAGCAGGAATGTGTATGAAACCAGAATTCAGGCAGGGTCCTGTGGAGAGGGTTGGACAGAGTCCAAAAAATGCCGTATTTTTGGGAATATTGACGGATGTGGAGCTAGTAAAACCCCAGCAAGGCAGAATCACCCAGATTGGGAATATTTGCACTGAAGGGAGTTGAGTGAAGGGAATTTTTTCTGAAGGGAACCCAGCTGCCCACCTTTGGAGACACAACCATCTCTTCTCCAGAGCAGAGACATTCCTTGGAATAACCGGGATTCCACTCCCTGAGGCACGGATGTGTCCGTGGGGTTCCTGTGTCCCTGTGGCTCCCAGGGGTGACACTTTGGGGTGTCACCTCCCAAAACCTCCCTCTAAGGGGTGACCTTGGTGCCATTCCTCAGCTCTGGCTGCATCCATAAACCAGGACACCACGGACAGCTCCATTCCCTATCCTGCCGGTGGCCGCTTCCCACCGCTGGGAAGAGCTGGAAATCCCGACCCCCTGAGTGACAAAGCCATGGGTCACTCACGGAATCTGTCCCAGCACTGGGATCAGGGAATGATCCCGTTGTCCATTTCCATCCTGGAGAAATGCGCTGGGATAACGCCAGCAGGCTCCAACATTTTTAGGGAGAGGAGGTCACTGGGAAACCTCAGGATTTGGGATTTTCTGGGCACGTTCATGATCCAGCTTCTAATTAAGGGTGATTAACCCTAACAATTAATGTCATTTTTAATCACTGCATTCCCAGTGGGATCCATCACCTCCTGGTGGATCCCTTTCCCTGTTTCTCCTTTCTCCAGGGTGAATCCATGACAATTTCTGGACCCCAGGGCTACAAAGGCACCAAAGGAGATCCCGTAAGTTTGGCTTTCCGAACTGTCCCTTCCCTGCTTGGGATCAGTGCTGGGAAGCAGCACTTGGATCCAGCTGGATCCTTCCAGGAGGTGAAATAATTCAAATCCACCAATCCCTGGTTTTCCTTTCAGGGTGAGCAGGGACTGCCAGGTTTTGATGGAGACAAAGGCGAGAAGGGAGAGGACGGACCCGTAGGAGAAAAGGTGGGAATTTCCCAAAGCCTGTGAGGAAGAGACTGAGGGTGGTAAACAGAATTCCCAGAAAAATTATGGATGACCCTGGATCCTTGGAAGTACACAAGGCCAGGTTGGGCAAGGCTTGGAGCAACCTGGGATCATGGAGGGTGTCCCACGGCCAGGATTGGAACTGGGTGATCTTTAAAGTCACTTCCATCCCATACCATCCTGGGATTCTCCGGTCTCTGCTGGAAAACACAGCTACACCCAACTCTGGCACGGACAGGGAGAGGAGGGGGCTGGGGAGGGGGACCCCAAACACATCCCATTTCTCAGGTGTCCCACTGGGAAAAGCGACCATTCTATTCCCACATCCCCCTCTCCCTCCAGGAGCCGTCCCTGCTCCTGGAGCCTCTGGAATGCTCTTGGTAAGGCTTGGATGGCTCCTGTGTCCCTGTTGTGTCCCCTGGGTGGTGGCAGAGCTCCTCCCTCTCCCTCTGCTCCCCAGGAGCTCATCCCAGGTCCCAACCCAGCCCTGTTTTCCTGGGAGGAATCATGGAATTCTCCCACTCCCAGCTGAGTCACAGCTCCCGTCTCCGTGTGCTACTCATCCCAATTTCCATCTCACGGAAATGGCTTTGGCCTCACAAGCCTGACCCAGGACTGAATAAATTGAAGTTCCTACAGCAACAGTGACACATCCAGCTCCTGTTATTTCCCATGGGAAGCTGGATCCCGGTGTAGTCCGGGTGGGAATTGCCTGATCCAAGGTGGGCATGTCCCTTGGGAAGAGGCAGATCCTGACCTTTTCTGATCCCGCTGCTCAGGTCCCCAAAGTGAAGGAAACTCTTGGAGATTCTCCCATGTTTTTTAAAGTCGGATAAAATTCCATGTATTTCATGCATCCGATTGGACTCTGATGAAAAATCTGCCAGAAAAATTAATCCATAAAAATAACCCATTAAATACTCCAGAAAAAAAAAATAATCCATGAAAAATAATCCATAAAATAACACACAAACATCTCCTCTTGGATAAATACCTGGATGACTTTGGAGAGTGGAATCTCCAGCCCCAGTGAGCCCAGCAGGGTCTTCTCCTGGATTTTTGGCAGAGATACGGCTCATCCCGAGGATCCAAACCCCCTTCCTTCCTGCCTCTTCTCCTTCAATCCCCACCACTGGACAAGGAATCTTTTCCATAACAATTCCCAGAGGTTCCTGCCAAGTCCTGGCACTGGTGGGTTTATTCCCGACCCCTGGGATGGAATTTTGATATGGAAATGGTGCTTTTGGTCATCTTCATTATCTCCATGGGTTTTTCCATGAATAAATTCCAGAGAGTAGGTGCTCACAATGTATTTAACAGGGATTTTAACATTTTAGGGAATCAAAGGGGAAGCTGGATCCAAGGGAATGATGGGACTTTTTGGGAGCAGAGGACCCGTGGGACAGAAGGTGAGCTCCAAACTTAAGGCATCTCCTGCCAGGACTGAGGTGGAAAATCCCATGGGATATAATCCCTCATTCCCTCCCCAAAATTGCTGATTGGAATGATTGAAGCTCTGGAAAAGCAGAAGCAGCTGCACTTTTCCAGGAAAATCCTGAAGATTTTAAAGGAGCAGAGCGCTCTGGGAGGTTTTCCAGGCTAGAATGGTCACTAAGGAGTTGCTGGAATGTCAATAATCCGGGAGGGAGGTGAGAGATGTTCTCCAAGCTCCATTTAGAGCCTGTGGAATCCATTGTTTTCCAGCTGGGATATTTGGGATATCCCACTGTCCTTCCAGCTGCTGTTGTAAGGAGCTCCTCAAAGCTCTCCTTGTCCCTTTTCCAGAATTCCTACAGCATTCCCCATTTCCAGAGGGATCTCAGCTCTTCCCCAGGGTAACTCATCCCTGCTTTCCTTGCAGGGGGAGCCAGGAGAACCAAGCTCGCCGGGATCTTCCGTGAGTCGGAAAACGTTTCCCTGCCTTCCCAAATTCTGGGTGTAAAGAAGGGCCCTGGTCCTCTCCCAGGCCAGGAATTTGGGAAGGGGTGGGAAGAGGCCATGGGAACTCGGAGCTGCTCCCCAAAGTCCGTGTTCCAAGAGGTTTTACTGGAAAACCAGCATGGATATGAGGGATCCAGCCAGAGGTTTGGGGTTATGGCCTGTGGAAGAAATTCCTCTCTATGAGGTTCTGGCTGCCCTGGCACAGAATTCCCAGGAAATTATGGATGCCCCATCCCTGGAAGTGTCCAAGGCCAGGTTTGACAGGGCTTGGAGCAGCCTGAGATAGGGGAAGGTGTCCCTGCCCTCGGGATTGGAAGTGGATGGGCTTTGAGGTCCCTTCCCACCCAAACCATTCTGTGATTCCATCATTTTGCGTTAAGGAACACAAGAAAAACACATTTATTTAATGTTTTTCATGCCTTTGTTGTATTCACCCCAAGTGGAAAAGTCTCCAAGCTGCAAAGACTCTCAGAATTGTGGAATCATGGAACATTTGGAGTTGGAAAGAACCCACCAGGATCATTGAGTCCAGCTCTTAAATTAAGGGCCCAAACTCCAAATTTCCGAGGCTCTCCAAAGAAATAAGTCCCCCTTGCTTCCTGGTCACAGCCACGGAATTATTGACAGGCCTCGAATCCCGAGTGGGAATTGCTCCCTGAGGAAAAGGCCCTCATCCAATTAGTTATTTTATTTATTATTATTATTATTAATTGTAAACAATCTTCTGAGCACTTGGCCAAAGCCTCGAGGCCGGAACATGCTGCAAGACTTGGGATCAGCACTGCTAGGTGCTGGATTGAGGATATTTATGGGATTGTTTTGTAGGGAACACCTGAATCCATGGGGTGAATCCATCCAGGAACAGAGCAAAGTTTGCTGAGTGCAAAGGGATTCCCAGCATCCTGTTTTTCCCTGGATTTTAGGGATAATAACTCCCACAGAGTGGTGACCTGCCATCCACCATCTGAGCAAAGCAAAGGAATCTTCCTTTTGGAAATACCCTGGGATTCTGCTGGTGCACACAAAGCTGGGATTTGATCCCTCACCACATTCCCAAAATTGCAAAAGCCAGATCCGAGCTGGGACACTGCTGGAAGATCCATGATAAATTCTGGAATTCATCCCACCTGGGGCTACCTCTGCCAGGTTCACTTCCCACTGGTTTTATTGGAAAATTTAGGGAATTCTCACCCATCATCCCCATCCATTCAGGCACCTGAGGGAGGATCTTGATGGGAATTAAGCTCCCACTTCATTTCCTAAGTGCCCCCACTTTGATTATTCCTTCCCTGAGTTATTCTCGAGCTGTCCATCATTCCCCAAATCCTCTTTCCCCCTTTTCCCAAGGACAGAACTCCCATCCTGCCTGGATCCAACACCAAATCTTCCAGGCAAAGCCTCATGCTCCTCATTTTCCTTCATTTCCCTCTAATCCCATCTTTTATTCCCACAAATTGCCAACAATTGCTGCTCCTGCTGAATTCCCTGGCAGTGATTTCGGCACCCTCATCCATTTACTCTCCCAATTTTCTGATCCATGGAAGTTCCCAACCGAGCTGACAGCATTTGTGTCTTCTCCCTGCAATTATTCCTCGGAAAATTTCAATGGATCCACCTGACTTCACACACAGGTTTAGTTTTGATATTCCAGGCGCCTCCTCCTCCTTTCCCCTCTTTTCTAAAAGCTCTGCTCCCTTTTTATTTTGCCGTTCCTGCCTCTCTTCCCTCTTTTATGTTCCAATTGCTGCTTTTTATTCCCATTAACTCGTCATTTGGATCATGGACTCAAGCTTCCAGCTCCTCTCTTTTATTCCCTGTGATTGTGCACTAAAATAACGATGGGTTAACCCGTTATTCTCCCCAAAACTCTGATTTTTAATGCTCTTTTCTCTCTTTCTTGCTCCCTGTTTTTGGTTTTCCAGGGATTCTGAATCCCTGGACTCTGGAGGGCACCAGACTCAGAGCTCAGCAGGAGTGGGAATGGTTTATAAGCAGGAGTTTGAGTTTATGGTGGATATTCAGTTTCCCAGGAAAACTGGGATCACACAGAATCCTAAAATGCTAAAGGCTGGATCATTCCCTTCCAGATCCTCTCCTTCCAAACCCCCTGCCAAGGGAAATTTTCCACTAAACCAGGCAAGCCCCACCCCAAACACCAAATTTTTGGAGGGGGGGTGGGGAAAGGAGCTCAAAACTGCAGCAAGCAATCCTGCCCAGATCCCAGCAGGGAAGGGCTGAAACCACGGCTGGAGCTCCGAGCTGGAGATTCCATTTGCATCATCCCATCAAATATTGAGGAGCAGGAGCCCAGGAGGTGGAAAACCTTTTAAGGGAAGTTTGGGAATTCATCCTCCTTTTGATGTGTGCCTTCAAACGGCTCCATCCTTTCGGGGGAGCATCCCGATGGATTCCAGCCTTTCCCAGGGTGTCCCTGCTCATTCCCAGCTCCTCCCTGGCTCCTCCCTGCCTCCAGCCCAGAGCTCCGCGGGAATTTTTGCCTGGAAGCGGAGGATCCAAGCTTTCTCTGCGTCACAGGGTTGGTGACTCAGCCTCTCTGCGTGGACCCGGAGCGTTGGCAGTTCAATTCCAGCAACGTTTTAATCCCAAATCCAAAGAGCCGGAGCCATTTCCAGTATTCCCGCAGTAATTGCCTTTAAATTGCCGTTTAAATTTTAATTTACTCCCATTTATTGTCCAGCCTTGACTTCCCTGGCACGACACTGGGATGGAAATCCAAGGGAACAAATTTTCATTTGGCTTCTTCGCATTTTCTTTTTTTTTTTTTTTTTTTTTCCCTCTTTTTTTTTTTCCTCTTTTAATTCCTCCTGTCCCATCTTTTCCCTGTCCTGGGAAAGCATCACCTCCATGACCTTCTTCCCTTTCAGGCCATGTCCAATCCCAATTTTAAACCTTCCAATCCATATTCCAAAATCTCTCCAGCCCAGGATAAGCAGGCAACCACTTTCAGAGAGATTAAACCCAGGTCTAAATCTTATTTGTTTCCTGGACTAAGTAGGCCAGGCTTAGACCCGGCTTTCCAGCACATCCTTATGATTTTAACATTCCAATCCATATTCCAAAGTCTCTCCAGCCCAGGATAAGCAGGAAACCACTAATGGAGAGATAAAACCCGGCTCTAAATCTTATTTATGTTGCCTGGACTAAGTAGGCCAGGCTTAGACCCAGCTTTCCTTCAGCATATCCTTAAGTGAGCTTAACTTTTCCTCAAACCATCTGGGATTCTCTCAGGACAAGAAGGATCTCATGGAAAGCAGGAAGATGAGTTGGACAGGAAAACATGGACAACCTGGCACTGGAGATATTTGGGATAATGAAGAGAAATAGTAAAGCTGATTAGGAGAACTCTCATTAATGTCAGGCTTTTTAGTGCACCGAAAGAAGCTTTTTGACCCATTCCTGGTCGGATCCCAGCTCCCAGCTCCTTCAAAACTCCAGGCACTTGAAGGTATTCTGGATTTGTGGGATTTAACCATCACACAAATGGTTTATTACCCTCCAATCTGTCCCAACAAACAGAAATATTCCCGTTTTCCCAGGGTTTTATGGTTTATTTACGTCCCCAGATGGAATTTTCTATTGATTGTGTCAATAAATAGTTACCAATAAAGAGATATCTATGCCTGATAGTGCCTGGAATATGGAGGAACATGGATTTTCCCTGATCCAGGGAGTCCCTGGCAGACAAATCTGATTTTTTTTTTACCTTAATGAATTTGTTTCCTTCCAACAACCACAGCAAACAAATTCCAAGCAGAGAATTCCACTTGTTCAGCTCCTGATTTCCTCAAGCAGCCAATTCATTCTCTCCTGAGAGGGGCTCAAGTGGGGATAAATCCAATTTTTCCTTTGCATCCAGCTGCTGGAAAATGCCATCAAAATTGGCCAGGATGGATGGGGAGACTGCAACAACCTTGGAAAAAATTTAAAATTTAAAAATAAAAAAAGAGGATTTTTAGCAGCTTTATTTGCTACCACAACAATGGGAGACCCCATGAAATGAGCTCCCAGTGCTGGATGTGGCTCCATAAACCAAAAAATTCCAAAATGGGATAAAAAACCTGCAGCCCCGCGGGTCACACATTCCTTAAATCCCTGTTCCCATTCCCATCCCCATCCAAATCTCTTTGCCTGGAATGACCCTTTTGCTGCCACAATTTCCCCAGCTGGAATTATGAATTCATCCCCTCCCAGTTTTCATTTGCCAGGGATTTACAATCCATGGAATTGGGGTGAGGAATGGGAGCTAAATCCCAACCTCAGACCTTGGGGCTGTTCCTGGGGGAGTTTCTGCCCTCGGATTGAGGGATCCTACAGTTGGGATTCCCTCCTGGACTGTCCTCATCCCTCTTCCCTGTGAAAAATGGGCTCTGGAATGAATTTTCCCCAACTTTCTGGCAGGGTGCAGCAGGACTTGATGGGAAGAATGGGATCAAGGGAGCCAAAGGTGACAGAGGCCTTCAGGGACAGAAGGGGAAGCCGGTGAGTGGCAGGAAAGGACACGGATTGTTTGGAAAAGGCTCTGCTCCATCCCAGATCCCACATTCCTCTCTGCTCAATCCCACATTCCTGTCTGTGCTTTCCCAGATCCCACATTCCTCTCTGCTCCTTCCCAGATCCCACATTCCTGTCTGCTCCTTCCTGGATCCCACATTCCTGTCTGTGCTTCCCGGATCCCACATTCCTCTATTCCTTCCCAGATCCCACATTCCTGTCTGCTCAATCCCACATTCCTGTCTGTGCTTCCCGGATCCCACATTCCTCTCTGCTCCATCCCAGATGCCACATTCCTGTCTGCTCAATCCCACATTCCTGTCTCTGCTTTCCCAGATCCCACATTCCTCTCTGCTCCTTCCCAGATCCCACATTCCTGTCTGCTCCTTCCTGGATCCCACATTCCTCTCTGTTCCTTCCCAGATCCCACATTCCTGTCTGCTCAATCCCACATTCCTGTCTGTGCTTCCCGGATCCCACATTCCTCTCTGCTCCTTCCCAGATCCCACATTCCTGTCTGCTGAATTCCACATTCCTGTCTCTGCTTTCCCAGATCCCACATTCCTCTCTGCTCCTTCCCAGATCCCACATTCCTTTCCCTTCCCACCCCCTAAAGGCCTCAGGTCTTTCCTCAGGATTTTTCAAATCCTGGAAAAGTCTCCAATGCACATCCTGGCCTTGTTTTTAGGAGTTATCCTCCTCCACTTCCCAGCACTTCCATATCCCAAAATTTTGTACTTATCCCGTGTTTCCCAGCCTGAGTTTTCCTCTGTTTCTTACCAACGCCCAAACTTCAATTCCCTTCACATCCCAAGTCCCTCTCTGCCTGATGGAGAGCAGGAAACCAAGGAATCTTCCACTAAATCCCTCATGGATTTCCTGAGATCAGCTCCTTCATGACAGGGAGGCTCCCAAAAAACTTCCAGCACCTGGTTGGGATTTTGGCCCGTTATTCCTGAAAATTCTTTTATTTTGTCCTTTTTTTTCCATGTAGGGAGGGAAAGGTGACCCTGGGACCACTGGTGACACCGGGCAGAAAGGGACAAAGGTAGGACATGGATGAGATCCTGGGAAATCTCCATCCTTGGAGATGCCCCAAATCCCTGGGAACATGGTGGAACAGCTTTGGATGGCACTGCTTGCACTGGGAGTTGGAGAAACGTTCTCCAGAGCTCCTTCCAACCTCAACCACTCCATGATCCTGGGAAATAAAGGCTGGGACAAGCAGAGATGGGGAAGGAGCTTCCAGCACCCCCAGAATTCCTCCTCTGCCCTCTTTCCCTCTGTTCTCCTTTATTCCCAGGGCTTGCGAGGGCTTCCAGGCCGGATCGGCGCTCCTGGAGCCAAAGGCGCCAAGGTGAGCCAAGCCCAGATTTCCACCCTGCTCCAGCTGCCCCATTCCCAAAATTGCTTCCCACTCATTCCCAGGAAAGCTTCATGCATGGAATCCTGAGGGAATCCACCCCATTTCTGTGGAAAAATCACTCCTGGAAGGCCTAGAAGAGCAGGGACTCACAGATCGGGAAGCTTTAAGACTTGCAGGGAACTTCGGGATAATCTGGGGTTAAAAACTAAACTAAAACCCAGCCCAAATCCCTCCTGATCCATGGCACAGGATCCTGAGGAATCCACCCCATTTCTGTGGAAAAATCCCTCCTGGTAGGCCTACAAAGAGCAGGGAATCATGGATTGGGAAGCTTTAAGGTTTGTAGGGAATTTCGGGATAATCTGGGGTTAAAAACTAAACTAAACCTTGTCCAAATCCCTCCTGATCCGTGGCTTAGCAACAGCCTGGGCTCAGATCTAAATTGGTACCGGGCTCTTATCAGCACCATTAGTCCCTTATCAGTAAACAACGCTAATGAGCCTTAATGGGCTTTTTATGGAGGGTTTGGGAAGCTTGATAAGAGAAATGGGAGCTGTTGGTGACAGAGGCAATGTTGTTGTTATTGTTGTGGTTATAATAATTTTTTTAAATTAATTTTTTTTTAATTATTACTGTTACTAACATTTGGATTCATCAGCCCCGCTCCATTTCATAACTGAATTTTTATCTAGGGAATTCCCCACCTGCTTTCCTCCAGGCGAGCTTGGAGTTGGGATAATTTCCAGTCGTAAGGATCCCCAACTGTATTGGTTTTGAGTTAAATTAGTGTTAGTTAATTTGTCTCATTCGTTAATAGTTACATTTTAGTGATCTGAAGTTTCCAGGCTGAGGTGAGACTTTATCTCTGAGTGTCATCCCTGGATTGTCCCTTTCCTTGCTTTTCCAGAGTTTTCCCAATGTTTTGGGGGTTCTTTGTCCTCACAGCCCCTCCACTGCTTTTCCATCCACAGGGAGAAGTTGGCAGTCCTGGAAAACCAGGGATTCCAGGATCGAATGGACAGCATGGACCAAAGGTGAGGATCTGAACCATCACAGAATCATGGAATGGTTTGGGAAGGGACATTAAAGGTCATCCCTCAAGAGTTTTCCCAGAAGTTTTCCCAAATCCACCTCTGGAAAATGCTCGTTTCTTCCAAAGGGCATAAATTGGGTTTCCCTGGATCTGTTCCCATAAATCAGCATGGATTGGGTGAGGATTCTTGGATATTGGGATTGGGATCTTTACTCACCTCCTCAGCTGAGTTCATCCATCCCAATGCTGATGCTCCACAGTCTCTTTTCCATTTTTATGGGAATTTTCCCTCTCCTGGAATACCACCAGTTCCCAGACTGAGGTGACACTCAGTAAATACCTCTATTCCAAGGAAAAACCAGTTAATTCCCAAAGTCCCAGCTTTTCCTAGCCCACATTAGCCATGATTTTACCTTGGCTCCTTCCAGGGTGAACCAGGAACCTCAGGGAACGATGGCGCCTCGGGAATTCCTGGGGAGAAAGGAGAAAAGGTTGGTGCTGACCACGCTGCCATTTCCAAGGAATAAATCCCACATCCATCAGGTGGAGTTAACAAAATTTAACATTTTCCACATCACTGGCGCCCTTTCCAGAGGGGAAATGTCAGCTGGCTGGAACGTTAAGGTTGGGAATGCAGTTGGAAAAGGGCAGGAGAGAGAGGTCTCCTTAAATTCCCCTCTGTCCATGGATAAAATCCCAGGAGGAGCCAGTTTAGTGTGAGGAGAAGCCATCCGGAGGGGCTGGGATTCACTGGCAGAGTTATTCCACCACCATTCCCAGGGTAGATCCCTGGGATGCTCTGGGGTGGGAGAAGTGGATCAGGCTGTGGCCACCTTGGCATGGGAAATGGGAAAAGTCTCCAAGCTGATTCCAAGTTCTGTTCTCATCTCCTTGAGGAATTCCCACCTGGATCACTCCCCACCAACCTTCCTCCTCATCATTCCTTAATTTCCTGCTTTATTCCTTAAAAAAAAACCACACCTGAATTTGTACTCTGCCATCTGGGGAAAAAAAAATGGGGATTTCTGCTAAAACAGTAAATTTTTAAGGAAAAACAAACAAAATCTCAGCAGCCTCCATCAAATCTCTTGGCATTTTCCACCCTCAGACCCTTCCTGCATTCCAGTCTCCAATGGATTTGGGATCTTAAAGGAGTTTATTGATAACAAATCTGTTCCCCACTCCCTGATGGTCAAACACCTCCTGAAGTCTCTGGATGGTGGCTTGGAAATCATTCCCAGGGAATTCTCATTCCTTTCCACTCCTGGCCTTCTCCTTTCCCACAGACTTGTTTTCCACCAGTGCTGGGTGTTGGATTTTTCCTTCTGCTGGGTTTCATGGGAATATTTTCTGTTCCAGCAGCTCTGGGAGAAAGCTCAGTGGTGAAGATGAAATTTATATGGTTGGGATCTTCCTCTTTCCTTGTTTTTCCCAGGGTTACAAATGAAAGGGTTCCGTTTAGGTGAGGTGGGAATTTCAGAATTTTTGGGAATAGTTGGATGGAAAATCCAAGTCACCAAGCACTTTCTCGACTAGGAAAGGTGGAGAGCACAGCTCCCACACCAAAGGAATGTGGGAGGTGTTCCCATATTCCCAATTCCGTGGAAATGTTTGGATGAGGTTTGGCTGCCCCATCCCTACAACCCCTGTGATTCCCAGGGAGCCAAGGGAGTTCCTGGATTGGGAGGATTCAAGGGACAAGCGGGATGGCCTGGGAAGCCTGGAGGGGCCGGAGCAGCTGGACCTCGAGGGCCACAGGGCGAGCCAGGCCCACAGGTGAGCAGCAGGTCCCGAACCCCAGCAGGTTCTGAATCCCACAGGAATCCCAGCAGGTCCTGAATCCCACAGGTCCTGAATCCCACAGGAATCCCAGCAGGTCCTGAATCCCATAGATCCCAAATTCCATAGGAATTCCATGAGGTCCTGATTTACACAGGAATCCCACAGATTCTGGATCCCACAGGAATCCCACAGGAATCCCAGCAGGTCCTGAATCCCACAGGTCCTGAATCCCACAGGAATCAAACAGGTTCTGAATTCCACAGGAATCCCAGCAGGTCCTGAATCCCACAAGAATCCCAGTGGGTCCTCAATCCCACAGGTCCTGAATCCCACAGGAATCAAGCAGGTTCTGAATCCCACAGGAATCCCAGCAAGTCCTGAATCCCACAGGTCCTGAATTCCACAGGTCCTGAATCCCACAGGAATCCCAGCGGGTCCTCAATCCCACAGATCCCAAATCCCACAGGAATCCCAGCAGGTCCTCAATCCCACAGGAATCCCACAGGTCCTGCATCCCACAGGAATCCCAGCCAGGTCCTGATTCCCACAGGTCCCAAACCCCACAGGTTCTGAATCCCACAGGAATCCCAAATCCCACAGGGATCCACTCCTGGACACCCTCGTGTGCCTGAACACCCCTGAAGTGTCCCCATGTCCCCCCTCTCCCGAGTTCTCCCCCATTCCCTCTTCCCACGGGATCTTGATCCATGGAATCCATCTCCCGCTTCCTTTCCCTCTGGACATTTCCCTCCCCTTTCCTCCCCCTCCTTTCCCGTCTCTTCAGGGGAAGATCTGACCTCTCCATGGAGAGATAATTCCAAGTGATCAGGACACCAAGTGGTTAATTATCCCAGGATCAGGATGCCAGGGCTTGGGAAGGAGCCGGTGGCTTTCAGCTCCCGATTTTAATGAATATTTTTGCATTCCAGCCACGCTGGGCACCTTTAGAAACGTAGGGAAAAAAATCCTGGGAAATGAGATGTTAATTCCATCGATGAGCAGGATCACCCTGCCCTGGAAGTTTTCTTGAGACAGCTCTGAGAACTAAAGAACTTTCCAAAGTGAAAAAAGGCTGGAAATGAAAATTCCCTCCGTGGTTTTGCTGGGAGAGTTTCAGGCTTGGATTAAAGAATACAAAAATTACCTGGAAGATCCAAGAATCAAAGAAAAGTTGGCATGAATTAACCTGGAAAACCAAATTTTATCCATAAGCCTTGCTTGATTCCTGACAAGGACAGCAATAATTTGGATTTTGGAGGATGGAAGTTGGGACAATTCTCAATTTTCTGGGAAAATCTGAGTGAGTCTGGATCTCATTAGATCCACTCTCCTGGGTCTCCAAGGTCTCCTTGTCCTACAGATCTTTGCAGGAATTCTGGCATGGATGGGTCACTAAAAAATCTCTATTCCACCTCATTCCAGCAGAATTTTCCTATTTTTTTCCCAAGCCGGTGTCCATTGACAACTTTTACACCACATCAGCTCCATCAACTACAATATCGATATCTGGAATGGGAGATGTTGATCAGAACACGAGGCTGCTCTTCAGAAAGACAAAAAATGTGTGATCCCATGGAATTCCCCCCCAAAAAAAAGTATTTAAGGCAAGAAGGGGGATGCAGAGCAGAAAGGATAAAAAAGGAACTCAACCCACCTCCAGAAATTCCCAATAATTTTTTTTTTTTGTTGCACCAGATCTCCTTAATCAACTCCTTTATCAAAAAATCAACTTTAAAACAACTCCCAAATATTTCTCTTTTTTTCCCTCCCAAAGACACTTGGAATTTTTCCCTGCTAATTTGCCTTCTGGAAGCTGAATTTTACCTGGAAAATACCTCTGGAAATCGGCATCTTCCTTAAAAATAAGAGCTTGGAAGTCCCTGAATAAAGATGCTGGAAGCGTGACAGGGATCTTTAAGAGGAATTTTGAAGGGTGGTTATAGGAGGAAGGTGGAAAAAGGTCCTTGCAGAACAATAAAATATGGATTAAATCCTGCTCCAGCCCATGGAAACAAAATTATTCTTCCTTCTCTTGCTCCCCAGGCTGTGCCTTGCTATGAAAAATAAATCAAAGGAATCACAGGAGGGAGGAGGGAGCTGAAAGTACAAGATTCCCTCATGGATATTTAAAAAGGCTGGAATTTTTGATGTTATTAGCGAGCCCAGAAAAGCCTGTCTGGGATAATAAATGGCTTTTTTTTTTCGACACTGATTAAAGAGAGGCTGTGAGGTGCCACTTTTTCCACCCACACCACTCCTTGGCTTCTCCTGGAATTAAAGGAGAAACGCCGGGAATGGCTTGTGGGGTTGGGAGAGAGGGGAAAAAATTCCAGAGCAGATTCCCATCCCAGGTTGGGTTTTAGGGGCAAAATCCCAAAGAAATGGGGGATATCTCTGAAAGTGCTGACTGAACTCTCCTTTTCCTCTCCAGGGTCCACCAGGGAAAAGAGGGAGATCCCAGCTCTGCCTCCAGGGTCCCCCGGGCATGGATGGGCCAAAAGGAGAAGCGGTCAGTATGGGAATGATCCAGTGGGGTTCCCAAAATTCCAAACTGGGGTTGGATGAACCTTGGATCTTCCAGGTTTCATTTCTCAGCTCTCCAGAGCAGAGCCATTGGAATCCCAAATTCCAGGCATTGGACACGGGCAGCGCTGCCCAAATTCCTGCCTGGAGGTGTCTCCAGCTGGGGGGAAGATTCCTTTGGGAAAGCATCAAACTTTGGATCAGCACATCCCCGAGGCAGAGCAGGAATGAACCAATAATCACTGCAGGGTAATTAATGCACAATTCATGCTCAGCAGAGAATTCAAAAAAGAGC
The DNA here is from genome assembly GCF_031753505.1 of Anomalospiza imberbis. Classification (NCBI taxonomy): domain Eukaryota; kingdom Metazoa; phylum Chordata; class Aves; order Passeriformes; family Viduidae; genus Anomalospiza; species Anomalospiza imberbis. The sequence goes on along the minus strand of NC_089685.1, from coordinate 1,573,771 downwards.
TTGGGATTCCAACACCAACCTGTTTGGGGTCAGTCCCTACACCCTGCAAATCCCAATGTCCCAAGGGATTTTAGGGTCAGGAGTGGCACTGCTTTAAGTCCGTGTGCTGCTGGTGGATAATGTGATTTTTTTCTGGCCCTGGAAGTGAGCATGGATTGAGAAAAATGACTCTCCCAGCTTTAATTTGGATCATCCTTCTTGTGCTCCTTGTCCTTTAATATTTTGAAGTACCCTTAATCCACAAATCCAGTTTCCAGCAGTTCTGAGCGGAAGATTTGTCAGGGTGTTTTTATCCCTTGTTGACAAAGCTCAACATCTCCTGGTTTTTCCATCTTTCCAGCACTGGAATTGCAGCTCCAGTTTCAAATCTTCTGCTTGAGCTGATTCCCAAAGATTCTGTGCAGGCCAGACCCTCTCCATGTATCCACCTCTTCCTGCTGGAAAATAAACCTGACTTGATCCATGGACTTCATCTCCCAGTTCCTTTCCCTCCAGAGATTTTCCATCCCCTTTCCTCCCCTCCTTTCCCATCTCTTCAGGGGAAGATTTGATAATCTTCCCTAGAAGATTATCAAAAGAAGAGATAATTCCAAGTGATCAGGACACCAAGTGGTTAATTATCCCAGGATCAGGATGCCAAGGCTTAGGGACAGTGGCTCTCAGCTCCCGTTTTTAATGAATATTGTTGGGATGGAGCAGAGCTCCCAAAAAATCTGGGATGATCTGATAGACACATGGATGAGGCCGTTTCTGTCAGCCCATTGAGCCACTCGCAGATATCCCTAAAATTTATAGGAAAACACGTGAGGCTTTTTACCCATCTCCCTTCTGAGCTATCATCCCTGAAAGGAGCACTTATTCCCGGAGCATTTCATGGACAATCTCCGGAGATTTGGTAATGATGGAAGTGTTTTTAACAGGGGGAAAATGGTCCCGCCGGGCAGAAAGGAGCCAAGGGAGATCCGGGCCTTTCCGTGAGTGCTTTCTCCCCAGATTGTTTCCCATTTTGGGGGGAAAATGGAGAAAATTGGCCAAAGCGGCCCTAAGAGGCCGAGGGGAGGAGGGAAATGCTGAGAAACGGATCCGCTCCGAGAATATCTGGGAAATGAGGCTGTTGATGTTACCCAGGCACAGCAGAGCGGGGTGGTAGCAGAGCTGGGCTCTACAAAGCCAAGCCTAAAGCGCCAGGCAGATTTTCCCTGCCCCATCTTTGCCATGACTCCCAGCTCCTGATTGTCTGACAGGATCGGTGCTCCAGGGCTGATCCGAACCAAAGGAAAAGCAGGAGAGGGAAATTTGCCCCATTTTCAAAGCCTTTAGGGAAAAGGTGCTGCCCTGGGCTTCCAAATCCTGAGGAAGAAGGAGGGGTTGAGCCACATGGATCAGGACAAAATTCCTGTTGCAGCTCCCTCCACATCCCTTCATCCCGGATTTTGTGCCACTTGACTGACACAAGGCAATATTTCCATTTCCCCAGGGTATGGGTTAGTTTTCCAAGCAGGATTAATTTTAGCAGGGAAGTTGTGGGAAAGGATCTCCTAAATTTGGGCTGCTGAAAATTCCAGCTCCCTACATGGGAAAATGCCCCAAAATTTGGAATCCCAGGAAGGATAAGAAGTGATGGCCCCAGGAAGTCCTGTAGGACATCAACCATCCCACAGGGAAGATTCCCAATGGGATCAGTAGCTGCTAGCTGTCCCAGGGATGAAGGATGGGCTCCAAATCCATGAGATCGGAGGTCTCATTCCATGGGGAATGGCCTTGGCTGGGAAAGAGGCAGAGCAAGCAGGAGGAGGTTCAGCTCCAAATGATTGCCCATTCCCAAGGTGCAATCCTGGAGGATAATTTGGATGCAGGTGGCTCCAAGGCTTTTCAGAGCTCGGGGAAGTTTGGGAGATCGTGGCTTCGGGGACAATGCCAGGGGGGTGGGAACACTCCTTGGAAAGCCAGCCCAGGTTTGAGGGGTGACAAGGGTTTTTACAGACCCTTCCAATTTGGGACATGGAATGGTTTGGGATGGAAGAGACCTTAAAAATCATCCACTCCTTGGAAAGCCAGCCAAGGTTTGAGGGGTGACATGGGTTGGGGTCCCATTCCTTGTGGCCAGAGAAAATGGCTGCAGGAAAACCAGGAATTCCCAAAGGGAATGAGCCACAAATCTTGAACCGAGCTCCCCGTCACACCAAATCTCCACTCTCATTGCACCCCAAACGAGGTGGCTCCACCTCGGTGGGACAATGCCAGGAGGGTGGGGACACTCCTTGGAAAGCCAGCCCAGGTTTGAGGGGTGACATGGGTGGGGGTGCCATTCCTCGTGGCCAGAGGAGCTGGCTGCAGGAAAACCAGGAATTTCCAGAGGGAATTAGGTGCAAATCTTGAACCAAGCTCCCCATGACACCAAATCTCTGCTCTTGTTACACCCCAAACAAGGTGGCTCCACCTCAGTGGGACAAACAGGGAGATGCTTCCGGGGTCGGAATTCATCCCTAAATTCCATTTTTCCCACTCTGGCACAGGAGGAAGAGGTGAAGGAAGTGCTGAGGAGCGAAATGAGAGGGATTTGTGGTGAGTTGGCCTCGTGGCGACCCTGCCAGCAGCTAAATTGGAGCCATTTCCATGCCAGCACGCGTCCAAATGTCACCATTAGCAGCAGGTGGAGCTGGGGCCCCTCTCCAGGAGCATGGAATTCCAGGCCCTGCAGATTCCTGACCTCCTGAAACTCTCCGTTTTTATCCCTTAACCCTTCCCCCCCTCTTCCCATTTGGTTTTGTCAGCAAATCTTTCCCCCATTTCCTCGTGGACTGGGAAGGTGCTGGGTCACTTGGAGCTCACCGAACCTTTTAATTCCCAGTTTTTTGTGGCATTCCTTGGCATACACAATTCTCCACTCCCACAGGGAATAACTGCCACCAGCACCACAAAACAAAAAAAAAAGCCAAAAAAAAACCAAAACACCAAACAAACAAACAAACCCCACCAAAAACAAACAAACAAAAAAAAAAAAAAACACCAAAAAAAAAAAATTACACCAAAAGAAGCGAAAAATTTGGGGATGGCTATATCCCAAAACCTCAACATTGACATTTTTTGGGGTCTTGCCTTCCTTGCCCTGAAGAAATCCATTTATTTGAGATCCAGCAGAACCTTCTTGCCCCATTCCCTGGGCTTTCCCTGTGGATGTGGAAGATTTTTAGGTTCACCACCACTGGAGTTGTTAGGAAGCATTTGGGTCCTTGAAAAGGGGGGAAAGGGGATGAAAAATAATCCATAAAAATAATTATTTCCTTGGAGAATCTTATTTCTGTTGGGAAAAATGTAGCAAACAAACTCTTCCCTGTCTCTTCTGTCTGCAGGTTGTGGAGGCGAGTTGGAAAGGATGTCCATGGAAAAGGGTAAGGCTGGGAATTCATGCAGGAAATTATCTTCTTGCTCCATACCAGCCCGAAACTGCAAGTGAAAAGTTGTTTTTAGGAATAAATGGGTTTTTTTCTGGGATTAAGTGCAGGAAATGTTGGATCACCAACAGCTTTTGAAACCTGGTTTGAGGGGGATGGGTCTTCCTGAGAGGAATCTGAGGGATCAGAGGGAATCCTGGAAGTCTCCTGTTTTGACCCTCTCCTCCTAGACGTGATCAAATCCCTTCCTGACTCCCAGTTTTTAAAGCTGATCCCACAGAACTCCCAATCCCTGCCCACAAAATTCTGGGATTGCTTCACCATCCCAAACCATCCCCAGGATCAGCTCCAGGATTCATGGAATCCTCAAATCCAATGGTCCACGGAGCCTGGAGCGCAGATCTGCCCACCCCAAAGCATCGGATTCATCCTCAGTGACCCTCAATCCGCAGGTCTGGAGGCAGCGGAAGTCCACAGGCAGCTCCAAGGGTATTCCCAGCCTCGGGAATACACCGGGAATGGTGGAAATTGGGAAGAAGAACTTGGCACAACTCACGGCAAGACCATGGTGAAGTCTCTCATGGAGCCACCTCCACTCCTTGCAGGTGAGTTCAGCTTCCTCCTTCCCATCTTTCCAACCATGGAATGCTCTGGACAAATCCATGATAAATCCTATTCCCTGGAATTGGGCAGGAATGAGGCAGGGATGGGATTCCCAGTGAGGGCTCCCACGCTCTTGGGGATGACACGAGCCGATGCCCCTGGAAGGTGAGGAAAACCTAAATATTCGTGGGATCAGTGGTGATCCCAGCCTTCCAAAGGGTTCCTTTTAAAAAGCTGGGAGGAGGCAGCCGTTTCCAGGCTGATTTTTTCCCACTTTTTCCACCACATCCTTGGAAAGTTCCAGTAAAACTTCCAACTAGGCAGAAATGGCATCTCTGAGACCAAACACGCATCCCAGACTATTTCTGTCCAGGGCCTCGCAAAGGCTGTAATAAAGGATAAAACCACAGCTTAGAAACATGGAAAAACTTGTTTTCCACGAGTTTTTCCTCGTGGAAAACCAACTGGAGCTGTTTCTGTTAGTGTTTTCCAAGAGGGAAGGGCCCTGGGAGAGCCAGATCTGCTCCTAGAGCAGGGCAAGAGCCACCCATGGACATCCTGATCTCCTCACTGGGGCTTGGATTTCCATCTGGATTTGTGGGAGACAGGGAAAACAGAACAGGGGGAAACTGAGGGATTGTGGAGTAATTTGTGGCAGGATTCCTCCTACTTGGAGCTCAAAAGCCTAACTTCAGGACAGGATTAAAAAGGAGGGAGAGTTTGGGATCATTTATTGCAATCCGGCAGACAAAGATCCGATTTTGTCGCCAGGAGGAGGAGGAGGGTTGGGTACAATGGATGGCACAGCCGGAGAAATAATTCCAAATAAATTAAAAATCCCATTGCACTGAGCAAGACACCCCAATGTTGTCACCTTTACACCCCAAAATCAGCTGTAGTGTTGCCCTACAGTTTACAGGTGTGGGGATTTATTATGGGATACAAGTGTGATGTTCCTGGGGAGTTTCTTCCAAATTAGGGGGATGGAGCAGTGGAATGGTTTGGCAGCCTGGGGGTTTGGGGCTTAATTAAACTTGATCAAACACTAAATCCTCATAAAATCCTCTTTGTCACCCCAAAAATATCCTCTAGGAGAGGTCTCAATGCTCCAAATTCCACTCTAAGAGGGAGCTGGACTCCATGATCCTTCCAACACCTTCCAGTTTGGGACATGGAATGGTTTGGGATGGAAGAGGCCTTAAAAATCCTCCAACTCCAGGCCAGGGAGTCCAACAAAGATTTGGTTTCCAGGGTTTTTACAGACCTCTTTCCAGTTTGGGACAGTTTGGGATGTCCTTAAAAATCCTCCAATTCCAGGCCAAGGGGTCTAACAGAGATTTGAATTCCAGGGTTTTTATAGCTCCCTTTCCAACTTGGGGCGTGGAACAGTTTGGGTTGGAATGGGCCTTAAGGGTCATCCAATTCCGAGCTCATATTCTATGATTCCATGATTCCCCAGGATGGAGAGCTTTGGGAAGAGCTTTGGGAAGGGTTTTAAGTCAAACCCATGGATGATGGCCCCATCCAGGGGTGAGGAACAAACACATCCCAAAAATTCCAGCCAATCCTAGAACCAAACCCCAACAATACCCACTCCCCTCCCACCCCAGTCTGGGTGCTCTCCCGACGTCTGTGCCGGACGTCAAAGTCTCCCATCTGGATCTAAACTCGATTTATACCGCAGCCGTGCTCGGGATCAGATGGATGGGACATTCCAGGTGTTATTGAATCACGGCAGCAGCCAACAATCCCATTAAAAGCTGGGGCTGAGGCAGGAGGGCTCATAAATCCCTCTGCTAAGTGACGAGCGCGGAGCGGCTCCAAATGTTAACAGGATTCTGCAGCTGGAGCGTTATTGCCGCCAGATTCCAATCGCTCCCGGCTTTTCTGAGGCTTCCGAACTCCAGCCTGACATTTATCTCCAGCAAACAACCACCAACACTTCCATTTTCTCTGACGAACGCCCAACCTTTCCCACGGAGTTGTTTAACACCATTAAGGGTTTTATTGCCGCCGGTTCCTCGCTGCCTGTGGCCGGTTGCTCCGTGACATTTATTAGGAGAACTCGTTAGCCACGGAAGGCTCCAAGGATCTTCATTTAAATGAGGGATAATTTGTTTGCACGCCCTCATTCCGTGTGATTTCCTTGGCTTTTTTCCCCCCCCAAGCCCCGGCGCAGCAGACAACGGGAACCTCTCAGCGAGAAGCTGACAGACAATTACCAGGTGAAAAGCTGGGAATTAAGTGGCATTTTGGGAAGTCACTTCCCAGGTGGGAAGGGCTGCTTGGCCTTGGGATCAAGGGATGTGGCACTGAGGGAATTACACAAGGTTAAAACTCAGTTTGGGCTTGGCTTAAAAGCAGCTGGGTTTGCCCCAGGGGTGTTCAGCTGGTGGTGAAGGAACTGGAGGGGGTTTTGATCCAGAAAAACACACTGGGAGGATCCTCCTGGAATTCTCTGAATGCAAACATTCCGGTGAAAATATCCCACCCGCAATCCAGGGTTTAACCATCCCTTTGGAAAGGCCAGGGGCCACCATGGTGGGAGTCACAGGGATGGGTGATGGAGCAACATGGAACTCATCCCACGCTGGGAATCCACTCCTGGATGTTCCTCTTTGTCTCTTCTGGGAATCCACTTGGATTCCCTCCTTTATCCACTCCACATATCCCCTTTTTTCCTGGAGAATCCGCTCCTGGATATCCCCATTTTCCCACTCTGGGAATCTACTCGGATTCCCTCCTTTGTCCACTCTGGGATCCAACCCAGGGGTGGGTGTGGGGTGTTTTCCAGAAAAAAAATCCAACCCAGGGACTGTTATGGGGATGTTTTCCAAAGTGTGGCCTTTTCCCACCTGGCTCCAACCCCTGGGTGGTTGTGGGGTGCTTTTCCAAGTAGATCCAGCCCCTAGATGGTTGTGAGGTGTTTTCCCACATGGATCCAATCTGTGGGGTGGGTGTGGGGTGCTTTCCCATTTTCCCACGTGGATGCAGCCCATGGGAAATGTGGGGTGCTTTCCCACCCAGATCCAGCCCCTTGATGGTTGTGGGGGTGTTTTCCAGAAAGATTTCAATCCCTGGTGGGGTGTGGGGGTGTTTTCCCACCCGGATCCAACCCATGGGGAATTGTGGGGTGTTTTCCTGCAGCCCGGTGCCTGCAGCCCATGGATGAGGGCTCCTGCCAGCAGCATTCCCTGCTCTGGTACTTCCACAGCCCCACCAGCTCCTGCCGGCCCTTCCTGTTCGGGGGCTGCCGAGGGAACAGCAACCGCTTCCCATCCCGGCGGGAATGCGAGCGCCGCTGCCAGAGCTCCCCAGGTGAGGCTGGACCCTCCAAATTCCCTCTTCCTCCAGCCAGGAGCGAGGCCAGAGCAGGAAAGCCCATCCGGGATTTGCCCACTCCCGCTTCCTTAAGGTGGAAGTGCTAGGAAGTTGCAGGGTTTTCTTCCCTTCCCATTCCCAGGAGCTCCTGGACATCTCCCTTGGGTTAATTCCATGGGTGGGATGGGCATGGATGTGTGCATGGATCCACCTGGACACCAGGTCCAGATATTCTGGATGTCTTTTGAGCTTTCCAAGGACTGAAATTGCACAGGAATTTGGGGATTTGTGCCCTCAGAACCCTGGAATGTTCCATCCAAGCAGACTCTGGCATCTCCAGCCTCCAGGCAGAACCTGAAGTCTAATCTAGAGCAGTTTAGGACTGGATTAACACCCCAGGGTTGGGGTCTCACCTCATCCAGGGGTTCAATGGGAAAATCTCCTGGAAGCACAGCTTGGCTTCCATTGCCAGATCCAGGGGACTGGGGATCAGTTTGTGTGGATTTTCCCTCCTCTCCAGGTCATCCCAGGGAAAATGGGGCCTGGCAGGAATGCAAACCCTGCTCCAAGCAGGGCAGGAGCTGTAACTGATCCCAGCCTTCCAAGGAAAATATTCCTCTCTTGGAATTCCCTCTGTCTGGAGACCTTTGGAAAAAAATCCATGAATTCTCCACAATCCATTAAAAAAATCTCTGGTGAGATTCATCTGCTCTCTTAAAAAAGAGAGAGGAATTAAAGGCTCAGATCCATAATTTTGGGAATCACTCCAAGGGCTTGAAATCCAGGCCCAGCAGCACTGGGAAATGACTGAAACTCCTCCTGCCCATTTTCTTCCCAGGGAATTTGCTTTAGGATCCACTGGGAGCTTCACAAAGCAGTGGAAGGTACCTCCAGCACGGTTTGTGGGAAGAAAAAAACACTGGGAATGGGATTAATCACAGTCCAAGACAGATCCCTGAGTCTTCCTTGTGCCCATTTTTCCTGGCTGATCGTAAACAGAGTCAGGATCCAGCCAGGATTCGGATATTTGCTTTTTGTGGATGTGGGATGGGACAATCCCGTGGTGTCAGGGACCTCCCAAGCCGCTGTGAGCTTGGGAATTCCAAGGGGGAGCCCGAACTGCAGCCAACATTCCCGCTGTTTCCTCATCTCTCTTTTTCCCAAACCAGGCAGAGGGAGATGAGTGGCTCCAAGTGCTTCATTTAAATCCAACGGGATTGGGAGGAGTCGCTCCGACACCTCCGGGATAGACGAGGAAAACAAACACCAAGACGCTGGAAAAAAAGATGTCGGAAAACTGGAATTAGGGACATTATGGGATGAGGAGAGGGAAACCTCTGGCTGCTCAGGAAAAGGAGGATGGGAAGGGCAGAAATCCTGAGCTAAACCAGGTGGCACAAATTCCCGAGTTTTATTTTTGTAAAATAAAAGTGTCTCAATGCTGTGGAATTCTGGATCATTCACCTGGAAGAGGGAAACATTGGGAATGGCAGAGAAAGGTGGGAAGATGTATTTTTCCAGCTGGAACAGATGGAGCCCCATCCCTTTTGGCCTGGCCCTAAATTCCCTGGGGCCATCAGAATTCCCACCTTCTCCTCCACTTGGGAATTCCCTGGGGCCTTCAGGAATTCCCTGTGGCCCTTAAGGAATTCCCACCTTCTCTTCCACCTCTTGGGAATTCCCTTGGGCCTTCAGGAATTCCCACCTTCTCCCCCACTCCTCCTTCCTTTAGGAATTCCCTGGGCAGGTTAAGAGAAGCCATCCAAAAATCTCCAAGAAAAAAATAGGGATCCAAGCCAGGCTTATCCCTAAAAAATGCCACTTCCAATTCCTCAAGGAGCCTGGAGCTGCAACTTGTGAACATCCAAGAAGAGGTGTGGAAATCCAGTAAGAGGGATTCCAAATCCTGGGATTTTGGTCCCATGGTGCAGTAAGAGGGATTCCAAATCCTGGGATTTTGGTCCCATGGAGACAGGGACACAGCTGAGAGGGGTCCTGTTCCATCGGACAATCCCCGGGAAAGGTTACAGGATTTCCAATGGGAAAACAGGGACTTATTAAAAGTTTTCCATGTAATTTGGTAAACCCGAGCTCAGATTTCCCAGGTTTCAGAGTTCCCAGATTTCAGATTTCCCAGGATTCAGGGTTGGTTCTTTGCTCCTGGTAGCACAGGTAGGAAAAGGATTCCCCTCATTCCCAAAATCCCAGGTACTGGGGAGGGAGGAGCAGAGATTTGGGGACTTTTCTTCCTTTTCCTTCCCCCCCAAAAAATGAAAAACATGGAATTGTGTAAGCCTTGGCAAGGAGCCATTTCCAGAGTGACAGTTCCAGCCTCTCCTCCTGAAATCCTGGTCTGTCCTGAGATGTCCTTGGACAGGAAAAACATTCTGGAAAAATATTCCCTGGGAGAAGAAACAAAACGTTCCCAGTGGGAAAAGCGGCATCACCCAAAAGGGAGGGATTGGGCTTTTCCACAGGGCTTGGGAACAAGTGGAATTCTGAGAAACATTTCCACATTTTCCTGGTTTCCCTGTGTGAATTTAATCAGGACTCCTGAAAGATGCTGATCTTGGGATGCTGCAGCCTCTGGAATCCAATATCCCAGGAAATATGGAATGAGTGGAATTCCAGCTCTAGGGAGTTGAGAGCATCCAGGGAAATAAAGGATTTGAAATAATCAGGAAATCATCTCATTCCCAAATTAAATGAGCAAAAATGATCAGGGAAAGAAAGGGAGGCTTGGAGGAGCCACAGGTTCCCTGGTTGGAAAATAAAATCATGGAATGGTTTGGATTGGAGGGACTTGAAGGAATATCCAATTCCATCCCTGCCATGGACAGGGAATCTTCTGCTATCCTAGGCTGCTCCAGCCCCCATGTCCAGCCTGGCCTTGGGCATTCCAGGGATCCAGGGGCAGCCCCAGCTGCTCTGGCAATTCCAGCCCAGCCAGGAATTCCTAATTCCCAAGATCCCATCCATCCCTGCCCTATCCCTCTTTAAAGCCATTCCCTGTGTCCTTTTGCTCCATACTAAAAATCCTCTTCCTTCCATTCCATTAAGGATAACAACCTATTCAATAATTAAGTGTTCATTAAGAACTCAAGGTGGAATATTCTCCCAAATCCAAAGGCAAAAATCCCTCATCCCCCTTATGCATCCCTTGGGAGGCTCTTCCCAATTCCTTTGGATGCTCAGGGACCAGGAGGCCAAATCCTGCTCCAGCCTTTAGGATTTGGAGGCAAAAGTTGTGGGAAGTTGTCACCAAGGCTGAAGAGATGCCGAGCAGCAGAAATTCCATGCAAATCCTTTTTAGAGCTGGGAATCCACAGGGGTGGAAGCAGCAGGAGGGGAGGAATGGATCTGTGGGATCTGGGAGACTGAGGAAATTCCCTTCCTGTGTTGTTATTCCCAGAAATTTTTGGCCAATCCCTTCATTCCCCCTTTCCAGCCCAGTGCCATCCCTAAAAATCAGACCTCACCTCCCCGGCTTTGGAATTTCCTGGCAGCTTTTGGTTCCAAATCCCAAATGCAAGGCTGAAGAAGGATTTGGCCTCCTGGTCCAGGAGCATCCAAAGGAGTTGGGAAGAGCCTCCCAAGGGAATTATTTGGCTCAAAACTCTCCACCAAAATCCACATTCCTGAGGGATCCAAGTGATTTAATCCCAGTTTGGAAGAGCTGGGAAGTGAAAACCAATATTTAGGCAAGCCTAAGGTCAAGCTCAGTGGATTAAACCCAGCTCAAATTCCCATCACAGCTCGGGGAAATTAAGAATTGGAATTTTTTTTAATCCCCCCTGGATTAATCAAATGTTCCCTACAGATTTGCCATCCAGGCTTTGGCAGGGCCTCAGCATTCCGGGAATGGAGCCCCGGCGCTTCCCTGGAAATGTCAGTGCAGCCTAATCGAGTTCCTTGAAATTATCTCAGGGCAGCAGTGCGGGGAGAGGTTTTAGGTTTTCTGGTGGCTTTCCAGGCTCCGAAGCAGAAAATTCCTGAACGTGCTTTGGAGAAAGGCCTTGGGAAAAGCCAAGCTGAGCAGTGGAAATCTGGGATTTAACGCACGCAAAGCCAGCTCACAAACCCGCATGGAATTTGGAAATAAAGAGGAATTCTGGATCAGGATTTGTGGCCCGGGGATGCGAATCCATGGATTTAGGAGCACTCCCAGCCCCTTTCCAGGAGGGGATTCCTGGAATATTGGATATTGGAATATGGATTCCTGCATGCAGCCAGGGGATCTTGGAATCTCCCGGCCGCAGCCTTCGATGTCCGCGGCAGTTCCTAAGCAACCCCGACAAAGGAAAAGGGATGGAGAGGGAGGAGAGGCTGGGTTGGGATAATTTGGTAATTGGATAACGAGCCAGCCCTGAAATGGCCACGGCTGAGTCTCATCCAGCACCCTCTGGATGTGCCGGGAGATTGGATCGGATCCGTCGGGAAGGAGCCGACAAAATCCTGCCAGGTGGAAAAGCAGCCTGGAAAATCCCTGGTGGTGTTCCCAGCTGGAATTGGGCTCATTAATTATGGATTTTTACAGTGGGAGCAATTAAAGATGCCCTTAATGGAGGGCTGGATTTAATCCTGGAATCATGGAGTGGTTTGGTTGGAAAGGATCCTAAAGCTCACCCCATGGCCCGGGACACCTCCCACGATCCCAAGTTGTTCCAGGCCTCGTCCAGCCTGGCCTAAATCTTGGAAAAGCCTCCGTGACTCCCTCCAGCCTCCCCGGGAGCTTTTCCTGCCATCCACAGTCCTTCTGGGGTGAAATCCCTGTCCCTGTTCCCAAATCCCTATCCCTGTTCCCAAATCCCCATCCCTGAGTCCCCAGAGAATTCCCATCCCCATCCCCATTCCAAGGGTGGAATTGCATCCCAACACCCCTGGGAAGGCAAAAAAAAAAAATCCTTGGAAAATCCTGGAAAACCTTCAATGCCAGGCAGGAAAGTGGGAAAAAAATCAGGATGGGTTTGTCCCTGGAGATGCAAGGAGAAATCCCACCTTGGGCTGTTTGTCCTGCTCCGTTTGGCACCTGAAATCACCCGGAAAATCCCAAAATAAAATTCTGGAAAGGCATCAAAACCCACCTGGAGGGAATTAAACATTCCCTGAAGTTTTCCAGCCTTTTCCAGATGCTGCAGCCTCAGCAGTGGGATCGGATCCCAGCTCTGGGTGCAGGAAAAAGCAGGAGCAGCTCCAAGATTCTTGGGATAAAAGTGGATTTTCCATTGGGACACAGAAAATCAGGGAAAATTCCTGGAGTCTGAGTGAGGATCCAGGCTCCCTTCACAAATTCCTGGATTTTTTGTCTGTGCTGCCCACATGTCCAGGGAGGTGCAAAAATTCCTTTGGGAAAGGGGCAGGACATGCAACAGAGGGAAAGAAATAAAAACATTCCAGGAAAATTTGGAGGATTTGGGATTATTTTTTCTCTTTCACCACATCTTTCCTCTTCTTCCCTTGGAGGGAAAGCAGCAAAATCCAAGTTTAATTCCAAGTTTAATTCTAAGTTTAATTCCAAGTTTAATTCCATGCCCAGGAGCTGCCACTGGATTGGATTTTTGGGATTGGCCCGGGTGATTTTTGGGAATTTCCCAAAAAAGCCCCAAATCCAGTTCATGCCAAGGAGCTTTCCTGACATTACATTGGCATCCAAAGCTCTGGGCTTTAATTAATTGAATTAATTTTTAATTAATTGAACTAATTTAATTAATTCCCAGGAAGATGAAACAGGGAGAGCTTTGTGGAAATCCAGGGATGCAAATGCCCTCAGAAAAGGTGAAAAAAGTGCAAAAAAAGCAAAATAATTATTCAGAATTATGTATTCCCAGCACATTCTCTTCCCATCGGATGGAATTTTCCAATATTTGGGAAAACTTTACGGATTTGAGCTGTTGGAAGGAGTGAAAATCACCCCCAAAATGGGGTTAGAATGAAGAGAAATCCCATAAAATCCCTTAAATCAGCTACGTGACAGAGGAAGGGTTTGCTGTAGGATTTTAGGGAAATTCTCCTCCTTCCATAGCCTGGAAAATGCAAACTGAGCCCTAAAAATTGGGGGGAAAAGGGACAAAGCCAAGCAGAAAAGTCCTTTTTAACCCTCAATGCATCCATGTCCGAATCCTCCATGGAATTCTGGTGCTGGAAGCACCAAATGGGATCTCCTGGGCCGGGCAAAACTTCTGGGATGTGGGATTTTTTTTTTGGTTTTCAAAGTTCCTGGGCTGGAATGGCCCCAAATCCCTGATTTTCCGCGGTTTGTGGAGATGAAAGTTTAATGAGCTCCGAGCAATGATTCACTCCCGGAAATTCAGCTCCCGGGAAAAGGTGAGGAGAGGTGGAATCCCAGGGATGTGTGGGATCGCTCCTCACTTCCTGCATTTTTCATGAATTTGGGATTTTTTCAGGGAACCTTTTGGGACGTTTGAGGCCTCCAGGTCCTGTGGGTGCCCTCAGATGTCCCTGGCTCAGCTCGCTCCTTCCCGAAGGATATTTTGATGGAATTTGCCCTGGGAAACACAATTCTCCTGGCAGCAAATTCTCCTCCCAGGGTGGGGAATTCCAAACCGTGGCAGACAAAAAAGTCGGATTTGCTTTTCAAGGGATGAACCGGGAAATCCCTTCTTTTTTCTGCCTTTTCTTCCCTATTTTTCCTTAATAAAACCACCGTGGAAATTCCATGTCTGAAACATGGAAAATCCATGTCTGGAGCGTGGATTTGCCTCTTCCAAGGACATTTTCCCTTCCCAACAAAGATTTTGTGGGGAACATAAATTTGTGGGGGAATAAAACTCGGGAAAACAGCCCAGGATGGGACCCAGAGGTGGAAAAGTCTCTCAGTCCTGTGCCCTGGCCCTTTTCCTTGGAAAAATCCCTCACATGGATTTTTCCCAACCAGCTCCTTGTGTTGAAGTGGCCTGGGAGTTTTCTTTCCCAGAAACAGCTCCAAAATTCCAAACAATTGGAGAAAAAATTCCCTTCCAGGCCTCAGGGAAGGAGGGGAGCCAGAACTCATTCCAGGAGCTGGAAGCTCCGGACTGAGGTGGGAAAGGAAGGAATTGCTGGAGAGGAGGATCCTGACTGGGCAGAATTCCCAAGGTCTCGAGGCAAAGGGAAGCTCCCACCGTTCCCAGCTCAGATCCTGCATCCTCATCCAGGAATTCCCACAATTCTGGCTCCTTCTCTCCAGGCCAGGAGTGGGAACATCTCCCCACCCTAAATCAGAGCCCACCCCAGATCTCTGCTGGCTCCATGGGTTTCTCCAGGGATTTTTCCCGCTTTTAACAGGATTTGCCCCATTCCCAGGGATAACTGCTCCCCTCCAGCTCAGCAATGGCTTTTCCAAGGAAGTTTCAGAAAGGAATTTTGGATAATTTGGTCCTGGAGCCTCCAGGAGAATCCAACCCAGCCACAAATCCATGGTGGGACCCTTTGGAGGGACCTGAGATCTTTCTTGGATCACATGGAAAAAATCTCTGCTCCCAAATCTCCATCCCCACCCCTGTTCCCAAATCTCCATCCCTGTTCCCAAATCTCCATCCCAATCCTCTTCTGCTCCCAAACCTTGGGGAACTCCAGGAGTTTCCTCTCCGGGCTCACTGGGACCAGTCTGGTACTGGGAGCCCAAACTGGGAATTTTCCCCACTTGGCTGCAGTTTTGGGATGATCCCAGTTAGTCCTGCTGGAGTTTTAGGGAATTGGAGCTTTTTTCCCTCATCCCACACCTCGTCCTTCCCGTCCTCTCCCAAAGCTTCACCTGGAAGCTCACAAATCCTGGAAGATGTTTCCCACAATTTCCATTTTCCAGGGGTTTCCCTGCATGATTGGGAAGAGAAAATTCCCTGGAAATGGGAAAAGCAGGGAAAACCCTTCCAAATCCCCACTCTCAGAATCAAACCACTTTCTTTGGGATAACCTGAATCCATGCTGGAACCCCAAGAGCCATCCTTGGAGCTGGAAAAACCTTTGGAATGAAAAGATCCCTGCCCCCAAAACCCCGGGGACAAAGCCGTGCGTGATCCTACAAAATCCCGGCACTGACGCCAGCCCCGCTTTGGGGTGACTCTTCCCAGATTTTGGGATCCAACGTCTTTCCCCCCCCCATTCCCGGTTTTTCCCTGCGGATGGGGAGAGGCTCCGTGACGTCGCCGGCTCGCTCTGATCTCATTTTAATGAAATCATTCCCAAGCCAAGGCTCCGCGTCTGGAATCACGACTCCAACCCCGTGATCCCTGGGTTTTTTATAAATACACCAGGGAGGAGGAAAAGGTTTCCAGAGAGAGGAAAAAATATCCCAATCCCTGGGAAAAAAAAAAAAAATCAGGGAGAAGTTTGGGAAAGGCTCCTGATGCCTCTTTCCTGGGAGTGATTCCACGGCAAATCCTTCCCATCCCAAGCATCCAGGAGAAGCAGGTGAGTGCCTGGATTCCATTTATTCCCCCATTTGCAAAAACTTTAAATATTTCAGTGTTTTCCTTGGGAAATCAGATTCCAGGTTTGGTGTTTTTTAGGGACTGAGGGACTTTTCCACCTCCAGACCCCATCCTGGGCTGTTCTCCTGAGTTTTGCCCTCCCACAAATTTATTTTCCCACAAAATCGTTGTTGGGAAAGGAAAATGTCCTTGTAGGAGGCAAATCCACGCTCCAGACATTGAATTTTCCAGGGTTTGTATGTTGTTTTTTTTTTTAGGGAACAAAAAATAGGCAAGGTAGGGAAAAGCAATCCAAGATATTTTGATATCAAGGGATTCAAAATTTCCCTTGCCCTCCCTCCTAGGAAAAATATTTTTTTTTATTATTATTCCAGCAATTTTGGGAGGCAGACTGGAACAGGCAGCAGCGAAATCTTTGGAAAAGGATTGGGAAATCTTGGGAAAAGGAAAATTAGGGAGATAAATCCCTGCTGTCACTGCAGGGATGGGGAGGAGAGCAAGGCACAGCCACCCCCTCACACCGAGCCCGCCTGGGTTTTGGGAAGCAGCCCCGGGAAAAGCTCATCGGGGAGGCGCAGGCAGCACCAGACAGAGCTGAAGAAGTCTCCAGGTCCCATTCCCAGATTTATCCCAGACTTACCTGGGAAAATCCCGCTCCTTCCCGCTCCTCTGCCGCCGAGGCGAGCAGCGAATCCCTGCTCCCGGTTTTCCTCGCTGGAATGGGGCGCTTTTCTCCCTCCAAGCCCAGCGGGAGATTTTCCAGGCTCGGCAGCATCCCGATAAAATTCCTGGAAAACGCTCCCGGCTATCCCAGCAATTCCCGGCGGGCGGGCGGAGCGGCAGCGCGGATTGAATTCCCATTTCCTCAGATTCACCGCGGGTGGTTTTCCTCCTTTTCCTGCCTTTTTTTTTTTTTTTTAAGCAAGGAGGAAACCCCAATTCCAGCTTTTTTTTCTGCTCCATAAAAACTTCCTGGAGCGGAGGGGCACAACCCGCCCCCGGCAAAAATAAACCCAATCCCAAAAAAATCAGCTTTTCTTTTTCTTTTTTTTTTTTTTTTTTTTTCCCTTGATTTCTGTTCCTTTTGCCAGGATATCCATCCCGGCGAGGAGCAGGAATGGGTGCGGATGGCTTCAGCCGCGTTTTCCCCTTGTTCTGCCTTTCCCTCTGCTCAGCTGAGATTCCCAGAGTTTTGCTGAGCGGGAAAGGATGGAAAAATCCCAGGAAAAGGCGCTGGATTCAGTCCGTGCAGGGAGCTGCTGCTCCGAGATTCCAGGAACACCCCGGGGCTCTCCCAGCTCTGGAAGGGCTTTGGGCGACATTCCCGCTCCCCATCCAGGATTTGGGAATCACGCAGAGGTGGGAAAATCCCCAATCCCTAAATTCCCACCCCGAGCATCCCATCCTGCAGGAGCTCCGGGCTTCGCTGAGGGTGGAGGGAGGTGAAACGCAGCTGGGAAAAGGGGGAACTTTGGGGTGGGAGGAATCTTCATCCCGAGTCCTTCGGGATCTCAGCCTTGGATCACATGGAAAAATTCCTGTTCCCAAATCTCCGTCGCCTTTTCCAAGAAAAATTAAATCCTGGGATATCCTCATGTTTACATGGCCAAATGTGGGATTTGGGGCTGGAGGAAAGGAGAGTTTGGGGTCCTCAATGATCCCATGCAGAGGCTGAGTGCCTGGGAAGGGTTTTCCTCCCTTGATCCTGCAGGAAAAGCTTTCCCTGGATCATCCCATGGCTGCTCCTCTTCCTCTCCCATCCGGATCCAGGGAAAGGTGGAGGGGATGGATTTTGGGGTTTGGGGAAGAGGCGAAATGGGAGGCAAAGAAGTGGAAATGGAGCAGCTCCCTGAAATCCTGAGGGAGGATTGGCACGGCCAAATCTCCCTCGGGAAGGGGGAAAAGGGAAGAGTTCAGGGAATGAACCTCCCAAATCTCTCTCCTTTTCCACGGATAGCAAAGAGCAGAGTTAAAGGGATAAACCTGCCCAAAAATCCCCACTCTGAGGAACAGCTAAGGGCAAATTTAAGAGGAAAGACCTTCCCAAAATTCCCTCTCCAAGGGATGGAAAAGGGCAGAATTAAAGGGATAAACCTGCCCCAAATTCCCCCTCCAAGGAATTGCAAAAGGCGGAATTTAGAGGACAAAACTTCCCAAATCTCTCCCTCTACGGACAATAAAGAGCAGAGTTAATGGGAATAAACCAAAATTCCCTCTCCAAGGAGTGGCAAAATGCAGAATTTAGGGGATAAAGCTGCCCAAAATTCCCTCTCCATGGACAGACCTAAGGGCAGACCTAAAGAGAATACACCTGCCCAAAATTCCCTCTCCAAGGAATGGAAAAAGGCAGAATTTAGGGAATAAAACTTCCCAAAATTCCCTCTCCAAGGACAGACCTAAGGGCAGACCTAAAGAGAATACACCTGCCCAAAATTCCCTCTCCAAGGAATGGAAAAAGGCAGAATTTAGGGAATAAAACTTCCCAAAATTCCCTCTCCAAGGACAGACCTAAGGGCAGACCTAAAGGGAATACACCTGCCCAAAATTCCCTCTCCAAGGAATGGGAAAAGGCAGAATTCAGAGGATGAAATTTCCCAAATCTCCTCCTCTCTGGACAATAAAGGGTAGAATTAAGGGAATAAACCAGCCCAAAATTCCCACTCTGAGGAACAGCAAAGGGCAAATTTAGGGGGAAAAGACCTTCCCAAAATTCCCTCTCCAAGGACAGATCTACAGGCAGACCTAAAGGGATAAACTCGCCCAAAATTCCCTCTCCAAGGAATGGCAAAAGGCAGAATTTAGGGGATAAACTTCCCAAAATTCCCCTTCCACGGACAGGGAAGGGCAGTTTTAGGGACCGTGGCTCAGCAGGTGACAGACCCCAGACCGCGGATTGAGTTTGGATGGATCTGAGGAACATCCCCCATTCCCAGGGGTATCCCAAACACCTCCTGCTGCTCCGCAAGCCCCCATGGGAATGAAATCCGCTCCCAAGCCCAAAATCAGGGATGGAATTCCAGCCCCAGCTGAGGTCCCCGCCATCCCTGGGACTGTCCCCAGCCAGGAATTGCCGTGCGAGCCGCTGGCCACAAGATGGGGCCAGAAGATTGGGAATGCCAGCAGGATTCCAGGGTTTTGGGAATGCCAGCAGGATGCCAGGGTTTTGGGAATGCCAGCAGGATTCCAGGAGCTTGGAGAGCCCGCCTGGCCTCGGGGCTGGCTGGGGACATTTCTCCATGCTGGGAATGGGCAAAAAGCCCCGCGGGAGATCCTTGGTGGCTTTTTGGAGAGGTCAGGTGGGGATAACGGGAGATGGGGAGGGTTTGTGGAGCAGGAGAGTTGTCCAGGGATTTACAGCCCCCAGAAATGGGCCAAAAAGACCCAAAAAGACCCCAAAAAATGACTGTATTTTAAGTAGGAGGATCCTGGGGATGGAGCAACCCCAGAGCACCCGAGGCCAGGGTTGGAGAGGGGACACGGGGCCATCACATGGGTTCATCATTCCCACATCCTTTTGGGACTGAGGGAGTTGGGATGGGCTTGAGGAACATCTCTGGTGACTTCAGGGCGAGCAGGGGACAGGGAACGCCACCTTTGTGGCAGCCAGTGGCACCCAGGGATGCTCCGAGGAGCTGGAGTGGGATCTGTGGGGTCCCCGTGGTCCAAACAGGGTCTCCTGCAGCAGCCACGCGTGTGCCGTGAAGGACAGGCCAAATCTTCCTCTCCATGGATGTTCCATGAAGGACAGGCCAAGTCCTCCCATCCATGGAAGCTCCATGGAAGTTCCATTAAAGAAATGTCAAATTCTCCTCTCCATGGAAGTTCCATGGAAGCAAAGGCCAAATCCTCCTCTCCATGGAAGTTCCATGAAGGAAAGGCTAAATCATCTCATCCATGGAAGCTCCATGGAAGTCCCATGAAGGAAAGGCCAAACCCTCACCTCCATGAAAGCTTTGTGGAAACTCCATGGAAACTCCACGAAGGAAAGGCCAAATCCTCTCATCCGTGGAAATTCCATGAAAGAAATGTCAAATTCTCCTCTGCATGGAAGCTCCATGGAATCTCCATGGAAGCAAAGGCCAAATCCTCCCCTCCATGGAACTCCATGGAAGTTCTGTAAAGGAAAGGCCAAATCCTCCTCTCCATGGAAGTTCCATGAAGGAAAGGCCAAACCCTCACCTCCATGGAAGCTCTGTGGAATCTCCATGAAGGAAAGGCCAAATCCTCCCATCCACGGAAACTCCATGAAAGTTCCATGGAAGCAAAGGCCAAATCCTCCCCTCCATGGAAGCTCCATGAAGCAAAGGCCAAATCCTCCTCTCCATGGAAGTTCCATGAAGGAAAGGCCAAACCCTCACCTCCATGGAAGCTCTGTGGAAACTCCATGGAAACTCCACGAAGGAAAGGCCAAATCCTCTCATCCATGGAAGCTCCATGAAAAAAATGTCAAATCCTCCTCTCCATGGAAGCTCCATGGAAGCAAAGGCCAAACCCTCACCTGCATGGAAATTCCATGGAAGCTCCATGGAAGTGAACCTCCTTGGACATCCCACCTCCCACCACCACCCCAAATCAAGGGCTGCATCCTAAGGAAGCTCCTTCCCACCTGTCCCAACCTTTGGATGGGACCTGGGAGGTGACTCCAAGAGCGCAGGAAGGGGACTTTAGGGATCGGGAAGGGATTAGGAGATCTGGGTCTCCTCAGGTCCCATGGGAAGCTCACGTCCCTCTCTGCCCTCCCCTGGGTGTCTCCACGGCCAGGCCACCACCATGTCCCACCCCAGGCTGCTGCTGCTCCTCGTCCTGCTCGGAGCTGCCGAGACCGGCCGGGCCCTGAGCCTCTCCAACGCCGCCTCCATCTTCAGCTGCCTCAACGCCGCCCTGTCAGAAGCACAGAAGATCCTTCCCGAGGAGAACACCGTCCTGGACAAGCGCGGCTCCGAGTCGCCGTCCCTGGAGGAGGCGTCCGAGGAGGACGTAGCGGAGGAAGAGCTGGGGAAAAGGACATTCCCGGGGGACAGCCACTACGAACACGCGTCCCAGGCGCAGGCGAAGGGCAAGACCTACCAGAACCGGGCCAAGAGCGACCGGCGCACCAAGGTCACGCTGTCCCTCGATGTCCCCACCAACATCATGAACATCCTCTTCAACATCGCCAAGGCCAAGAACTTGCGGGCCAAGGCGGCAGCCAACGCCCACCTCATGGCCCAGATCGGGCGGAGGAAGTGACTGGGCCACCGCCGGAGGGGACTGATGGCCGGGTGTGACATCAGCGTTGCCTGGTTTTGCCCCATCGAGCGACCTCACATCCATGTTCCTTCTCCTCCCCTTGTCTCCTCCTCGCTCTCCTCCATCATTCCTTCCGGACATTTCCACGCGCAGGGAAGAGGTTCCTGTCCCCAGCAGGGCGCAGGGGACGCGTCACCCGGGAAGGTTCCCGATTAAAGCTGCGATCTCTGGAGTTTCCAATGCTTTGTTTTCCCATCTCCTGCCCCGGCTGCTCCATTGGGTCCATAGGGATTCCTCCCCCAGCTCGGCCTCGTGGCCCTGTCCCCACCATGGCCCTTCCAAATCCCACCATGAGCTGTTCCTGCCACGGCCACCAATCCACTGGGAAGGGAAAAGTGCAGGGACAACTTCAGGATGGATTTCCCAGCTCCTCCTCCTGGGTCTTCCCTGAGTCACCAGCACCTTCAGCATCAGCTTCCCACCCACACAGCCCCGGTGTCCCCTGATGGGTCCCGGCCATTGCCACCCACATGACCCCGTGTCCCCTGATGGGTCCCGGCCAGAGCCACCCACACAGCCCCGGTGTCCCCTGATGGGTCCAGGCCATTGTCACCCACACAGCCCCGGTGTCCCCTGATGGGTCCAGGCCATTGTCACCCACACAGCCCCGGTGTCCCCTGATGGGTCCCGGCCATTGTCACCCACACAGCCCCGGTGTCCCCAGATGGGTCCTGGCCATTGTCACCCACATAGCCCCGGTGTCCCCTGATGGGTCCCGGCCATTGTCACCCACATGACCCCGTGTCCCCTGATGGGTCCCGGCCAGAGCCACCCACACAGCCCCGGTGTCCCCTGATGGGTCCCGGCCAGAGCCACCCACACAGCCCCGGTGTCCCCTGATGGGTCCCGGCCATTGTCACCCACACAGCCCCGGTGTCCCCTGATGGGTCCCGGCCATTGTCACCCACACAGCCCCGGTGTCCCCTGATGGGTCCAGCCAGGGCCACCCCCACGGCCTCAGATGGATTTGGATCCCAGGACCTGCAGGTGGCTCCGTGGCTGCTCCAAACCCACCCTGGGTCCCACCACAAATTCCCACCTGTCCCTTCCCACTTTCTCACTGCTCCGTTTTCCAGCTGGTCCAGGTTCAGGTCCTCATCCACAGACCATCCGTGCTCACCTCGCTCCTTCCCAGCCCTCCACGCTCCCACCCTTCACCTTGGAATATTCATCCCTTCCTCTAAATCCTTCTCTCCACCTCCCAGCCCCGCTGAAATTCCACCTCTTCCCTCATCCCCGCATGCAGCAGGTTTGGGAGGTGGAGAGAAATTTGGGAAATAAATTTGGGAAATAAATTTGGCCCTTCTTCCCTGGGAGGTGCTCACCAACAGGAGAAAATGAGATCCTGCCAGCCCCATCCAGGGCACGGCCACGGGGACATTCCAGGTGGGACACCATGGGACAGCCAGAGGGTTGGAAATGTCCTGGTGGGTGGGAAATGTCCTGGAGAGCCATCAGAGGGACAATGACCTCCTGCCTCAGCTCCAGGGGTGCACAGGAGGGGGTCTTTTCCCATCGCAATCCGCTGGAATCTTGGATTATATGGATTTTTATAGCCCAGCGAATTCCCGGTGTTCTCATCCAGCAGGACACTGGCATTGTCCCCATTTTCCAGGCAGGGAAACTGAGGCACGGGAAGAACAAGGTCACACCTGCTCCGTGTCCAGTTGGACACTCATCCCTTCGTTGGGATTGTGGGTTGTCCGGGTGTCCCCAGGTGTCCCAGGCTCAGCCATTGGGATGCTCAGAGGATCCTTGGAAAGAGGGACAGAGGGATTTGCTCAGAGCCCAGGGAGAAATCCCTGCTTTGAGCAGAAACCGGAGAGAGGTTTCCCACTGGGATTCCCAGGAAAACGCTGCTCCAGGTTGGGAACAGCTCTTCCCCCCACCAGCCCTGCCTGGGATCCTTTCCCAGCTCCTGGCTGGACAAGGAGAACATGCCAGCCCTGTGGAAGAGACTGGAATCCCAAAGGTCACCTGCCTGGAGCTCCCACGGGATCTTTCCTCTCGAAGGAAGGAAATTCCCAGGGAATTGGGAAGAGATGAGCCCAGGGATCTGCTGGTTCCAGGCAGAGCTGAGGCAGGGAGAGCTCTTATCAGCTGATAAGGAGTGGTGGGGAAGGCAGGGATCCTCCCTTCCCAGCTGCATCCCGGGGGGAGTCCCACCCACACCTGGCACCTGGACAAACGGATCCTTCCCAAGTTAACCCTTCCCAAACTGATCCTTCTCAAAGGAATCCTTCCCAAATGGACCCTTCTGAAATTAATCCTTCCCAAATTCACCCTTCCCAGGCTCTGCCCAGCGGCTCCAGGGTGCCCAGAGGGGCTGAAGCACCAGCAGATTTCCTGAGGAAACGGGACAGGAACGGGAGCACTGGAATCTCCACCAACACTCCCATGGGGCTGGGAGCATCCACAGCTTGGGAGTGCTTGGGAAGGGCAGCATCGATGTTTGGGGAGATATGCGGAATTTTGTAGGATCCAAGGGAGGATTCCAGGCAGGATTCAGCCTTTCCTACCTTTTCTCACAGGGATGAAACCCAAATTCTTGGTCTTGTACCCAGAGCTGCTCACCCAGACCCACACATCTTCCTGCTCCCACTGCTGGATCCCATCCCAAATCCTTCCCTCTGCTGGATCCCATCCAGCCCATCCCAAATCCTACCCTCTGCTGGATCCCATCCCAAATCCTACCCTCTGCTGGATCCCATCCCAAATCCTTCCCTCTGCTGGATCCCATCCCAAATCCTACCCTCTGCTGGATCCCATCCCAAATCCTTCCCTCTGCTGGATCCCATCCAGCCCATCCCAAATCCTTCCCACTGCTGGATCCCATCCCAAATCCTTCCCACTGCTGGATCTCATCCAGCCCATCCCAAATCCTTCCCCCAGGCATCCAGCTCTTCCCTGGCCTGCAGGAATCCCCTCATCCTCCTTTTCCTCCTCCACGTGCCAACACTCCAAGGTTTTTTCCCCACTTTTTTCCCCTCCCATCAGAGCAAACCGGAGGCGCTGCAAGAGTTCCGACATTCCCAAGGACAGCAGAATTCCATCCTGGGATCGAGGAGGATCCAGCACCACCTGCTGAGGGACAGATTCCAAAATTACACTCCCAGTATTTAGGGAATACCCCCACATTCACATCCATGGGGTTTTGGCCAGGAAAACCAAGGCAATTCCCAGTAGCGACCAGGACAAGGAATGGGATGGATTTGTAGGGAATTCTGTCAGGAGCTCTGGAGCAGGGGCTGCAGGCCCACCTGGAGCCATCCCTGGTGGAATGAATTGCATTCCTGGGATGCCCTGCTCCTGGAATGTCCTGTCCCACAGCTGGGATGTTCCTGGGATTCCTGCCTGCTCCAGACTGGCCCAAGTGGGGCTAGGACCACTTATCCTGGGATTTGGGGCATTCCCACCAGCCAGGAGCTCCTCATGGATCCCCCTCAGAACATGAACAGGAGATGGAAAATCCAAAGCAGGGTGAGGCCCTTCCCCAAATCCCAGCCCCAGCTCCGTTGGCTGCTGGATGGGATCTCCAAGTCATTCCCGCGTCCTTTTCCTTTGATTCTTCATCCATTCCCTTCCTGACCAGTTTTTACGGATTTTTCCCGGGAACAGCCTCATTTTCTGCTTTCCTCAGATGATCCCAACCCTCCACTGAACCCAAGCAAGGCTTGGGACAGACCAGGAATGTCCAAGGGGACAAAAACATGATTCCCAAGGAGCTGTTCCCACATCCTAAATCTGGATAAAGCTTTAGAATTCCTTTTTCCGGCCTCTGGGACACCTCGTGTCCGTGAATTCCTTGATTTTGTCTGTTTTGCGTGGAAAATAAAACCATTGTCCACCTGCAATGGAATTGGCCTCACTGGTGACTTCAGTCCTGGCTTTATCCCCTCTCCCACAGCTCTTCCAGGACATCCCTAACTCCTCATCTCTGATGGAATTTTTATCCCTATCTCAGGGAAAGGACACTGAGGGGTGGAAAGGTCCCCTCCCCACCGGTGTGCCAGGTCCCTCATTCCCTCTGGAAGTGGAATCCAGCTCCATGGGAAGGCTTTGGCTTTTCATTATCCACGGTTGGGGCTCAAGGAGGAAGAGGAGTCAAAATTCAGGATTATTTGGGGTCAGGGAGCTGGAGCTGCCCTGGAGCTGGGATAGTCCAAATGTTCATGGATCCAGTGCTGGAAGAACCATCCCAGCCCCATGATCCCAACCCAGGAGCCCCATCCCCAGGAATTCCAGCGTTTAGAAAATGAGGGTGGAAAGCAGAAAACCCATTCCCAGCCCTGAAGGTTGCAAGGGAAGTTTGGAAAATGAGCTTAAGCCTTTAAATAAATTCATTTTTAAAAATTGATTCCCCCCCCCAAAAAAAAAATAATAATAAATTTTCCTGAATTCGCGGGAGGTGCTGATGGACGTTACAGGGAAACCAGCGCTGAGTGAGGATTCAGAAGCCAAGAGAACTCCAAATGCCATGGATTTGCAGGTGCAAATCCTTCAAAGCACCTCCATTTCCCACCTCGGCATTCCCAGAATTCCCGGAGCCTTTCCCAGCAGGACGGGACACGTTTTTGTGTCACCACCTCACCCACCAGACCCTCTCTGCCACCACCAAGCAATTCCAGGAGAGCACCATTCCCGCGGTTCCTGCGTGATCCAGGGGTTTTGGGATCTTCTGGACCTCCTCAGGCGTGGTGCTCCCACTTCCAGCCAGGTGAATTCCACAAAGGACAAGGCCAGATCTGGAGGAGTGCCAAGAATATTCCATCGGCGCTGTGATCCTGGCTGGATCCTCCATCCATGACCCCCACAGCTCCCAGGGGAGGCAGGCAGAGATGGAATGGTCCCTTCCCAAAGCTCCTGGAGCTCTGCGCTGTGCTCTCCTCTGCTGAAAATTCATCACTTTTAATTAATTAAAGAGGCTTTTCCCAGCTCCTAAACCTGCTGGGGCCAGGAGGCTGGAAGGAGGAATGGAAAAACCTCATTCCTTCTGCTGGGAATGCTCCAAGGAAAAGGGCAGCTGGAGGTGAGGCAGCTCCCGGGATTTCCCACCTCGGTGACCTCCCAGCCCCAGCAGCTCCCGTGAGGAAAAACTGGGGTTTAAATCCAGCTCCCTTCCCTCAGGTCAGTTAAACACTCCCAAGCCAGCCCTTCAATTCCAGCCTGACCCAGCTTTTTTTTTTTTTTTTTTCCTTGGATTTTTACTTTTTTCCCTTGGATTCCTTTTTTTTTTTTCCTGCCCAAGCTGCTTTTCTTGGCTCCCTCACGGCACGGGGAGTCCCCAGAGGAGGAGGAATAACCGTGCTGCAATCCAGGGAAAGGCAGAGGTCAGGCTCAATCCCCTTTTCCAGCTCGTTTGCCGCTTCCAGGGAATCTTGCATCACGTCTGGGAGCAGCCAGGAGAGGCAAGGAATTTTTTCAGGCAGACAGGGAGCTTGGACATGGTTTTATAGGAGGCTGACAGAGCCAAAGCGCTGGAATTCCCATCTCAATTCCAATTAAATTTCCAGCCCTGGCAGCAGGACAGGGATTGCTTTAGCAGGAATGAGAGGTTTAAGGATTCCTTAGGGAATTGCTGGCAAAAGTATGGAAAAAAGTGGATTTAATCTAAAAGCGAAAGCGTGACAAAGCTCCTTGGCAAAGCTCAGCCTGCAGCTTTTACTGGGTAAAGCTCGGGGAAAAAGCAAAATAAAACCCAAATTTGAGCAACCTGAAAGTAAAAATAAACAAAAATGAGCTGTGGGGAGCTTGGGAATGGGAAAGGATAAAAGGAATAAGGGAGATCTTCCCATGGAAACCCAAGGTTCAGAGGGAGCCCCTTCATCAACAGTTTAAAGTTTTTAACCTTTAAATTAAAAAATGAAATTCAAATTAAAGCACTTAACAAATGGCCTAGCTAAAAACAATTTAACAAAAGGTTCTGTAGAATTTACTGTCAGCTCAAAGTAATTCACTCAGTGGCTCAATGATGAATAAAAGGGAATTAAGAATGGTGGAGGGGTGGAACAGGGATATTCCCAACACTCCTGCAGGCTGGAATTTTGTAGGAGCAGCTTTGCTACTCCCAGAAGAGAAAATAAAGCTGAAGTCACTCTACCAGGATTCACCTCTTGTGGAGAGAGCTGGAGGTTCCAGCTCCCCAAAATCTGTGGGGTTTTCCCCAAAATCCCTCTCCTCTCCTTTCCAAAGTCACTCCGCCCATGGGACACAGCTCCCCTCCCTTTCCCTGTCCCCATTCCTGCCTGGACCTGGAATCTCCTCAGGGGACAACCTGGGATGGGAGCTTTGGGGTGACAACCTTTGGGGTGACTCAAGGGACCTCAACCCTCCCAGGGGCCACCAAAGAGTTTTGGGATCCTTCCACCTCCTGTCCCAAATATGAAACACAGCTCCCTTCCCTTTCCCTGTCCCCATTCCCAGCTGGACCTGGAATCTTCTCAGGGACCATATGGGATGGGGGCTTTGGGGTGAAAATCTTTGGGGTGGCTCAAGGGACCTGGACCTTCCCAGGGACCACCTCCAACCTGGTCCTGGCTGTCACCACCCCTGGCCTTTTAGGGCCACCAAAGAGTTTTTGGGATCCTCCCACCCAAGTATCAGACAGAGCTCCCCTCTCCTCTCCCCATTCCTGGCTGGATTTCCCTGTTTTGAGAATATTTCCCAAATCCTCAGCACTCCACCAGACCACCAGGATTTGCTCGGGCAACATCTGAGCTTCACCAGAGGTGGGGAGGAGGCCACAAAGTGCTCCCCACTCCTCAGAAGTGATTCCCTGATCCCAGACATGGAATTCCCTGAGCAGCAGCCAGCTCCAGACAGAAATTCCCACAGGATATAGGACACTTCCCCCACAACACTCATTAGGGTGGATGACTCTCCCAGCACACCCTGATCAGCACTTGCTCTTCTCCTCAGGACATCTTCGAGCAGGAACCTCCCCACCAAACGCCCCTGGGGGAATCCAAGGAATTCCGAGCCAAAAAACCCCTCTTTATTCATATACAAAAAGCCATTTGCATAGAAGTTTACAGGTGCATTTCTAATTCCAAAGTGCTTTTACAAGAAAAAGCCAGAGCGAGAGTTTGCCATTCCAGCCAAAGCAGGCAGCTTGCAACGTTCCCTGGGTTAGGAACCGGGATCTCCTGGCTAGGCGGGATGTCAGGCCTAAGTTAGGCCTGACTCAGCGTCACTCAATAAACAGCAGTGGGATAAAGCTCAAGACACCCAGGCTACAGAGGAGCTCTGCGAGCCCAAACTATGCAAGCAGGGGAGGTTTAATACATCAAACATGGCCGGTCCTTGGGCACCTCCGGGCCCTCAGGAATTCGGGACACAAGTCTGGATTCCAGCTGAGGTCAAGACCAGGCCGCAGTCTGTCAATACTCATCCTCATCACCCTCATCCTCCTCCCCATCTGCTGAGTCCCTTCCAACCTCCTCATAATCCTTCTCCAGGGCCGCCAGGTCCTCCCTGGCCTCGGAGAACTCGCCCTCCTCCATGCCCTCCCCCACGTACCAGTGCACGAAGGCCCTCTTGGCGTACATCAGGTCAAACTTGTGGTCCAGGCGGGCCCAGGCCTCGGCGATGGCCGTGGTGTTGCTCAGCATGCACACAGCCCTCTGCACCTTGGCCAGGTCCCCGCCGGGCACCACCGTGGGCGGCTGGTAGTTGATGCCCACCTTGAAGCCCGTGGGGCACCAGTCCACGAACTGGATGGAGCGGCGCGTCTTGATGGCGGCGATGGCGGCGTTGACGTCCTTGGGGACGACGTCGCCGCGGTAGAGCAGGCAGCAGGCCATGTACTTGCCGCGGCGAGGGTCGCACTTGACCATCTGGTTGGAGAACTCGAAGCAGGCGTTGGTGATCTCCGGCACGGAGAGCTGCTCGTGGTAGGCCTTCTCCGCCGAGACGATGGGCGCGTAGGTGGTGAGCGGGAAGTGGATGCGCGGGTAGGGCACCAGGTTGGTCTGGAACTCGATGAGGTCCACGTTGAGGGCGCCGTTGAAGCGCAGCGAGGCGGTGACGGAGGACACGATCTGGCCTATCAGCCGGTTGAGGTTGGTGTAGGTGGGGCGCTCGATGTCCAGGTTGCGGTGGCAGATGTCGTAGATGGCCTCGTTGTCCACCATGAAGGAGCAGTCCGAGTGCTCCAGCGTGGTGTGGGTGGTCAGGATGGAGTTGTAGGGCTCCACCACGGCCGTGGACACCTGCGGGGCTGGGTACACGGAGAATTCCAGCTTGGATTTCTTGCTGTACTCCACGGAGAGCCGCTCCATGAGGAGCGAGGTGAAGCCGGAGCCGGTGCCTCCTCCAAAGCTGTGGAAGACCAGGAAGCCTTGGAGTCCACTGCACTGGTCAGCCTGCAGCACAACATCGGATATTTATCCCAAGGACCGGAAAACTATCCCGAGAATATTGGATATTTATCCCTGTAAGGACTGGGATAACTATCCCAAGAATACTAGGATATTTATCCCCGTAAGGACTGGGATAACTATCCCAAGAAAATGGATATTTTTCCCATAAGGACTGGGATAATTATCCCAAGAACATTGGATATTTATGCCTTTTAGGACTGGGATGACTATCCCAAAATAAATTGATATTTATCCATTTAAGGACTGGGATAACTATCCCAAAAGAAATGGACATTTATCCATTTAAGGACTGGGATGACTATCCCAAGTAATACAGCACAAAATTTTTCTTAGAGCACTCACCCAGCATTTTAAGCCCAGTTTTAACGCGACAATTCTCTGCTTTTAGGACAAACACACAAATCCAGGGGCTTTCCCGAGCCCCAAACCAAGTCCCAACAGCAGCAACAGCCCTTGGACCTCACCTGAAGATATTTTTTAATTAAAAATTAAAAAAAGAATTTTTTTATTTTAAGGCTTCTACCCCAAACTCGGAAAACATGAACGGTGTTACTTTAACCCAGAACGTGGCGCTTCCCCTCACCATTTTCCGGATCCTGCTGAGCACGGTGTCGATGATCTCCTTGCCAATGGTGTAGTGGCCACGGGCGTAGTTGTTGGCAGCGTCCTCCTTGCCACTGATGAGCTGCTCCGGGTGGAAGAGCCCATGGTAGGTCCCGGTCCTGATCTCATCTGCACCAGGAGGAGAAATCAGCCAGAGCAGAGCACAGAGAAAGGTTTTGGGAGAAGCTGACGGAGCAAAATCCATGGAATGTCCAGCAGGAGGTTATGGCATGGTTAGGGAAGGGTTGGGGGAATAATGGAATGGGGAGGAATAAACTCACACAGGTAAGGTCCCACCAGAACTCCATCCTCACCCTACACCCACTCTGAAATCCTAAATTAATCTGGTTTGCTGAGCGAGGACACCACAATTCCAGTGTTTTTGTGGGATCGGTTACCACAGGCAGTTTGGAGGAGAAGTCTGGAAGCTCCACCTCCATCCTCTGCTCTCCAGCATGGAAGGGACACAGACAAAGCCCCTCCAGTGTTGACATTTCCACCTGACCCAGCTCCAGAGGGTTTTTAAATCCACTCCATCCCAACACTGGGCACATTCCATCATCTCCTGGCTCACTCGTTAAGTTCTGCATTTAATACCTTAATGAGGTGTCTATAAATTAAGCAGAACCCAAACAAAAGTCTGCAATCCTTTAATTAGGACTAATGAGTCGCATCCCAGATGGAAAGATAGGAGAAGAAGCCTGGAAGGCAGGAGCAGGTGGTTGGATTTGGAGTCATTTCCTAAATAAATAATTATTATTTTCCAGGAAGACACCTCAATTTGAGGTGCCACACAAACAAACATCCAGAGATCCCCACAGGAGCTGGAAGGGGAAGTGGGAATCTTTTGGAATCCACCAGGCTGGAAAAGACCTCCAAGAGATCAAGTTGGCCAAACAGGACAGCCAGGTCCCACAATCCCGTGGCACGTGTGGCACCCCGCTTTGTGGGTGGCATCAGGACCAGGTGTGCCACATCTGGCCATGAGATGGTGGAATTCCAGCCAGGACCACCAAGGTTGGCAAATCCAGGACACTTTCCACCTGCTGAAGGTCCCAAAAGGAGGGAACAAAGACAACTCAGTGACAGCCATGGGTTTGTCCCTCCTGGTCCCTTTGGAAGTGTAAATTCAGTCTGCTTCCAATGGCTGGGGACATTTAACCAGAGCAGAGGAGTGGGAGCAACAGGAACCCATGGAAAAAGGGTTGGGAATTGCGGATAAAGATGGATTGGGGCGAAATCCCGGTTTTACCAATGACAGTGGGCTCCAGGTCTATGAACACCGCCCGGGGCACGTGTTTGCCAGACGCTGTCTCACAGAAGAAGGTCTCGAAGGAAGAATCCACTTGCTCAGAGTTGGGATCCATGGA
Source organism: Anomalospiza imberbis (assembly GCF_031753505.1). Classification (NCBI taxonomy): domain Eukaryota; kingdom Metazoa; phylum Chordata; class Aves; order Passeriformes; family Viduidae; genus Anomalospiza; species Anomalospiza imberbis. The sequence goes on along the minus strand of NC_089685.1, from coordinate 1,542,380 downwards.
TTTCACCTGCTTGGAGCCGGGAATGGTCCCGTCGGCCTGGATGCCATGCTCCAGGCAGTAGAGCTCCCAGCAGGCATTGCCCATCTGCACTCCGGCCTGCCCGATGTGGATGGAAATGCACTCCCTCTGGAAAAGGGAAACGGGGAATTTCACACATTCTGTGGAGGGGGATGTGGATGGAAATGCACTCCCTCTGGAAAAGGGAAAACGGGGAATTTCACACATCCTGTGGAGCGGGATGTGGATGGAAATGCACTCCCTCTGGAAAAGGGAAACGGGGAATTTCACACATCCTGTGGAGCGGGATGTGGATGGAAATGCACTCCCTCTGGAAAAGGGAAACGGGGAATTTCACACATCCAGTGGAGGGGGATGTGGATGGAAATGCACTCCCTCTGGAAAAGGGAAACGGGGAATTTCACACATCCTGTGGAGCGGGATGTGGATGGAAATGCACTCCCTCTGGAAAAGGGAAACGGGGAATCTCACACATCCTGTGGAGCGGGATGTGGATGGAAATGCACTCCCTCTGGAAAAGGGAAACGGGGAATTTCACACATCCTGTGGATGGGGAGAGGGAGTCCCAGCCCTCACAGCTCCCCTCAGAGCCATGCTGGGGATGATGAGGGAAACGGGCAGCGTCCACCCACCACAGGAGCTGGGGCCGGGATCAAACTGGGATCTGCTGGACACAGCATTCCTGGGAAAGGCTCTCCCAGCCCAGGGAAGGAGGATGGAAGGAGCTGCTGGCTCCATGCTGGGGCAGGAAGCAGCACCAGCTCCTCGGAGCCGCTGCCGATCCCTCACATCCTGATGGGACACCAGCACCAGCAGCTCCAGGCTCTTGACCCTGGAAAAAAGAGCTCAGGGAGAAGCCAAGCTTGGAAAACCTGAGCCAAGCTGGAGTCACAGAGGCTGGAGAAAACAGGGATTGCCCCAGGGCAGAGCAAGGCCCCGGAGCGGCTCCGAGTCCGGATTTATCCAGGTCATCTCCAGCAGGCTGTGACTCCAGGGAAGCTCCGCAGGGAGCGGCGTCTCCTGGAGGCTCCCTGGGCACTTCCCTGGGTAATTGGCATCTGCTGCTGCCACCACGCCAAGATCAAAGCCGTGGCACAGCCTCCTGTCCCAGATCCCGAGCCCAGAATCCCAATTATTGCCTTGCCTGGAAGCACACGGGGCAGTGCTGCTTCCCAGGGGATCACTGGGAAAGGGAGCTGATCCCACCTGGGAAGGGCAGGCAGGGCTGATCCCATCATTTGTGGCATCATCCATTTGTGGCAGCTTGGCTCAGGCCTCACCTCAGCTCACCAGGCTCTCTCCACAGGTAAGCCCGGCTTAGAGGGGGGTGGTGGGAAGAGCAGACCCCAAAACTCCAGGGAAGTGCACAACCACCCAAAGTGCCCAGGAGTCTCCACAAGATTCCAGCTGGACATCCCGGGGCACCAACCACTCGTGGCAGGGAAATGATCCAATGAAACTTTTCCATCTCGTTCCTCAAGCATGGATGTGCCAAGATTTCCCCATCCCTCAAGCATCTCCAGAGGCCACCACAGAGCCAGGACAGAGCAAGGCAGGACTGGATCATTCCTGGGACACGGGGACACCGACCCAGAGCTGCCCAAACTCCCCCAAATCCCAGTGTGGGATGAGCCCCCCAGTTCTGTGGGGCATGGAGGCTGCTGGGATCAGGGATTGTTGGGATCAGGCTGTCGGGATCAGAGGATTGGTGGGATCAGAGGCTGCTGGGATCGAGGACTGCCAGGAAAAGGAGCTGCTGGGATCCCATTCCTGCTGGGATTAGGGATTGTTGGGATTAGGAGCTGCTGGGTTTGGGGGATTGGTGGGATCAGAGGCTCCTGGGATCAAAGATTGCTGGGAAATGGAACTGCTGGCATCAGGAGCTGCTGGGATCCAGGATTGGGGTGATCCCACTCCTGCTGGAATCAGGGATTGCTGGGATCAGGAACTACTGGGATCCCTTTCATGCTGGGATCAGGGATTGGGGTGATCCCATTCCTGCCAGGATCAGGGCTTGTCAGGAAAAGGAGCAGCTGGGATCAGGGATTGTGATGATCCCATTCCTGCTGGGATCAGGAGTTACTGGGATCCCTTTCATGCTGGGATCCGGGATTGGGGTGATCCCATTCCTGCCAGGATCAGGGCTTGTCAGGAAAAGGAGCAGCTGGGATCAGGGATTGTGATGATCCCATTCCTGCTGGGATCAGGAGTTACTGGGATCCCTTTCATGCTGGGATCAGGGATTGTGATGATCCCATTCCTGCTGGGATCAGGAGTTACTGGGATCCCTTTCATGCTGGGATCAGGGATTGTGATGATCCCATTCCTGCTGGGATCAGGAGTTTCTGGGATCCCTTTCATGCTGGAATCAGGGATTGTGATGATCCCATTCCTGCTGGGATCAGGAGTTACTGGGATCCCTTTCATGCTGGGATCAGGGATTGTGATGATCCCATTCCTGCTGGGATCAGGAGTTACTGGGATCCCTTTCATGCTGGAATCAGGGATTGTGATGATCCCATTCCTGCTGGGATCAGGAGTTACTGGGATCCCTTTCATGCTGGAATCAGGGATCGGGGTGATCCCACTCCTGCCAGGATCAGGGCTTGTCAGGAAAAGGAGCAGCTGGGATCAGGGATTGTGATGATCCCATTCCTGCTGGGATCAGGAGTTACTGGGATCCTTTTCATGCTGGAATCAGGGATCAGGGTGATCCCACTCCTGCCAGGATCAGGGCTTGTCAGGAAAAGGAGCAGCTGGGATCAGGGATTGTGATGATCCCATTCCTGCTGGGATCAGGAGTTACTGGGATCCCTTTCATGCTGGGATCGGGGATTGTGATGATCCCATTCCTGCTGGGATCAGGAGTTACTGGGATCCCTTTCATGCTGGAATCAGGGATTGGGGTGATCCCATTCCTGCCAGGATCAGGGCTTGTCAGGAAAAGGAGCAGCTGGGATCAGGAGTTACTGGGATCCGGGATTGGGGTGATCCCATTCCTGCCAGGATCAGGGACCGGGGCGATCCCACTCCTGCTGTCCCAGCTGACATCTGCACTATGTGGGAAATGCTGCCTGCCCCGGCCCAGCCCTCCCAGCAGCGTGGTTGGGATAGTTCCCCATCCCAGTTCTCCGTGCTCAGCTTCCCAGCACTTCCCTGGGACAGCTGCTCCGCTCCCAAATCCCCATTCCCAGCACCTGCTGCACTGGGAGCACTGGAATTTGCAGCCAGCGCTCAGGGAATGAGAACAAAGGAAAGAAAAAGTGAAATACAAAAAGTGGGAGCTGCTGGCAGGAAAAGAGTGCAGCAGTTTGTCGGAGGTTTTCCCCTCCCCTTAAATATTCCAGAGGGGTTTTTTTGGGATCTTCCCAACATTTGCATCCAGCTGAAGTGCCTTTTACAGACTCTGGCTATAGGCAGCCCATTGTTGTCCAGCTGATTTTCCCATTGGGAGCACCATGTAAATATTTAACACTTTTATAGCCAGGCCGGACCAGAAATCCGCAGACTAAAGGAAAAGTTCAAAGCCAAATCCCTGGGAGCCGCTTTGAAGTTTTCTCCCATTTGCAACCAGATTTTTTCCAACAAGTTGCTCCTTTGCATCCACAAAAAAGTGCCAGTTGGGATCCTCTTTCCCAAAAAGTTTCAGCTGGAGCAGACAGAAATAATCAGGGTTGCAGATTTTTTTTTTTTAATCCCCCAGCTCAATCCACTTCAGTTTCCCAGCTGCAAACGCTTTGGGGCAGGGATTCCATGAAAAAAAAACTACATGGAAAAGGGGGATTTTTATCCATTTAATATAATCCCAAGGGTTTAGAACAGACAAAGGCAACATGGCAGCTCATTCCTAAAAAAAAAAAAAAAAAAAAAAAACCTCAAAGGTTGTGCTTGTTGCAGCACATTGGGAGTGTTAAAATTTTGGGAAAAAGGGGCAGCAGGATGAAAAATTTCGATTTTAATCCATAATTTAGCTGAGGAAAAATGCGCTGGTGCTACACACACACACAGACAAATAAAAATAAAATTTAAAAAAATTAAAATCCCAACTTTTTTAAAACTTTCCAAGTCTCCAGACCCCACCTCAGGAGCTGCAAACTGCACAGGGAGAAGCACCAAGAGGCCACTCCAACAACTCCAAGCACATCCCTCACTTTTCCCTTATAAGGAGCAAACCCCGAATCAATAACCCAGAAGGTAAACGAGCAATTCCAGCAAAGCTGCTGGAAATTCAACCCCCCCCCCGGGGGAGAAAAGAGAAAGAGAAGAGGGAATTTCGAGCTTGGGGGAAAAGTGGGGAAAGCTGGAAATTTCATGCTCTTACCATGGTGAGGCTGGGAAAGATCTGAGCAAAGCAGCTGCTGCCTCTGCCTCTCCCTGCAACTTTATAGCCCAGGAAATCCTGACTCCACCTGAATTTAAAGAAGTTTCTCCAAGCTTAAAGGAGCAGAGCTCCTTTTCCTTCCATCCCAAGTAAAAATCAGGATTCAATCCTGCCTAGCTTGCAAGGTTTCTCTGATTAAAGGCAGTGTCATGTGAGGGGTTTTTTTTATTACTTTTTAAATTTTATTTTACTTTATTTTATTTTTGAAGGGTTTCCTTTGAAGGGGAATAAAAGTTGATTTTTAAGTGTGGGGCTGGTTAAAAAAAAGAAGGAGAAGTTTTGTGTGTTCCCGCGTAATTCACTTTACCCAGCAGGAACGATCTGCCTCTGTCATTATTCACAGCACTGACAACGATATTCTTAATTTTGGCAATTTTTAAACGACATCCTGCAATTTTTGGGGTGTTTTCCCCCCACATTATCCATGATTTCTTGGGAATCTGCTGGGATTTGCACCTCTGGGATGTTCAGGTGGAGGCTCAGCCCCTCTGGATTCCTTAAGGATTCGTTTTCCCCTCCTGCCAAGGACTGGGAATCACTTTTGGCCCCATTCCTGTGGGATTTCCAGATCCCAGCAGTGCCTCTGTGGTTCTGCTGCCTTTTTCCCTAATTCCCTTATTTACCTCTTCACCTCCCATTAAAAATTCCCAAATTTCCTTTGATCCATCCCAAATCCCACCAGGCTGACAGCTCTGGATTGGGGGAGACAAGAAGATCCCAAATGGGATCAGGAGCAGGAATTTTCCCCTTTGCAAAGCGTTTTTGGGATTTTCTTTTCTTACTGCCTCCAGTTTGGAATTCCCAGCATAAAACCCACACTGGTAAACTGGAGCAAAATCCATGGATTTGGGTGGATTTGGAGCAGGGAATGGGATTTGAGCCTGGTCAGCTCCCCAGGAATCTGGAGAGAGTTTGGGGCAGGAACGTGAGGATTTGGGGAATTTTTATCCTTGGATGTAGCCTGATTTTAGGGGTTTAATCACTAAATCACCTTTTTGGGCAACCCCAAACCCAAAATTTTGGGTTTTTTTGGGGGGGAAACAGGAAGGACAAGAGGGAATTTCTGGAGCTGGTGGTGGCAGAGAGAAACTTCCTGGGATTTCAGCTTTTCTGGAGAAAAAATTGAGGAATTTCAGTGGTTTCTTCACTAAATGATGCCTTTTTGGGCAACCCCAAACCCAAAATTTTGGGTTTTTTGCGGGGGGCAATGGGAAGGACAAGAGGGAATTTCTGGAGCTGGTGGTGGCAGAGAGAAACTTCCTGGGATTTCAGCTTTTCTGGAGAAAAAGTGAGGAATTTCAGTGGTTTCTTCACTAAATAATGGGTTTATTTTTGGGCAACCCCAAACCCAAAACTTTGGGGTTTTTTGGGGGGAAACGGGAAGGACAAGAGGGAAATTTTGGAGCTGGTGGTGGCAGAGAGAACACACTTGGAATTTCAGCTTTTCTGGAGAAAAAAAGAGAAAATTAGGAATTTCAGCGGTTTCTTCACTAAATGATGTCTTTTTGGGCAACCCCAAGCCCAAAACTTTGGGGTTTTTTTTGGGAAATGTGAAGAGGGAATTTCTCGACCTGGTGGTGGCAGAGAGAAACTTCCTGAGATTTCAGCTTCTCTGAAAAAAAAAAGAGAAAATGAGGAATTTCAGTGGTTTCTTCATTAAATGATTTCTTTTTGGGCAACCCCAAACCCAAAATTTTGGGTTTTTTGGGGGGAAATGGGAAGTAAAAGAGAGAATTTCTGGAGCTGTTGGTGGCAGAGAGAACACACTTGGGATTTCAGCTTTTCTGGAGAAAAAAAAGCGAAAATTAGGAATTTCAGCGGTTTCTTTACTAAATGATGTCTTTTTGGGCAACCCCAAACCCAAAATTTTGGGTTTTTTGGGGGGGGAAACAGGAAGGACAAGAGGGAAATTTTGGAGCTGGTGGTGGCAGAGAGAACACACTTGGGATTTCAGCTTTTCTGGAGAAAAAAATGAGGAATTTCAGTGGCTTCTTCACTAAATGATTTATTTTTGGGCAACCGCAAACCCAAAATTTTGGGTTTTTTGGGGGGGAAACAGGAAGGACGAGAGGGAAATTTTGGAGCTGGGGGTGGCAGAGAGAACACACTTGGGATTTCAGCTTTTCTGGAGAAAAAAAGAGAAAATTAGGAATTTCAGTGGTTTCTTCACAAAATGATGTCTTTTTGGGCAACCCCAAGCCCAAAATTTTGGGTTTTTTTTGGGAAAAGTGAAGAGGGAATTTCTCGACCTGGTGGTGGCAGAGAGAAACTTCCTGAGATTTCAGCTTCTCTGAAAAAAAAAAGAGAAAATGAGGAATTTCAGTCGATTCTTCATTAAATGATTTATTTTTGGGCAACCCCAAACCCAAAATTTTGGGGTTTTTTGGGGGGAAACCGGGAAGGACAAGAGGGAAATTTTGGAGCTGGTGGTAGCAGAGAGAACACACTTGGGATTTCAGCTTTTCTGGTGGAAAAAATGAGGAATTTCAGTGGTTTCTTCACTAAATTATGGGGTTCTTTGGGTAACCCCAGACTCAAAACTTTGGGGTTTTTTGGGGGGAAACGGGAAGGACAAGAGGGAAATTTTGGAGCTGGTGGTGGCAGAGAGAACACACTTGGGATTTCAGCTTTTCTGGAGAAAAAAAGAGAAAACTAGGAATTTCAGCGGTTTCTTCACTAAATGATGTCTTTTTGGGCAACCCCAAGCCCAAAACTTTGGGGTTTTTTTTGGGAAATGTGAAGAGGGAATTTCTGGACCTGGTGGTGGCAGAGAGAAACTTCCTGAGATTTCAGCTTCTCTGAAAAAAAAAAGAGAAAATGAGGAATTTCAGTCGATTCTTCATTAAATGATTTATTTTTGGGCAACCCCAAGCCCAAAATTTTGGGTTTTTTGGGGGGGGGAAACAGGTAGGACAAGAGGGAATTTCTGGAGCCGGTGGTGGCAGAGCGAAACTTCCTGGGATTTCAGCTCCAGGCTGGATTTAGTAGAGACCACCCCCTCAGAGGACTTTTTATAGCCAGAGCTCACAGCTGCTGCCTCCTTCCCGCATCCCAAACATCCCAAATCCCTCCTGGCTCTTCCCACTGCTGTCACTGCTCTTTTATCCCCTGCGGTAAATCCTGATCCCACAAGACGTCCCAAAATATTCTGGAGGTGAATTTTGGGCAGGACTCACCAGAAGGTGCTGCTTGGACACGTCAGTTTGCTTCAAAATCAGAAGATTTCAGCCCTGCGAAGAGAAAATATTTAATTTAATGTAATTTTTTTTTATTTTTTAGGGTTTTTTTTTTAGAAAGAAGTTGAATCCCAGGGATCTTCAACCTCTACTTCAGCCTGATCCTGTTTTTCCATTTCCACTTCCCAAGGGAAATCCATGTTTTGATCCAACCAATCATTTGGACATCCATTTATTTTGCTGATATTCGTTGATTTTTTTTCTTTTTTTGCTGATTTTTTCTGATATGTTGCTGATTCTTTTTCTGATTTTCTGCCAAATTTTTGCTAATTTTCTGCTGATTTTTTTCTGATTTTCTGCCAAATTTTCTGCTGATTTTCTGCCAATTTTCTGCTGAATTTTTGCTGATATTTTGCTGGGTTTTGCTAATTTTTGCTAATTTTTTTTCTGATATTTTTCTGGTATTTTGCTGGTTTTTGGCTGATTTCTGCTGATTCTTTTGCCAATATTTTTGCTAAGTTTGGACGATTTTTTTTTGCTGATTTTTGCCCTGATTTTTGCCAATCTAAAAATTATTTTTGCTGAATTTTTTGCCAATTTTTTTCCCGATTTTTGCTGACTCCCCAAATGGGATTGGGAATATGCAGGTAAAAATGGGATTTGGGATATCCATGTAAAAATGGGGTTGGGAATATGCAGGTAAAAATGGCATTTGGTATATCCATGTAAATATGGGATTGGGAATATGCAGGTAAAAATGGGATTTGGGATATCCATGTAAAAATGGGATTTGGGATATCCATGTAAAAATGGGATTGGGAATATGCAGGTAAAAATGGGATTTGGGATATCCATGTAAAAATGGGATTGGGAATATGCAGGTAAAAATGGGATTTGGGATATCCATGTAAAAATGGGGATGGGAATATGCAGGTAAAAATGGGATTTGGGATATCCATGTAAAAATGGGGTTGGGAATATGCAGGCAAAAATGGGATTTGGGATATCCATGTAAAAATGGGATTGGGAATATGCAGGTAGAAATGGGATTTGGAATATCCATGTAAAAATGGGGTTGGGAATATGCAGGTAAAAATGGGATTTGGGATATCCATGTAAAAATGGGATTGGGAATATCCATTTAAAAAGAGGATTGGGAATATCCAAACAAAAATGGGATTGGAAATATCCAAGCAAAACCATGATTGGAAATAGCCACGTAAAAATGGGATTTGGGGTAGCCAAGGAAAAATGGGATTTGGAGTGTTCATGTAAAAATGGGTCTGGGAATAGCTATCAAAAAATGGGATTGGGAATAGCCATATAAAAATGGGATTGGGAATAGCCATGTAAAAATGGGATTTGGGATATCCATGTAAAAATGGGATTGGGAACATCCAAGCAAAAATGGAATTGGGAATATTAATGTAAAAATGGGATTAGGAATATTCATGTAAAAATAGGATTTGGGATATCCATGTAAAAATGGACAGGGAATATGCAAGCAAAAATGGGATTGGGAATAACCATGTAAAAACAGAACTGGAAATATCCACGTAAAAATGGGATTTGGCATATCCATGTAAAAATGGGATTGGGAATATTCATGTAAAAATGGGATTGGAAATATCCATGTAAAAATGGGATTGGGAAAAACCTTGTAAAAATGGGACTGGGAATATACAAGCAAAAATGGGATTGGGAATAACCATGTAAATACAGGATTGGAAATATCCACGTAAAAATGGGATTGGGAATAGCCATGTAGAAATGGGACTGGGAATAGCCATGTAAAAATGGGATTTGGGATATCCATGTAAAAATGGGATTGGGAATATCCATTTAAAAAGAGGATTGGGAATATCCAAACAAAAATTGGATTAGAAATATGCAGGTAAAAATGGGATTGGGAACATCCAAGCAAAAATGGAATTGGGAATATCCATGTAAAAATGGGATTGGGAATATCCATGTAAAAATGGGATTGGGACTATCCAAGCAAAAATGGGGTTTTTTTCCATATTTGGAATGTCCATGTAAAAACGGGATTGGAAAATCGCTGGCCAGATGATGAGCAGTTTAAGCCAGCTCCAGGAACTGCAGGGAATGAAGCTGTGCCAGGGCAGGCTGAGGCTGGATTTTAGGAACATTTCTTCCCCCAGAGGGTGAAGGCTCCCAGGGAATGGGCACATTCCCAAGGCTGCTCCAGGCCACCGCTCCCAGGGGTGCCCCAGGGTGGGATTTTGGGGTGTCTGCGCAGGAATTGTTGTTATTCCCCCTGATCCCTGTGGGTGCATTCCAGCTC